>NW_009649946.1:94544-157728 GCF_000708025.1 Charadrius vociferus
GCAGGATTTCACACTAACTGAGGAGCTTCCCCAGGACAGTAAGGATTTTGTGCATGTGTGTGAAAGAGAAAACGAGAGAGAGAAGAGGGAGAGAATGAGTAAGAGAGAAAATGAGAGGGAGAGAGAATGAAAGGGATAATGCTGGCATCACTTTCACTAAATCAGTGGAGACAATGTTTTACCCAAAAAAATGAAATAACAATCTGTTCTGTATATGAAGAAAGTGAAAATTATTTCGTTTGTGGAACAGGTACTTTGCTGCTTTATTTAGTATAAATGAGGAGAGAAAATTGTATTGCTTTGTTGTTCTGTTCATTACTGATTTTTTTTTTTTTAACAATTCACATTTATTTCTTCAACAGGCTTTTAGAGGTCATAAGAAAGCTTCTAGGAATTGTAAATTCATCAAAGGTTGCTCCAATGAAATGATATATAAGGAATTATATACCTACTTTTCTTCAATAACTCCTAAAATAATTGTCCTCTTTCTCTTTAAGCATGTTATTTTTTTTTAGGAGGGCCAATGTTATTTCATTTCATGGGGCTTTTGCTGTCATAATGAACAACTCCGTTCTTTTGATTTCTTCTTTCCACCTCAACCCCCACCCCATCAAAGCTGCTCCTAACATGAATAACTCTGCGTCTCCTAGAGTACGGAGGTTCATCTGTGATGAAAACTGTAATCACATATGAAGCATTTAACTTTCCCTCCCACATTTTCACTAAAATGAGTGAGAAAGCTTGAAAAACAAAAATAAAAGAAGGAAACCCAGAATGGTTTACTAAATAGCTGTGTGACCTTGATAATTACAAATATGAACATATTAGAGATGACATTTCAGATGAACAGAGCTGTAAAAAGTTAAATAAGTAGAATAAGACTAAAGAAAAGAAATTACAATGGCAAGGGACTACATTCCATCTTTCTATTGAGGAGGCATATTTGGTACACTACCTGCTATTTTAGCATATATTTCCAACACTGAAGTTTTCTTCTCTTCCTTTATGATTTTGTTTTTCAGACACAAAATTCTCAATGTTAAAAAACAACCCACAGGTATTCTGTCTCTGTTAAAGAAATGCTATTTTTGCTTGGCTTTTAACACAATACAAATATTTATTAATGATTGTTCTATTTTAGTTATGAATTAGAAAATATATAGTCTCTATGGATCCTTCCTTATAAATGTGGTCTACTGGAATAGTTAATACCATGTTTTTCTTTTGTCAAAAAGGGAGGAAGAAGGAAGGAAATACCCCTCTTACCCTTGAACTTCTGCTAGTTCACCTAGGTTTTGGTAATGGTGTGCAATATGTTAATTTCAGCAGAGCATTTTAGAAAGGTGATGAATGAAAGACGTGGGCTGACCTTTCTTTTACTGTCATGATTTACAAACTCATAAGAATTATTATTCACTGCCACCACTTCAACAACTACAGCTTTTTGAGTATTTTCTTACACATCTTCCCTCCTGCAACCTAAGGCAGGATCCGAATCAAAACATGGACAGCATTGTAAACATGACAAGGGACAAAAATTCAACAAGTACCTGTCTAATGCAAGAATTCAGGTAGAAAACCAAAGCACATCTAATATTAGTGCAATTTTCAAGATAATTTCATTCTGAAACACGATATATGTCTTGAGAATAACTACAGTGGTTTGCTGGAGGAGTTTCTTATCAACATACTCTATTTCGTGCAAATAGTATTGCAGTTTCTCTATCAGTCCCACGCAAAGCAACTGCTATTTCAGAAATGGATTTTGTAAAATTCACTTAATGGCGTCAATGTAGCGAATTTTAACGGCCTAAGAGAAATGAAGTTAAAAAAAATAAAAATTCATCTGCTGCCTGAACATGTTCTCAAATATAAGAAAGTAATAACAACCATAGATGGAATGGAAATTAATTCAATAGACTCCCAATTTAGTGAAACTGTCAGCAAAGTGGAAAACAAAAGAAACTCACATTTAGAAATTTGGAAATGATTCTAAAAAGACAACACAGGTCATTCAGAAATATGAGTCAGTAAGACTCCTATCATAATACTGGCACCAGCAACCCTATTCCAGGGAGCCATGTACCAGATTTATCAGACAACATAAAATTAATCTACGTACCAAAACCCAGATACTTCTAGAAATTAAATACAAATTTGTAGACAGTGCACATCCCAGAAAGTTTGCAAAGAAAACCCTGTCATACTTCCTCCTCAACCATCAGCACACCAACTAAAACACATAAATGTCAGAAGAATCCAGAAGGTACCAGCAAAGTTCAAGGCCATCCTAGATGCTGCAGCCCCCTCAAATATAGCCCGTTCACTTTCTGGAGCTACCAAACTACTAGAAGATAATTTAATCCCTTATTTAGCTATAGTTAAATTTTTTTCATAGTCTCCTACTTCCAGGAAAAACAGCATAAAAAGAATAGCACAGCAATGCATTTAAAAGCAGATTGGAAATGTGTTACTGGGCTCAAAGGTCTAATTTATTAATGCATTTAGATTTTGATCTGCCAGAACAATTAACGAGCAATGTAGCCTCTTAAACAGATATGGAAAATCTGTAGACCTGAGCTGCCCCTGACTTAAGTTCATACTAAATATGGTTACATGGTACTTTTCATATTCATTACAGGCATATAATACCATGAGGCCCATCACAAGTCTTGGAAAAACTTATTCAACATGTAGAGTCTCTGTTGTCACATATGGTGAGTCTACAGCCTTCATAAGAAGGCTGAAGAAGAAGTGGTACTGTTTTCCACTCATTTAGCCAAGTCCATATCACCTGGCAACACAGATGACATCTCTAGATATCCTTTATTACTGTAATATACATAAGTACTCTTCAGCTAGTTTTTTCTGTTTTGAAAAAGTACAATACACATCTCTTCCAGCTTTACAAATAAGAAAAGATACACAGGTCGATCAAATATTGACCCAAAATACTGATTTAAATACATACATATAAAATAATTTTCTTTCTTTGAATTTCACATAGGATGATTGATTCAGTCAGGATATCTGTGAGCAAATCTCTCCAAACAGGGTTTACATATGCAAATGTTGGCTCAACTGCATTCTGTAACCCACAAAACTGCTGAACATCAAAGATGTTCCTGTGAGGGATTTGCTATCCAATACACAAAACTGTAGGTTGTAACAAAAGGCACTAGTTGTTGTGTATGCCAAAAACACCATTGTAATCTTTGTGTTCACAGGTTTCTAATGAAAGTTGAGCGCATGGGGGGCGGCTGCTGGTTAGGGACACATTTTGTACTGTCTCACCTGGTTTCTCCTTTGTACCTCCAGTAAACTGAAACAGGGAAATACAAGAACTGCTGGAAGCGCTATTTTACTGAGCTGTGCTTAGAGAGTAAGAAAGTTGCCACACATTTAAGTAGACAAGGTCCTTCTTCAATAAAATGTCATGTTCTGTTGTTCAAGTACCTGTTTCTGCTAAAAAAGTTGTTCGCTGGGAACAACAGTATTAATGATACCCTGTTTTCATAAATATTTAAAATGTACGAGATATAAACTGGGACCTGTTGTCACAAGGTGCTCTCTCTGTTCTCGAGCTTTTCACACAACAGCACTGGAAAGTGCTTTCAGTAGAACCGGTGCCCTCTGGATTGACCTCTAATATTTACTATTCAGACACTCTTCCACAACAAAGCATACTCTTTCCAAACCACTGTCAAACTGCAGCACGCTAACATTACTTATAGCACCATTTCTCCCTTACCACTTCTCTTTTCCCTAGTCTGTAGAGATGATCATCTATGGTGCTATTCCTGTTATGCCATTCCTTTTTACTCACTTTCAGTTATGGTCATCAGGTCACACAACAGTGTTCAACAATACTTTTAATCCCATTTGTTTGTTTCTTGAATGTATGCATAAATAATTTTAGGAGAGCAACTATATGGATGGATGCAGTCAAAGCCAAATTCATGTGAAGCCTGTGCTCCAAGCCTCGAGTCTACACTCCGGTCAAACGCAAGCTAACGCTGAGTTAGAAGCTGTCTCAGTGGAGCACCGCGCTGAAGCTAACAAGTCCTGCTACTAATCAAATCCTTAGTCTTTTTCTGTTTCAAAGAACTGCATTTTCTACATTTACCTCACAGAAGAAACACTGTCAAAAAGAAATGGAACTGGATTGGGAAACAGAAGACTTAATTTTATCCCTGTTTTGCTACTGACTGTGAACAAGCCAGGCTACTCATTCCCATCACATCATTTGTCTGCCTTATTAATTGACACTGTAAGCGCTGCAAGTCAGGGAATATCTCTTACAAACTGTTTGCAAAGAGCTTCTTTACACAAAGGGATTTTGAGTTCTCCAAGAAAGGGCAAGCCTGTACTAATATAATACTGCTTCTTTTGCCAGTAGTAAATTTCAAATTATTTGCATTGTGCAAAATTGTGTATCGATAAATATTTTTCTTCCAGAAGGCTTGTTAACTAGTTTTGCTATTCTTGGAGGCAATGACAATACTGTTGTACGCAGTCATCTCCCGTTACAACACTTCCTGACAACGCAGCTAACCTGTTTATTCCTTTGGTGACTGTTATGGTTCTGTTCTTTCACCCTTATGATTTCCTCAAGAAGATCTTACCACTGTTCTCATATACTCATGACAGCCTTCTGAAAGAATTCCTATTTTGGTTATATATTAATTAATTACTTCTATTCATTCCAAAGTGGACTGCATTCAGCAGGGAGCTCTTCATCATTCTAAGGAATATTTAGCACCCTTAAAGTGACACCATTTGCTGTGCTTTCAGGAAGCAGCTTATTGCTCTAATTCCTTCTTATGAGATCCAAATTTGCAGGTCTCATTCTTCATCCAGTCATTACCAATCTTTCCTTACCATGGCTCTAATTTCACTACTTGCCCCTTAGTTACCAGCTAAGATACTGATCTCACCTGTGCACAGTTGAATCACTGTTGAATCTTCCTCTCTTTTTTCAAGGACAAAACACTTATCTGAGGTACAAATTAAATGTCTCCACACATATTTCACTTCTATCCTTCCTACATTTTTTTTACTATCGTTGTTGATCCCAAATTACTTATTTAAGGTCTCAACTTGGCACTTTCTTTCTCATAATAATTTCTCTTTAATGTTTGTCCATTCCAGCTTCATTTTGTTTCATGGTTTCAGCTACCATGAAAGATTTTTCCTTCTCTCCAAACAGGAAAACAAATGCAGCTTTCAGATTCTCAGTTATGTTTTGTATCAGCTGTCTGGGATCCTAAAGTAGATGTCAAGCCAAATCTAGTTGTTCTATGAGCTGTGAAATGAATAAAGTTTGCTATCCTGGAGTATTTCCTATACCCCTGCCCCGTACTCCTGCAATTATCACAGCTTTTCCCATGTCCTCTATAATCTCATTATCTGTAATACTATCAGTTCTCCTTGCTGACCTCCAGATTCTCCCACAGTATCTTGGGCAAATAAGTTCAAAAGCAATTTACAAAAAATGGAAGGACAAAATGGTCTTACTAGAAATTCTACGTTACCATAAAATAAAATAACCTAAAAGCATCAGCTAAATACAAATCTATGTTGTATTTTTCTTATTCTGCATGCAAATCTGTAGGTCTAGAAGACAAGAGCTAGTTATTTTGTTTGTATGTGATATTAACTCTGAAATTACAGATGCAACATAAATACCAGCAGTTAGTATTTCACTAGCACTGAAATTTTACTAGTATTCAGCTGCTTATGCCAAAAGCCCCAAACAGCTACCATAGGAACTCAAACTCTTTTTCTTGTGCTGACAAATTTCCACAATAAATAAATACACATCCACAAATATAGGACAGAAAAAATTGCACAGAAGCAGAGCAAAATACAATTAATTAATTATCAAGAATAAAAATGTCATTGATATACAGCTGATGATATTAATCATTGCAATATTTAAGACACTTAAATACAGAAGTATGGATTATACCATCTGAAACAGCTTTTGAACTTCCCACCTGCTTTAGAAGCTTAGAGTCAAAGCAATGACTCTAGGTCCAGCTTACTAAATAATAATGTCTTGACTACACATGGTAATTCTGACATTCCAATGAAATTAATTAGGTCATCAGCAGGGCTGTATATTTGGAAAGCAATTTTTAATTTAACCTGGAAACAGATTGTATGCTGTAGCCAATAACAAACTTGGTTGCGAGTATAAAACTGGGCTCAAAGTCATACTGACATAAAATGGCAGTAACACCAATACCTACAGTTTCCCAGGAAATGCTAAGTGGTTCAGAAGCTTCTGATAGAACAACACAGACACCCAAATCTAGCAACTGGTAACTGACAACTTCTACAATTCACATTATATATTTTTTCATCCTTACATTTATATATATATGTGCTTTCACATATAAGTGAAGCACGTTGCCGTTTATGCCGTGAATATATGCATCAACACAATCCATAGGTGATACATTGGACACTGACAACAATTCGCATTTCTGTACCTTTCTTTGTGTACTGAAACTCCCCTAAACCCTCTGCAAAGCAGTATGTATCATACTCAAGAAGAAATAGTGATAGGTCATCAATACAGTAGTGACTTTCTGTACCCAGGCTTAGCAGCCATTCTAGGTACAGCAATGCTTCTGAAATATGAGTGCCAATTAATCTGAAATAGTTCTGCCTGTACAGGATCATTTACATAATCACCTGCACTACTACCAATTGCATCTGCAGTTCTTTTGACACCACTGCAGAAGAACTGCAATTTCATTAAATCAGTATTTGCCCTCTGTCAAAAGGCCAGTAGGCCTCCCCAAGTTCCCCAGATGTCTTAAATGTGTGTTCTTAAGCTATCCCTGGCTATGTGAGTGAACTGCTGAATCCGCATGCAGGAAAACCAAAAATATTTATAAAGCTACTGTGGCAGCACTGGTAACAGTAGCAAAGACAACAAGGAAGATACAGTTGAACCTATCTTTCCATGCTTACTACTGCTCACCACAGATGAACACTCCTCTGCCTTTATTGAAGAGAACAGGAGCTGAAATTCAGGTACATACTTACAGCTGCTCTTCCACGCTCCCTGCTCCTCTCCTAGCTTCACACGTTAATTAGTTCAGTGGTTTGGAGTACAATTCTGTGGGCTTTCTGATCTGGAACAATCCCTCCAGCAGTGCAGTCACCTGCGCATGCGCGCAGCAGCACACGGAGCAGTAGCAGCCCTGTAGCTATCCTCCAGGGGTCACAATTGGGTTACGAATTCTATAAAATGTGATGACTGTGCAGCCTGATTTAGAGCAATTTATTCACATCCTTCTTCATTAAGATTCAAATGGCATAAGTAAGATAGAAATTGAACAGATACAGAAATTGTGCATGGCTTGCTTCTGTAGTCAGTAAACATTTATTCACTAGGCACAGCTCTCTCTCGTGCTCTCTCTTTCGTATTCTCTCTCTTCCCCTATCCTTCCTGCTTGCTGTTTTAATGCATAATTAAGAAGGTCAGAATTAATGAAGCAGTGTGGAGTAAAGTTCAAGGAATCCCCAGGCACTATTTATTCTATTAGATCTCAGGCATGAATGTCAGATTGGCAGCATTAGAGGCAGAGGCAGTGTAGCTGGCAGCAGTCCAGAAGTGAAGCTACCAAAGGAGACTTACCTGCAGTGTCAAGTCATTGCTGAGCTCCCTCCCTGCAAAAATCACCCGCAGCTGGTCAGCTGGAACTCCCTGTCGCTGGGCAACCGCCTCCTTCAGCTGGAGGATGCTGGCGTCCGGACCAACCTCCACCGGGAAGCCATGGCTGGAGTTGAACCTGACAAACACTGAACAAGAGCAAAACACCTTTTAAAGCCAGAATTTCTCACAACACGTTTGTACTAGAGCAGCTACAAGAGGGTTACCCTTCAATTTTGGGGAGCATGTACTGTGTTCAGAGAACAGCTATTAATACTGCAGCGCACCATGTTGAAAGGAGGAACCGTACTAGATTTCCCATCGCAGAATAGCCACCAATTAAATAAAAACCATGTGTTTCCCCTTGGCAGTGTTAGAAATTACAGAGAACAGTCAGAATGAAGAGACCCAGCTAGGCAGCTGTCTAAGTAGTGGATAATTGACACCAAAGATTTTTAGTTCAGTCCTAACCTTAGCAGGCACGGGGCACACACGCTTTCTGTGCCTCTTGTGCTCTTCCCCACTGCATATAACAAATAAATGCAGGAAACTGAGGTATACTTTAGAGCTAAAATGCATTAAATAATACAAGGGAAAACAATTCCTTGTTACACAGGAAAGCACGGCCTTGTAAACTGATTTCCCACAGATATAATTCTACAGAAGATAATGATGGAGAGAAAATCACAAACAGAAATGTTTGGGAGCGTTGTATTACAGCGTGGTCTTTCCAGAGTTCACTAAAATATCTGCAGTACATAACTCCTGCCGACATACACCTTCAGTGCAGAAAATCACTACTGTACCAGTCATATTATTTTTAGAGCTGCAGCAACTGTTTTATACATCCAGAGAATTCTGGCAAATAAACTCATAAGCTTCCTGCCATTCAGCTGGCAAAGCTGTTTTTCATAGGGAGTCTGAATGTGCTCATTGAGCTCATGGTCAGGGGAATAACTACAAGAACTATGATACAGGGCAAAAAAAACTCATTACACCCAAATCAGTCACGGAGCTTGTATGAACGGTAGACATGTCCCCAGTGGACCACTTCAACCAATAGCTCCACAGGCAGGAATGAAAGGAATTAGCAAAACCCAATATAAAAAAAAAAAAAAAATCATTTATATCAATTAGATAGCGGGTACCTGTCACCTAAACTGCTTGCGTATTGATTATAACAACCAGTCTTCTTAAAAGCTTTATTTCCCATTCCCACTGCCATGTTCTAGCTGAAGATGTTATTCCTTTGCATTTTTGATGACTGACAGAAGTGTAAGCTCAAAAGTACTTATACAGCTTAAAGAAATAACTGTTTTTAAAACTGAAAATTGGATCTTTATGATTTTTCAAATACATAAAGTCTACCTGACCACTTCAACGTTGTCAGATTCTTTAGGAGTGTTTGAATACAGCAGAGAACATTGTTTTGCTGACCAATGAATGTTGTAAATGTCTGCAATTTCACATCTTCAATTCATATACCAATAAACCAATTCATATACCAATAAAATTTTACACAACATTTAAGTTTTGCACTCGAAAGTACCCTCTTACGGTACTAAAATGCAGGGTAGGATTGCATAATGTTGTGGCAGGCAGGGCGCAGTACATATGCCCTGCAGTTTGTTAACAGTCTCCTGTAGTACATCTCATTACTGGTTTTGATTTCTATTTAAAGATGTTCTGGAAATACCTAAACTGTTCAAGCTGTATACTCAGACTGTTCAGAAAAATCAGCGGAATCGGAATTTTATTTTGATTGTGGTTTGGAGAGTAAAGGGGGACTTATATGACAGAAAGTAGTTCCAGCTACATATATACATAAATATTGGGAACTGAACATTTCCCATCTTTCCAGAACACTCATACTGCTGAACTGTAAATAACTTTATCTGGGCCAGTAGCAAAATATATAGTTAAATCAATGGGGAATATACTTTTTTAATATGCTACGCTCTGACTATCTGACTATGTGCATATTTTTTCTAACATACATTTATATAGGTATGCTTCCATACACACATAAAATGCATACATCTGTATCTCCAAAGACTTCTTCCTAACTAACAAATAATCCTCTTTATCTTTAGTCTTATGAAAGCCCGTGCTATTTGTTCTGGAAATGAAAAAAGCTCAGCAAGTACACTGACTCTGCAAATCAAATGTGCTCGTAAGAGGAAAGCGCTTGATAAAAGAAGCATAAACAAGTATAGTGTAATTTAAATTAATTATAAAGCAGTACTCATTTTTAAAGACAGTGTAAATCCAACACATAGCAAGCATAATTCATATTCATCATCAACAATCCCCACCCCTTCCCTCAAATAAGTTTATTTTTATTCACTTCTAACAGTTATAGTCTCCTCCTCCCAACATGTATGAGGTAGCAGAAGTTTCAGTGTCACAACTGCAACTCCAAGCTAACAGGGGAAATGGGTGTGAGTGCAAAATTTTGCCCTCCACAGCAAAGATTATGACTACTCTTTTACATGCCTGAAGAGCTAACTTCAGAAAAATGCTAGAATGACAAACTTTGCTTGCTGGAAAGTTCTAATCTACAAATATTTTGCCCTTAAACACTTTTATTCTATTACAAAGTCTCCAATCCACCAACTCTTTAATGCAAAAGAACAGAAGAGACCTTTGCTTGTTTGCACAGAGCATAAAAAGACTTCAGTCTGTGGAATAAAACCAGAATTTCATCAACATCATATTTTGAGCTGTCTTTTTTGGGAAAAAGAAACATATTATTTTCTTTTTGACATTTCAACTCAATAATTAAATCATCACTATCAAGTTGATACTCTTAACAGCACGTTATTCATGAGATCACAAGTGAAGCTATGCAGACATTCGAGACGTCTTCCAAAGAATACATACTTTCAGAAGACTTGGAATTTAAGCTTGTCTACTGGAAGTTAAATATTGGCTTAACCGGAGATTAGACAATCTACTTGAGGCCTAAACTGCTGATGGAAATGCAAAAGAAATAAATCAAGCTACTAAACTTCAGAAGTAGCCAAACCAAGCTGAAGTAAGGAGGCTCCATCTGGATCGGCTCTCCTTCTCCCACATCTGTAAGAGGTGACAAACAGAAAAACTTGCCTGATAAAAGGAAACTTTGTGAGACTTGACTGTCATGTCAAACATAATCTCTGTAAATATCACAAGGATCTGCTTCCCACAGGGATCAAGAGGTACCTAGGTGCTTTTGTAAATCTCTCTTGGTATCTATCTGAATCTTTATATACCTTCATAATCTCACTTTTAAGTCCACATGTTTTAAGCACAGTACTGAATGGAGGAAAACAGTATAATTGAAAGAGCAAATAAAAAAAGAAGCATTCACTATGTGTTTCCAACATCCAAGTGTACATCTTCATGAGCTAACTTCAATTTTACATTTAACAAGTTGCATAGCATTAATCTCTTGTTTGGAAGGATCAGCAAGTGCTACATAAGGAAACAGTTATAGATAAAGTAACTTCTACATATTTCCAGAGGAATTTCCCAAGTTTCCTATGAAAATACCAATTTTTTCAAGTGCGTACCTACACAGTAAGAATCTTTTTGGACTGGCATAATGACTCAAGTGGTGGAAATTGGCTTCTTCAAAGACCACAGGCTTACTCCTTTGGCATGCCACTTCTGCCAGCATGACAGAGGGAGAGTTCTCAGTTCTGGTGTAATGGCAGGAATTGCATTTGTACTGAGCAACGTCTTTACCCCTAGAAACTGATACTATAAAATCAGAACACACAGAGCTGCAGGGTATGTGAAATGCATTTAGGGGCAAAGAAGACATAGGAGACTGTATATACAGAAATGAGACAGTCTAGCATGCAGTAGTAGGTTAAAGCTGGCTAAGCAGTGTAACAAGTCTTCACAGACAGTGGCTACCAATTCAGGGAAACAGAAGTGAGGAGTAAAAATGCACACCTCCACCTCTCCCGGCCGCCCCAACTGGACCAGAGAGTGGAGGTGTACACAGAAGTAAATACTGAGTGGAATGAAAATCTTTGTTCCCCGTTGCGGGAAGTTTCACTATTTTGACATTGGTTTTCATCTCAAATACATCAAAAATTCAAAGTATTGACTTTTTAAGTTCTTTTTGTTGAACAAGAATTACCATGTAAATGTTAAAATATTTTTATTCTGCAGCACTTCATGCAAATAAATACTTCTTTATTCTTTCAGTCCTGTTGGAAACAAATACTTCTTTATTCTTCCAGTCCTGTTGACTGGACCACTCTGTTTGGATTCTCTCTCTCAGAATGAAGCACCAACACAAATCCCAGAAAGAAGTGGGTGCTGTGGACATGATACAAGCAGTCCAGCATTTATTTTGACTAAAAGTTCCCAAGCAACTCAACTTCTCGGCTTTTAGCTGATTTGTATTCAAGTGATTGTAATAAAATTAAGAAGTTATCACCTCTGAAGTGACTTGTATTAATAAATTCTTGTACAATGAGTGATTTCATTCTTATGAATACAATATGGAAACGCACCAGTTCCCTAATAAAGTATTGCTATCCTGAAGACTTTGTGTTTCAGAAACAGTATGACACATCATTGCATCCACTATCAAAATGGAGTCAGCAGCACAATTCAATCACTTAGGATACAAAATGATGAATAACTTGTCCCCATGAAGTAATACAAGAATTGTTAGTGGAGGGAACATAAGTGAAGAAGACTATGGCTAAAGTGTTGGGTAGTTTAAGTACTGCTCCTGGCCATCTGCCCAGTCCTTATGCTGGAGGTTCCTACACATATAACTGGGATACTGAAAGAAACATGTACCTGCATCTCAGCTGTGCCTGTTTACAATTCAGCATGTTAGTACAAACTCAACTGGAAATTTAAGCAAATGCAGATACAAACTGGTTAAACTCGGCCACAAGTACATGGGGCGGGTGTGTAGGGGAACTGCAGAATTTCAAGTGAAGTTTGGAAGAAAGCTGGTGAGCAGGCACCCCTGCCAGGATCTCAAAGGGGCATTTCCTAGGGCCCCAGGATAGAGCAGCCTATCTTCTTTGGCAAGTCATACCAGAAGTGCCAAAGCTTTAACCCTCCATTGTCCTCAATCCTACAGGTTTTCCAGTTCTGAATCACGAAGATAAATACTGCATGTTGGAGAAGCTTAGGCCCTGCTTGTGAATGAACTGTGAAGGTACAGTCCTGATATATAGAACCAAAACGGCTGAACAGTGTCCAGGATGAAAAAAAAGTTGTAGATGTTTTTACTTTGATACATGCAAAACACAAATTTTCTCTTTAGTTTTGGCATGAAATAGCCAATTCTTTTTCTTCCTAAATTAGTGAATCACACAATCCTGCTTCGCTGTACACCAAACAAGAGCTATAATCTACAATAAATTATCTGTGGCAAAAAAAAATGCACACATTTAAACTTTAAGATCTTATTACTGAGCAATTATATTGTGTCCATGATAACTATGACAGATTCCAGTACTCTTTATTCCCCATTCTTCCCAGGGACACAAAGAATAAAACCAAGGTTTAACTGAAGGATGGTGTGAAATATGTGAAGCTTTTTGGATTTTTAAAAGCCCTTTCACTACTGAGGTCAGATGACAAGACCTTTGAAATGTATTTCCCTAAGACTGGGGAAAAAAGTCTTGCGACAGTATCTGTCTGTGGTGATCAGCTCCTATTTGGCACAGCACATGACCTGAGAACACAGCCCTTCTCAGCTCAAAAACCTACATCTAGAATATTTCACACTAGAAAGTATTATCCCTTCCTTTTCAATATTAAATCTTTCGCAGAAACTGTGATTAATAATTTATCCAGTACAAATAACCAGTTTAGTGCAGATTAAAAACAGGAAAATGCACAGAAAGCATAAATAAAGGAAGAGAAGGTAGAAATTGAGACAATGTAAAATCCTCACCACCTTCTAGAGTATTGTGGAAATGTTGTGTAAGTCCCTCTGTTACGGCACAACTGCAAATCACCTCTCAAGGCACAGGCTGAAGGCAGCTGTTCAAAGTATCTTTTTTATTTCAATAAATAAAATAAAATAATATTTTTCAGATGCTTGGGGCTCTTGCATCCTCAATCATATGGCAAGACACTGTTCGTTCTATTATTTTAATCTTTATATTTAATGAACATAAGATACTTTATCTCTTATCTATATACTTTATATATACATATATACTTAATAAAGTAGGCACTTTATAAACCAAGAGTGAATGTCAGTTGCTGCTTGGAATTTCTACAACCTAAATGGTAGAAATGCAACTGTAGGATATATGTAGTATGAGAAACTAGCAGCAGAACATAATATAATGTGATGGCAGTAAATCTTGTTCCACAACTTTTTATTTTCCAGGTTTCAGTGTGTCAAGGGAATTGCAAAAAAGGGAAAGAAGTAAAGCAAAAGATTAAGGAGGAACAAAACATGGAAAGAAAAAGATGAGTTGGAGAGACGGTGCAAGCTGAGGTCAGGTCTGTAAAGGAATAGCTCAGAGTTGTGACAGGCTTTTATTAAATAACTAGTCAGCACATGTTACTGAAAGTGCAATTAAACGGTTAAAGAACTTTGTGCAAAGTTCTTAGAAGTGTCTTTTCACAGCAACTCCAGCAGCCTGGAACTGATCGCAGACTTTTTCTTCACAGATTTCTGCACATAGTTTCTGCATTAGAATAGAAGACTTTCCCAACACTTTTTGCTCCCTGGAGTAGAGAAGGACGGTTCAGTCAGCTCCATTTTTATTTCTACCCTACTTCCACTACATCAAGTCCTGCGTTGGAAGCTGCTGTCACTGTCACAAAGCTCTGGCCAACTGACTTGCCTGATTGTTTTCTTGACATATGTGATAAAATAAAATCTCATCAGCACTAGAATAACCGGTCCCATAGGAATTTACATAGCCCTTTCATCAGTTAGCAAAAATATCCTCAGCTCTCTCCAAGGAAACTCTCAAACAGATGTCTTTTCATCAAAAAGTTGCCAAATTCTGACAAATTGGAGCCAAGTTGAGATAGCAAGATCCTGAGTCTTCATGCCCTTGCACTGAACATCCTGCCAACAATTCCCTTCTTCTATAAAGAGGGAAATCCAACTACAGAACCTCTGCTGTCTACACAAGGAGTGAGATAGCGTCTCGGAGATAATGATTTCACATATTTCAGTCTGTATGGCTGAAAATCAACACCTTAAACACTACCCTGAAATGAGTGGGTTGCTGTTGCAGATATCGATGCATTAGTACGACGTTTTCCTGGCAAAATGGCCTGCTGTATATTTTGCATCAGGTCCAGACTGACAGGTATATGCAACAAAGTTAACCATGACTTAATGAGTTACCACTCACTGCTGAGCCATGATAACTGGCAGCATTAGGCCTCCTCCATCATTGCATTTGTGAAATAAAATTAATGCACATTAATGTAAGCCAACTTCACAGCCACAGCAGAAAAAGAGCCTACACAGGCAATAACTGGCAACTCATTAAGCTAGAGTAATTTGGTTGCTTCTGATCATTTGTAAATTACCTTCACCTAACAAATGATTTTATGATGTAGTCACACATAGAGAGCTATGTAGTAATCTAACATAAACAAAGTCTATAAAACCCCATCATTGGTGAGGTTATTTCTCTCCTTAGCGAGGAATAAACTGTCTCACAGAAACATCTTTAGTTCTAGCTAATACTAAATTAATATAATAAAAAATGTTCCTTCATTATTAACTTTAATTTTAAGATTGAGATTTCTGATTGTTTTATTTCCTTTTTAAATAAAAATCAGGATCAACTTTTATTCAAACAGCTGTTTATGGGAAGCAATACAGTAGTATTCATAAATGCTACATTTGTACCTGACAGTTTTCTACAAAGTCATGAGCGGCATGGAAAGGGTGAGTAGGGATTGGGCTCTCACTTCCTTTGCGAGATTTAGGGGGCATCATCTTAGGTTTGTAGAAGCTAGGTTCAACCAGACAAAAATGAGATGTTTGCTTATGATGCTAGCAACAGACCTTCTGGAAAACTCTGCCAGAGAAGTGGTAGATGCAGCACGTATAGCTTCGGCTCAAGGGGAGAAAAGAAACTGGCAGTTACTCCACAGGCAGCCCAGTAATCTTTCTTCTGACTAGGATGGGATAATATATACTAGTATGAAATAAATATTTATATGTAGGTTTTGAGCATAGAAGGGCTCTGTCTTCCAGTCATGTGTGGAGCCACAGAGGAACTTATCACTGCAAGGGCAGTACAAAGCAACAGATAGCATCACAAAATATTTTTTTGCCTTTCCTATGAAAATCCATTTTAAAGTTCCTGCCATTTGAATTAAAAATAGCTGTGAGAATATCAGGGAGAAATATCATCTATGCTTGCCCTATTGTCTTTCTTCAGAAGGGTCTCTCCGCATACAGTCATTGTTGGAGACATGGGGTTAAACAGACCTCTATGGCAGCTCTTTTGTAGATGTCCTGGGTTTGTATTTCAGTATATGTACTCCACAGAATGTAACACTGAGTAAAATCTAGCAAGTAGGCAGGTTAACAGTTTCCTCCTGACTCTTCCTTGCTACCAAGTAATCCAAACCAAAAATAGAGTCAAATAAAAAAGACAAGAGCTCAGCACTACTCTTTTTTTTTTCCTCCAGAACTATGCATGCACATGCAGTTGCTTTCTTGTATTGCAGTGAGGCAAATTTAAACTCAGCAATTCTCATAGTAACCTAATTTTGTTCTAGGAAGTATGCCTCTTAATCCAAGAGACAAGCTAAATTTGTCCAGTGAATTATTTCCTGTGAATAATTCACTCAGTTTTGCTATACTGAAATTCTCTTTAAAGTTGGAGGAATGCATAGCTAGCTAACCCAACACTACAATTATGCTGGCATTTCCTTAAAAAGTCTCTTAAAAATGCTATTTTCCTAGCTATTTTTGTCCTGATTTACTGGATACTTATGTCAGCACAAAGCTGCTATGAACTTCCTTCATACAGAATCAAGCTAAATTCATGTTTCATTTTAAATAGATGCATACTGTTCTTTAACGTGCTTGGATATGGATAAGAGTCCTTAAACTGCATATTTCCAGCTATATGCTACAGCTTTCCGTATTAATAAGAAGTGTTACATTTTAAAATAAAACGTATACTCTTGCAGCTTTTAAATTAACCCTGTCCTGTGGAAGAATGGGCCAGTATTTTTGCAAAGAGTGCATGAATTCAATGAAATTCATCAGAGTCAGAAAATCTCAAGTAGGACTACTGCAATAGCTTTAAGGCTTTAAAGGGGACTGCAAGGTGGGGACTGCAAGGTGAGTACTGCAATAGTGAGATTCCACTATTTTCATAGTTACAGTCATTTGCAGTTCCCCAGGAAATTTATCACATTTTTCTTATGGTGTCTATATTCTTCTAAATACTAGAAGCGTTGGTGGACTGCTGAGGATCCACTCAAACAAATGTATGATAAATACAGCAGCTGTGACCCTTGACTAAGGAAGAAACTTTCTAACCTCATGAATTTTTTTCAAATAAGTATATAAATACAAATAAGTATACAAATAAGTATAAAAATTTATACAATCCATATTATAATCGGTGTAACAGTGTTATATATACAATTGGAATAGTTATGTAGAAACAGATTACTCCCACATATAAAAACCCCAGAAGTTCCCGAAAAAACATACCTACCTACCCACCCACCTGCCAGCATGGAAATCTTTGTTTTCACTTTGTTATTTCTACAAGAGCGACTACAAATAAAAACAAGCCAAAATTCAAGGGAATAAACATTGTTATAGCCCAGGACAGTGTTAGCCCAGTACATGGTTGTATGCAGTATAGCCACGTGCATTGCTTGAAGGGAGGGGACAAAGCCAGCTGCTCGAGAACAGAAACATCATATGGCTTATTTTCTTGGTGTTTATAGGTCTAATGTTAGTTTTTGAATCGCTAGGGTTCTTTGCTTTTACTCATCCCATTTGTGGGGATGCCAGTATCATTACAATCACTTCCTGATTTCCTTCAAAACACATGATGGACAAACGAAATTATATTTCATCACTGAGCACTCAATTTTAAGGCTACATTCTGCAGTCTCTTCTTGAGCATCTTTCCAGTTTACCTGTTTTACTGATAAACAGTTCTTTACTAACAGAAGAATAATCTTTGATGTTCTGGGACCACCATATCCCTGCCCTTCATCGTTAAATGCTAACCTCACCCTGCTTCCTGATGCGTTTCTTTCCGACCGTAGGCATGATCTCTCCTTCCTGAGACTCATCTTCAGAACGGTAAAATTACTACAATAGCAGAGCAGACTTAGGAGGACAATTGCTCTGCAGAATGGCCTGAAGAGACACTACGAGGGCACTGGGGGCACCACCAGCCCTGACTGTCGCTGCCTGGCTTCCCTCCGAGCTCCCCTCTCTGCCCACGGCCCAGGGCCCCATGTCAGCCCCCAGGTCTGTCAGCCCTTGCCCCAGCGATGCCACAGCAGGGCCCGTGCCCACACCAGCCTGTTGCTGTTCCTGCCTGGGCTCCTCGCACGGACGTGACCTGACTTGCCACCTCGCGCTGACCTGACCTGGCGGTGGATTCCTCCTTGGTCCCTCTCCACAGGCTCATCCTCGCCAGCCCTGCTGCAGGGCTGTGGGGCTGCAGTCCTGCCCACCAGGCCCCGGCTCCAGCCGGCGCTCTGCCCTGGTGGCACCACCCTGCTCTCGCCGCTCCTGGGAAAGGCAGTGTGGTGGTACGAAGAAATTTAATATCTCTTCAGCCACGGCAAATCTGAGAGTCTCAGAACAGGCTCTAAGATGGCACACACACACATGCGTGTGTGTGAGGCAGAGAGCTGCTGGTGGGAGCCGGGCTCCTGTTTCTTCATCAAGGCGCAATTTGGCACAGGTGGCCGTGGGCAGGCAGGGCTGTGTGAGGGGCACTCCGCCCTGCCACTGCCAGCACCACCGGCCTCCTCCGCCTCCTCACCGGCAGAAATCTGGTTAAACCCAGGCTCTCAGGGCTTGCTAGGCGCTCCACCTCTGTGTGGAAACTCGGCCTCCGGCTCCACAGCGCTCGGCTTGCCTTCGGTGCGGGGCTGGCAGGGCCATGATGCCTCCCGACAGACATCCCTGGCCTGCAGGAAGGACGACTGCACTCGTTTCACACCCCTGGCTCCAGGCAGCCTGCTTCAGCTCCAAAGTTTTCAGAAGGACATACTGTTGGTAGTTTCGAAACAATTGTAAAACATCCCTGCCTTTTAACATTTGAAAAATGTGCCTTGTTCCAAAATGTACAGCGCTTTCTGTAGCAACTTGTAATTTACCCTGACAGGTCCATGTTAAATTATTTTGGCAAAATTACATCTATTAAAGATGTAATGTAAAGATTAGTTAAAGATCCTAAGTAATTACGCTAGCTTTGGCAAAACTATCTTAGCTGTTTGCCCCTCTGACAGTAAAATTTAACCCCTTGAATCAAAAAAGAACTATAAAATGATGGGCTGCCAAAGAAATTTCACATTGTGTAACAGAAATGCGTACACAACTATTCTTCTGAATTAGTTAAAAAAAAAGAAGTTCCTGTAGCTAAACTTGAAGATTTACCATATTTCAAAGATAGTTTTCTCCTTCTTGAGTTTTTCAAAGCTCTTCCTCCCTTTGTTGTTTTGGTTTTTTTTTTTAAATATTTACTTTTGCTATCTATCTCACACCCAAATAACAAACACTCCCACATTTAATACCTCCTAATCCCTGACACAGGAAAACACCCAGCCACCACTTTTGCCAGGCAAATCATATGGTCCAAACTGTCTACCAAAAATAGTCTATCATTCGTACTATAAAACTGCTAGCTAGCCGGAAAAAATAAACACGTATCAAATATCCCAGTGTCACACCAGAATGTTATGAATTCAGTATAGTCTCTGAACACACAGAAATTAATCAGACCTATTTAAAATATACTCAATACAGTCATTTACAATCACCCCTTAATTATATTAAATGCATAAAAGTGGGTGTGCACATAGATGTAAATAGATTATAGATAAAGAGATATACGTATAAAATCCCCAATTCAGACTTTCATTATTTCAGTACAGAGCAGAAGTAGACATGAACTTGCTGCGTAGGATGAGAATAAGGACTCCAGTACTTAGTTCACATAAAATGCTTACTGGGCACATGACTCAAAGACTATTACAAATACGGAGAATTAATAACTCCAAACCATAATGAAATGCCAAAATACAATAGGAGGCCTTAGATTGATGAATGATGATGTATATAGCACATCAGCTGAATATGATGGTATAAAATTGGTGAAACGTTTAAGAAACCTCACTTATGTTCTGCTTTTATAAAATCAGCACTAAGCAGAGCCAAAGGATTTATACATTATAGATATGCACACCAAATAGTGAAGACCATGTGGAGCTATGCTGTGCCACAAATCTACCACGTATGTTTCTTGCCACTTTACCAATTCTCCGCCAATCTGTTTTGCTGGATTTACCTTTACTATCCCATAAATCAGCAACTTTGAGGAAGATGACATAATGATTTCTGTGTCTCTCTGTCAGATCTAGGTCAATAGCTGATACAAAGTTAGATATTTCTAGGCCTGCAGGCCTATAATTTCAAGGTATATTTCACTAGAAAGCTAAGAAACTAGAGGGGTTTTATATTAAAGACTAAGATGGCTATATAAAGTGATTTTACCATTAAAAAGGAGGCCTCATAATCTGAAGTTTTAGCTTATCACCATGATAGATCAAAATATCTCAGATGTCAGAATAAGAAGACTGTTCATCTAGTTCAGATCATAATTCCCCTGGAAGAGCATGCTTCCACTGGCACATGTAATGTACTAAAGCCAAAGGTTTTGTGGCCATGTATAATTTCATGAATGTCAGATAAAGAAGATTATTGAAAAGACTTGCTTTGACAAAATCAAGATCCACATACATTAAAATGTGAAATAACAGCTGAATTGATGATGACAGGATGAATCAGTTCCTTCTTGCTGAAGTGAAAGTTTATTTAAAGAAATTTTTAAGTTAAAATATCCCTTTCATTTTTCTTAGATCAAAATTTAGACTTTTTCCCCAAAAGTCCATTCTAACAATAACAATAACAATAACAATAATAATAACAATAACAATAAATCTATGCATGGGCTATTCCTGCCTTACATTGGAAAAGCTGAAGCTTAGTAAGAGGCAGCAAGTACAGGCTGCATCTAACCTTTGGGAATGGGTCACACTGCTACCAAGATGTATCTGCATAGCACAGTTCCACAAATTCTCTTGCAAATATCCTATTTTGCACAACTTACATCCATGGGTGGAAGACAGAAATGCACCACCATTTCTGTCAGGCATGGGAGGCGCAATACAGTTTGAAACAGCAGAATCTATCTTAACTTTGGTTTTAAATGCTGATTGTGCTGACCAGGTCTTTCAGCTCTGAAGAAAATGTGGTAGGCCACACGGTAGGCCTATTATTTTGGGTTGTGTGCTGTGTTTCCATTGCTCCTGTTGTCAGGAGGCATGATGCTAAAAGAGCAATGTAGTCCTGTATGGGATTTACTCATTTTCAAAACCTATTTTGAGGCCTAAAAGAACAGGCAGTCTTTCTTGCTGAAAAAAAAAACCAAACCAAGTTCTTCATTCTAACTATGAATATTCCCAGAAGATCCATCTCAATTTCACAAACACCTCAATATTTCTCAAGATTTCCTTTCTTTCTGTCTTTCTGATAAAACAGGCACAGAGCTGCAACCAGTCACTCCCTGTGCCAGTGCATTTGTCAAGTAGTTTGAAGGAAATCTCCCAGCACACAAGGCTGAGCTTATGATCAGACAGGAAATTATGGTCTATTATGCTATTTTATTCTCATCTGTGATTGACTGCACATCAAAGGGCCACTCAGTGGCAGCTACTGATATTTGTTAAGGTAAAAATAATTTCGTAAAAGCAGATGGTGGAAGCAAGACAGTAGTAGATCAGAAATACTGAGTCTGAGTATAGTATACTTTATATGAGGCTTTTAGAAATAAAATAGAAGGATTTGAACATGTAGCGTTCCTTTTCAGTATATTGATATTTCAAACCCTACAGTGTTTTCAAATACAATGGAAGTTTGCCAAGTTCTCCTCATCAAAATTTTCCCTCCCACCCCAGAGTGGTCTGGACATCAGCAGCTTTATACCTGTAAATAGGTAATTTATTTTGTATAGCATATACACCATACATAGGCTTTATCAGGATATGAAGCTAGGCATATGAATAATTCTGTATGCAAAGAACCTCACCAAGCTCAATAAGACTTTTTAAATTTTTAAAATGTTTAGGGATAAAATGATTGTGACATATATAGTTATAATGTCAATATGCCCATCTTAGTGACACATTTTTTAACAACATAGAGAAAATGAACTCTGTCAACTTAGGCAAGTGATAAATGTGAAACAAGAATAAAATCAGAACAAGAGTTATTTGAATAAAGGCACAAAATATTTTAAGCCAATCATCCAAGTAAAACCACACCTTTGTAATGGCATCTGTGAGCTCTGAATAGTGACTGAAATTAAATATAAAATACTGTGGCAAGCTAAAGGGCTGAAAACATTGCAGAAATAGGTCATTTGGTTAGATATTTAGAGGAACTTAGCAGTAAAATTAAATTAATTCAAGAAGAATATGAATTCTGAACAAAAATTACTAGTTTAAACTGGGTATGTCAAGTATTAGGTAGAAACATGTGACAATGTTCTTGGAATTCTCATTTTAGAAAAGAGAAGTAAAATATTTCTTATAAATTATTATGCTACACACAAAAAAGTGGTTTTCTTTGGTTTCTCTTTCCTCCAAAGAATTAATCATAAATGATACAGCTGGATCACAACTGAATAGCTAGCAATTCTCTAATAAAATAATAATTCTCATTATGGAGAAAGGAAGTTACTTCAGTAACGAAAATATGTACAAAAGACAGGGCCATTATGTATTTGTGATACCACATATGGTGGTAATTGCAATACTGCAAATATTTATCACCAGATTAAGTCCTTATTTTCTGTCTCGAAAAAAATCCAGAAGACCTAGCACACATCTCATGATTTCCAGAGAATTAACATACATCATTTTAATAGGAGGGTTTCTTTAAATTTGGCAAAGCACACCATTATTCAGTTTAATAATGCATCCCACATAAGATTAATGCATTTGAAACAGCAACAGCAATTAAACAGTTCTACTATGTTAGTGAAACTGTTTCACTGCCATGATAAACAACTTCTGTAAGGATATAACTTAAAACAAGCAGAGAAACCAAGAAGTATATTAAATCAGATTAAAAAGGGGACATCACCTTCCCCAGAACCCAGCTTTTCTGAAGCCAGAATTTGTATGTGCTTTTCACTCCTAAGTCTCAGTGGCCTAGTAAGATGTAGGAAGAATTTCCAAAATCCTAAAAGTTTCTGGCTTTCACAAGAAGTTGTAGGAGCCTGGAGTGCAAGCTAATTCTAGGCAATCAGTGGACTCTGGCTACCCTGGATCTTCAACAGTGGTGCTCTGGCCTGTCCATGAAATACCGTTTAGCCCTTTCATCGCAAAAATAGCCAGGACTGATGTAGAAATGGATAACTTGTAAAACAGAAGGGAGCACTAAACACCCTGATTTAACAAAGTGTTAATTCTTAGCTTGAAATGCAAGGAAGACCCAGGAGACCTCAGAAGCCTGAGGCCTCTATCCAGACAACACTCACCAGATAATTACTCTGAGTGACTCATAAAAGACTACTTGAGAAATATAGCAAATATATTTCAGTGCACGACAGGGCAATGCAAAAGGGAGACAAAGGGCATAATGAAACTAAGAGAGGAAAGATTGGAAATGGAAAAGAAATAGATCAGAGGAGGAAGAAAAGGCTTCTCCAGGACTAGGGAGGACTTACAGTCAGTGCTGTGATTTGGGGAATAAAACTGAGTGTTCTCCATTTCTCTTGTGTAATATAGGTAACTCATGAAACAGCATGAAAAACATCCTTACTCCAGGCCGTGCCTTTTAGGAACCAGAAAAAACTAGAAGCTTGCGAGGATCCTCTAACACACGCTAAGGGTAAGTATACGGGACAGGTATCCGCAGAAAAAAATACACGTAAACATTTTTCCTTTTACCTTTTTTCTTAACTATTCAGTGAATAGTGTATATTACTTTTTTAAGAACAAAGAGTAGAAGGAAAATAAACAATAGTACAGGTAAGAGAACGCAGTCACATAGGAAGAAAACATGAAAAACTGAGTACATCTTTCCGTGTGTTCTTGCCAAAACATTTCCATCTCCTGCCAAGAGTCATATACTTCACAAAGTTAAAGATTGATATTAATTTGTCATACAAAAGTTCCACAGCGAATAGTCAGTCCTAGATTTACAATAGGCAGATACTCATTTCATAAAGAAATTTCACAAAGTTGTAAAAAAAAAAAAAAGTATAAAGATGTGATTCTTCAAAATAAGCCTGTACCATTGCCCAAAGCACTCAACAAAAAATTAAAGTATCTCAAAACTTGCAGGAATCGTACATTAAGACATGGACAAGAAGACACTGATACAAATATTAGATTGAAATACCCGCTGTTTTCTGAAGTAGTAAAATAGTATAATTTAAAATTATTTAGCACTTTTCTTCAATATGTTCTGCCTTTTAATAGCTCAGTGCAACTCTGGGTCTTTTTGCCACTTAAATGAACCATGAACCCCAAATTCTGCAGTTCAACTGATTCAATTTCCTTTTCAAGAGGGAAAAAAAAGTAATCCTTGCATAGTATATAATACTCCAATAGAAGAGAATACTTCTCTTTACTGCTCCCTTGTAGATGCCATTAAGAAAAGGTAGTCCCAACATAATACATCCAACTTGGAGTCTTCTAATATTGCTGGAATATAACTGGTAACTTTCTACTCAGAAAGTGACACCCCCTTACATTAATTTTACCTTGAAGAGTAAATTAAGAATATATATATATTTGTAATAAGATAGTAACTGCAGCAAAATACCGAAGTAAACCTAGATCTAAAAATTATTCAAAATTCAAAAAAACCCCAGACACAGTAACTTCAACAAAATTGGAAAACAGCTTTACTACATAAATGCAACAGCATTTTGTGAAACCTTCCTTCAACATATTTGCACTGATGCAAACTGAGATTGAATACTGTTATTGCAACGATTTTTTGAAGGTCGTAAGAAGAAAAAACTCAGAAGGCTGCATTAAAAAAAGAAAACCAACCCAAATCAACCTCTTCTGAAAAACACAGTTGCTGTCTTCAATGATCACACATGCTTTGAGTTCCCATTCACTACCTGTGCCAGTGTAAGCTTTGAGACAGCCAAGAAACAGCCTGGGCCCAAGAGCAGACCTGACCACATTATCATCTCTGCTCGCTGGCAACTTGAACTGCTTGAACTGCTCTCCTGAAAATGCATCAGCTTATGTGAAACACATTAGAAATGCTGAAATACTCTGGAAGGATTATCTGGTAGTTCCTTTAGGAGTCACACATCATATATATATGTGTATATATATATATAAACACTACCTATGTGCACACACTACCTTTATATATATATGCACTATATAGATATATACACACATAATATACACATTGTACATGTATATATATGGTAGTAACTAACAGGAAAACGTCAAGTGTCTGTACTATTACGAAAAAGACTAACACCTGAAATGAATCTCATTTTCTGGATTTAGAAAACTTTCCATCCATAATTCAGCTACAAAGCTCATCATACCAAGTAGGTGGACTAGTTTCCTTATTCTACACTGACGGTAACTGAAGCAGAACTGGGCACTCATTTTTGGCATCACTCAGTCTGACTGCATCAAATCTAGGCTTAATTGTTGAAGGGCTATTGTACCACTCTTCACTGTTGAGAGATACACAAGCACCTGTGCAGAGCAAGCTGCAACACACAATGCTAACATCCAAATGGCAACCTTTTCTGAAAACTTTTGGGTGATATGGAGAAGAACCAGATTAGTCTATGCAGTTCACTAAATCACCAGTACTAAATGTTTCTGTGTCACTAAGTAACGTAAAGAGAAAAATGTTTTGATCATTTTGACATTTTCATTAAATCTCTTTCTATTTAACCACACAGTTTAAGAACCAGTGCATTAGAGAAAAATTATGTAAGAAAGCATTATTTTAAAACTGGAGCCAAAAGCAATGCAGCTGATACAGTATCAACAGTCATGACACCATGAACCACACTCCAAAAATACGAGAGGATCAAGAGCCACAAGATTCATTCCACACACGCTGGAGAGACAGACACAGGAGCGGCTCTGGGTGTGCTGTAGTCCATGGGCAGGACATGACAGTGGCTTTCCAAGGATCCCTACGTCTCCACTGAAAGACAGGATGGAGTAGGATGTATAAATGGATCCCTACATACTTATGGCCAGCCTCTCCCGTTCTTACCTGCTCATTTTCCACAGCAAGGGATTATCCAGGAGCCCTCATGCAACCAGACGTCTCTTAAGCTGTCATGTGCCACAGCCCAACTACAAATGCTGCCTTTGACTTCTGAGCTGCATCTGGCTCAAGTGCCTCAGGTCAGCCATGCCTGGACTGTCGCCACTAATGAAAAAGGCACATGGGAAGAGAGCCTGGTTGCAGGGCCAAGATTTCACTCAAGAGGTCCAAAACTGTAAATTATTCTTGTCCAAGAAAGAAACATGCATTTTATGCATATTATAGTAGACTAGAATCTTTTCATTCAAAGTCAACCAAAGAATGAACACAGATTAATTAATAGAAAGGAGTATTTTTGCGTTAAGTATAAAAGTGTGTTTCACTAACATTATATCCCTAAAATAGGTTTAAAAAGTATAAAATGCTATGGGTATATTATTGCCATCTGGTTGAGAGTACAGAATTTTGAATATTCTAGAATTTATCATATAAATATTTGGCTCACAGATTATAAATAATTATAAACATGAAACCATTTTTTTTTTCCAAAAGGATGGTTAGTTCATTAAGTTATTAAAAAATATCACTTGTGGATACTTTTGATGTAATTTTCTAGCATTTATCTTTTCCCAAGTCCATGATCAACTACATGTTCATATGTATTCATGAAAATGTCAGCATATTAAACCAGATTTTATTATACTGTGGCTTTGATAAAGACATATATTTCTTTAAAGGACATACCAATGAGTACTTGTTAAAAATATGCTGAATATAAAATCTTACAGAACATTACTGATACTATCATACTTATTAATATCAGAGATAGTAAATACTCAATTCAAGTAATAGAATAATATTTAATACACAGACTGAAACATATTATGGAACTGTCAAAACAATTAGCAGTTTGACAAACAGATGAATCTTCCCATGAAAATATTTTAGGAAACTTCCATGCATTAAGACTTAATAAATATTCAATTTCAGAAAAGCTAGTATGCAGCATTCTGAATTTTTCCAAGAATGTTCTTTTATTCTTTCAAAATAAATTTACCTTTCAAATTTTAATACAAGAATTCAAGACATTGGCTCTGCATCCCAATCTAGGATGCGCTCCTTCCAGCCTGTAATTGTGTTTTATTTTTTTCCTTTTCAGGATGAAAAATACATTTTTTGGAACAGGTACGATACAGACACGCATTCTTGTGTTACATAAAAAAATAAACCCCAAAGCCTTAACTTTGAAAGCAGAAAATGGTCTAGAGAACTACATGTGACCACAATTTTGTTGCGCTTCAAGTACTTTGGTTCTCTCCTACTGCTGTTTATAAAAGCAAAGCAATGAAAGTAAAATGAGATGTAGATACTGTTTTTAAAAATAGGGGAAGGAGCCTGCTTGTCAGTGCTTAGGTAGGACATTACTAAAAGATGTGAGAAAACACAGATTTCAGGACTGTTAAGGAGCTGTATTCATCATTCTGTTGAGATTTCCAGAAGGGATATACTCTATCTCACTGGTGAATTTTGCCATTCATGGAACCAGAATTTCAAGCTCATGTTTTACTATTGTCTGGATATTTGTAATATTAACCTGGGATACAAAAAAAACCTTTTCCAGGTTCTTCTCCAATAAATATGCAGGTATGTTATAGGAAAAAAGACCAAACATGCTTATTTTTTTTCCTTACTGTCAACCAAAACTGTTATAGAACAGTAGGAAAATCTAAATTAACCTCTAGTACTTCACACAGGAGTTGTTAGTCCAAATATGGACCATTCAAATAATAAAATCAAACAAGTTAAGTATGTATTTCCACTTCTGTATCTTGAATAACTTCTCTACCTGTTTTTAGATATGAAGACAGGAACCTCCTTGCTGATTTCATGAATTTTGCAAGAAAACCTTCTGACAAAACAATTTGGTACTGTATTATATTCAGAAACAGCTTCCAAATGACAGCTGTGTGGCTTTTCATTCAATTATTATGATGTTATTAATCTATTTATTTCCTTCAATATAATATTTACTCAAAAAAAATCACCATCGCTTTTCAGTCTGGTCTCTGTTACACTCAACATCAGCATCTGCAGTGATTGCTGTCATCCTGACAATTAGGACTAGCTTGTCTGAAGACTTTTTAATACAGTGAACTATCACTGCAATTCACTGCTGTGAGACACCCTGTTGTGTTCGTGTGTGCAGAGAACCATCAGCTGCACTAGGGATACAGCTTGATTTACTTGTAGAAGACAGAATTTCTTGCAAAGATGCCACTAAGGCTTTCCTAAGGTGGTTGACAGATATTAAATTATAATTGTGTATCATTTTGAGGAACTGTGATCAACCAGGGAACCCCTACAATGGAAGAAGGCTCAGAGAAGATGGGTGGCCAAGGGCAGTGTGCTTCTGAAGCTCAGGGGAGGATGGAGGGAGTGACTGGCAACAGCTGCTGCAAAGAAAGCCAAACTTAGCTCCATACAAAGAGGCCCAGAGCGTGGCTTTGGGCTGGATAAATGGCTATATCAGCTGAGTGGATCAACCAGCTGCAATCAGTTTAGTGGATCAACTGGTTATGTCAATGGAGTGAACCAACCAGCTGTGTAACTAACTGTTCATGCCTGAGTTAATCAAAAGAAAGCAAATGTCTTCCTCTATGTGCCAGGCCAGCATTGGGGGGGTATATATGCACCTTGGCCAAACATAAGAGTATAAAAAAACAGAACAGTGAACGATAAGAGCTTGGGATGTAGCAATGGGCTTGAGCCAACTTCTCACTCCCTGTATTCCTTCCCGGCCACTGGGGGCACCCACTGTCACGACAGGGAGCATATTATTCAGACTGGTAATGAGAGTCATAGCCACGTTGTGATTCAACCATATATTGAAATTGCTATATTCTGCAAAGTGTAATTTTCCTGATATTGTGATTTTAGTACATTGTTGTATTGCTCTGCTAACTCAAAAATGCCGTGTAACATCAAAGAAGTTCAAGTAAGTAAATTGGGTATTAAACACTAAACTTTCCACACCTGGAATATCTAAAAGAAGATGGTACTGAGTAGAAACAAATAGTCTCCCATGCTTGACATACAATACCCATTTATTTACCCATACCAAATCAACTTTGAAGACCTAGATGACTTCCTTTCAGCAGGGAAAGACAAACAATAATAAATTGTGTCTAAAGGATTATTTTTAATACAGCAAATAAGATACAAGAGGTGCTCATTTCTAGCCTTAATATGCTTTTCTAGTGCTGTGAACTAACAAACCCTTTACTAATCAATATATCAAACATACTAAATAACAAAGTCAGAAGTTCATAGACTATAAAGACCACAAGTGAAAACAAGCTCAATATTGAAATGTGGCCCTGTGACCTATGTTTCATTCTGCAGCTGTGTCTGAGGGGGATTTCACTCTCCCCATCTGGTCATTGAATAGGTGACGCTAGGACAGGTCATTTTCAGTAAATTGTTTTCAGTATTAGAATTCATCAGGTTAACTGTGGTGCTGACTGCAACAGGACTCGTTCTCTAAGTAGTGTTACTTTGTTCAACCCATCATATCAGTGTAAGTTAGAGCCCTGTAAGTAGGTTTTTATGCTGAGGCAAAGCATACATTAAAATGATGAATTGTTGGGAATCCTGATCAGAGAGAGGTAAATTTGTATTTCTTGCTTGAATAAATTTTACTGTCTTACATTTGGTTTGTAGATTACAGAAGCATGCATTTGGTGACAAAACAAGCCTACTCAAGCAGGTGGATGCTCAACCAGCTCTCAATCATTGTCACGACTCAGGGAGTAACTGTGTTTTTTTCAAGCAGCTATTGTTTGAAGAAAAAAATCATAGCAATACAAAAATAACAGGGCATATGACATGCTATCTTTTTGTTAATTTTATCTGCATATATATTACATTTGACATCTTAAAAATTAATTTTTTTAATAGCCCCTTCCAGTTGTGGAATAAGTCATCTCATTATCTGCTGGCCTCTGGCGCTAATATCGAGCTTCTTTCACAAAACCTTAAAACCCCTCCTGTGGAGAAGCTAAATATAATAAATAATAAGCTACTACAGAATTCTTCAAGAATAGATTTGTTTTGTGCTAGGAATTTCTGAAGAGGATTATAATCAGAAATATCAAATTAGCATTAAAAATACTAAATAACTTGTCAGAAGGGATTACAGATGCTTTCTTAAGCTGTCATACCAAATCATTCCCAGCATTCTGATTATTTAAGGACTAATGTATATCCTTGGGAAGTGGAATTGAAGCTTTATCCTACACAAAACGGCCATCCACATACTACAAAAATCCTATTCGAGAATCTTCCCCAACTGAAAATACATGTTGTCCCTCTGATAATAACCTACAGTGATGGTAACTATACTTCAACACCAGATCATGCTTGAAGGACATCCTTAATATATATTTTCTGTAGTCTTCCTCTGAAAATTCATCCATACGCTGGCCTCCAAGTAAGGTCAATCTGAAGAAATACAATACCTAGCAACATCCTTTGTCTACAGTTTTACTTCCTGTGTTTTGAAATATGTTTACTAATGCCAAGCATGAAAGAAGCAAAGCAAGTATGTACAAGGGAAAAGAAAAAGCTTCAGGATCTCCACCGAGACCTCAAAATCATGCCTAAGGGCAGAATCAATCTTTATGCTAACAGAAATGTTGGGGCAGCAATTGTCTCTGTCAGAATGATCATTCTCTCAGATAACAACAGGGTGACAGCAATCACTGGAGTTTTTCCTTAGGCAATATGCACAAATGTGCAGACTTGTTCAGGCCTCACTCCTCATGGATATACTGACTCAAACTAGGGAGCACACTCAGCTGCCATGGTGAAAGCAAGGCAAAACCAGAATTTTGAAAGCAATTTACCCTTCTCAAAGCAGTTCCAAACATAGGGGCACGAACCAATGCCACTTTCCTTTATTTTTTATCCTTTTCCTTTATTTTTTTAATAGAAACTAAAACCTATCCAATCTTAAAAAAATATATTGCATATTCATTACACTAAGTACAGTAATTGGATTTTCCAGTCATTTAATGTAGACTTTCATCAATATGGTGCAAGGCAGAACAAAGACTGCATGACGAAGAAGTAAAAATAAAACCCCAAAGCTTACATACTGTTGAGCTTCATCAAAATTATCATATCAAAGAATCTGACTTTAGTCACAAATATCATAGCTTTATTAATCAGCAGTTCAAGTACATAAATCTGCATTTTAGGACGTATAACTCAAGATGAAACTTTTCCAGAAGTTTGAGATTTAACATCCACATTTGTCACAGAAATAACTTAAAGAAAAATAGGGAGAATGGGGGAGTACTGCTTTCAAACATTTTCACAACATATGTAAATAAAAAGTTCTTTGATATTGAAACTAATGTAATATGGATCTTTAAAGTTCAGGAAACGTGATTTAACGCCCTAGAAAACAACATGCATGGACTTTTAGCACTACACCTACACTGACAAAAGAGATACTCCCAAAAATCTCTTGAGCCAAAATCTATAAACAAAGAAGGAACAACTGAGGAAACCATAATCACTTTTAGGGTTCATTAGAAGATAAATTGCCTCTCTAATTAACACTATTCACAAATAGATCTTGAAAATATTGTGCATACTTCTGTGAAAAGTATTATGTAAATAACCTGTATTTGCAAAATCGTTGACTGTGCCAAGATTTCTATTTATTCAGTGGAGCAGTCTAGCAGGTCTATCTAGTAAATAATGTAGGTTTTAAAAATTATCATGCATGTGACAATATAAATTTACCCAATAGCCAAGCTCTTACGTTTTTTCTTATAAATAATGCATACAATAAAAAAAAGAATATGCGCAACTAACATCTGACCAGAGAAATGATATGTACTTTCAGATGACTAGTGTGTACATACAGGATGTAGCTGATTTTTTTTTTTTTAATATGAGATGACTCTTGCAGGTACACACTGCATATTTTATGAGTTTGAATTAGTGGAGTGACATCACAGTTAAACTGAGATGAGCTTCTAATTTAACAGACATTTTTAGGTGCTCTGAAAATCAAAATGCATGCTCATATTGTCTTGAAAATGACTATCCTTGAATAGTGTGGAAACTAAGTTCAGTACTTAAATGTACAGTATCTTGTTACTGGATTTTTATCACTTTACCTATATAAAAGTAAAACATCTAAGCTAAATTAGTTCTCTAGACTCCCTCTCAGATCAACAGAGAGTTTAGCACCTGCAGAGCATCCATGCCCCTAGATATAGAAGGAACATAGATGAATAGGTTGGCCTTGTGAAACAGCAATGCTGTTCTACTGAGATATTCTAAAGACGTGATTGTGACACAGTTTTAGGGAGACAGGATGCCTATAGGCTGCTATAGACAGAGAAAGAGGAGACAGGCTTTAAGGCACAGAAGCTCTTCCTCAGGGAACTGCAGTCTTCAAAGTTACATGGAAGTTGACAATGATGAATCTGTTTTGATGACCTTGGACCACCTAAAAGGGATAGGTATACATTACAGCAAATTGTATTAGCAGTGGCAAGGTTATTGGCAAAAATGACAGCTGATCAGGTCATAAGTAGTTGATTAATTTTAGCCATGTAAAACTTTATTCATTTATCCATGAGATAAATGCATTTAAACTATCACAGACACAACAGGCTACATAACAGTCACCCAGGCTACATCTGTAGTTAATGGAGATAAACTGGTAGGATAAATGACTGTCAAAGTGACCCAGTTTTTTCAATTTGAAAAACTGGTTTTAGATCTGTCCTACCCTTGGTGTTTCCTGAAATACTGCATACCATTTCCTTGTCTGATTCATGCCTATTAACCGATTAAGGCTGGCCACAGATGTATCTCATACATCCTCCATACAGGGAAGCAATATTTGAAAAAATGTTAGGAATTATTTATACAAAGCATCTTCAGATTATGTGACACATTATAGCAATTGTCTTTGTGAACACTGCAACAGGGTCTCATTCATCTTAATGCCCCAATGTATAAAACACAAGGTTTGGGTTAATGGAACCTCACTGAATGTATTGTATGCACATGCTAACCAATGTGGGCTTGGATCTGCTGCAAATATTATCAGTCTCTATCTCCAGTTTACTTAGACAGATATTGTCCCCAGCCTAAAAACCAACTTTAATAATTGAAATGTCTAAATTAATTTGATGCTACTTTCTTACTACTCAATATAAGGTATAAGACACCTACAAAGCATATGGAAAGATAATCTTCTAGTAAGGTCCAATTACCAGCACATCAATAAAATAAAATGATGACACTTGCTGACCTTTCTACAGACTTTCTCATGAAAAGACCACCAATCTTAATGTAAGTATTTTACTATTACATGGCACGTACTAGATGGTATTCCAACAACAAATGAAATGTGCATGGTTATATTTTTCCTAATGATATCCCTCTTTGTTTCATTCCAGCATAGTCTGCTTTGTAAGTACAGCCCTTAGCTATCAGCAGTCTTTATTCCCACAAAACCAATGATAAATGCCAACTCCATGTAGCAGAGAAAGAACAGAAGCATAGGACAAATTCCATGAGTTATAAATGGTCCCTCAGGAAGCCTATCTGAACTCAATGTGAACACAGAACTTCTGAGTCCCTGTTCACAACTTCACTTACTGGACCATAGTTTCTAGTTAAAAGAAAAAAACCAACCAAACAAAACAACAACAACAAAACCCTAAAACCGTGAGAATGTGACAAAATGAGATGGCTGATCCAATTAAAGTTTGTTACACGCTCAACAGTGAAACTGCAGCACTTGTTCAGCCTGCGTTACTGTCCCATGATCAGCCTGGCTTCACACAAGTGCACAGCTGGTCTCTGGAGAACATGGACCAGAGTACAGGCTACTCCCACCGGCATTCAACCCAGTGTACAAAATGTACATGGTCTTTTCACCAAAAAGATCTATGAGGCTTCTACAGCATTGATGTGAAACACCAAACCAACTGGATTAGGAAATACAGATGTTCTCCGGCACATTTTTCAAAAACAGATATGCTTACACCTTACTCACCTAACCTACTTCTTTATTTGTTTGTTCCTTTTTTTTTAACTGCTCACCTTATGGGTAACTAAAATTCAATGCTGGCTTAATCACTTTAAAAAAACCACAAACCTATCTACAATTAGTTCTATCTCTTAGTAAATTTATTAAATACTGTTGGGATTTATTTAGATGAACTGTGCTAAATAAATATCATCATTACTAAACCAGTCGTGGTGTTTGCTGAAAACAAATTAGAAAAAAATCTAACTGAAAGAAGCAGTCTGCCTCTACACACAATTAAAATAAATTCCTCCACTGCACTCCTCTGCCTTTCCCTCCTCAATACTCCATCTTCCTCTGAAGTTCCTTAATACATGCTTATAAGAACTTTACTTAAAGACAGAAATCCTTTCCTGTTTATAAAGCCCTGGCTTTGACCTAAAAGATTTCAAATTAATAGACATGTAAATGTATCTATTGATCTATCCTCCAGGATTGGACTAAGTCAAACAGATGTTAAATGGCAAAATCTTAAGCATGATTCCAAATATGCTTTGTGTTTCTAGTGGTTTTGAACCTTCACTTTCTTACACGGACAAAGCTATTTGAGCATTTCAGTACATGTGTTGTTGACCATGTCTTTTCTGTGCTAGAAATACTATGCTTTTGTTTAATGCAGGATCTTTTTCCCATAGTTTTCTTGCTAAAAATATTCTCATATATCCTTGCAATCATATGACAACTTCTCCTATAAAATGAAAACTATTACAGAAAGCTACTGTCTTGAAGAAATAATTAACTCATGTTCAGTCTGTAAACAGCTCCCAAGACCACACTGCAGACCCTTCATAGACTCTGTGTTGATGAGATGAGAGAACACCGTGATGTAGAAGCGCACTTAGCTGAAAAGGGGAAACACACCAATCAATGGGACTTTCCTCTTAAATGATTGCTTTACGTCACCCTGCATCTAGTATACACCTCTGGGAAGCAGTGATCTCAAATGGTAGAAAAAGGCTACTGAATGCATAGTTGGGTATATAATGCCTGTGACTTGACTGCTGGAGATGAAAGCAATGAAACACAGACCATCTCTTACAGCAGAAAAAGGACAGAGGGAAAATTTAAGCTGTTTTCTAAGAGATTAGAGGTCATGGTAGCATTTTCTGAGATGCCTACATCCTGGAGGCCAGAATGCACAACTGAGTAACTGATGCAGATATACAGTTACTATGAATTGGAGAACTTCTAGAATATAAAGAGCAGTTATGGAAAGGATGGACCTCAGCTGAACGAAAAAGGAAGCTGAGTCGTTGACACTCAAGTATACCACAGGAGAGAAGAGTGATATAAACTAATAACTGGGGAACACAGACTGGTAAAGAAAAGCCAAGTTTGGAATGGCACATCTTTCATGACAGAGGGCAATAAAACGTCTTCAAGAAAAGAGATGACAGAAAAGCTAATAACATTCAGGCATTAAATAGTGAAGAGCAATCACACCAACTAAAGTTCAGTTTAAATACCAATTAAAACAGCTGAACAGACCAAGATCAAAAGTCAGTGTGTTTCTACTCAGGCACCAAAAAGATAAAGAAATAAAATGGAACGTTTGGCTCTAATTGACAATATTAACTGAACAGGCATGTCTGGCACAATTGGAAGAAGGTAGTCAGCAGGAGACTTGTAATACCCATGAATGAGTTATATTAAAATGAACCACAAGATGCGCTTGTGAAGAATTGTTAATGAATGTTCAAGAAAGTCTTGAGACTAATGAAGTTAATTGAATGAACATGCACCATAGAATTTCTACAGGTTAAAACTGAGCAGTTAAAAAAGGAAGAATACAGTTTGAGGACTACTCTATCAGTCATCTAACTAACACATCAGTGACTGAATTTGTAAAAAAAGGTCATTGAGATGCTAGAGCAGAAAACACACATAAATGTTAGAATCCTCTTAGTAAACATAGTCTCATATCAGGGAGGACTGTGATGCCTAAATTTTTAGATACCTTAAGTGACCATTTCTAATCCTGAGTGCACCAGACTCCTCCTGGTTGAAATATAAACTGTGATCATAATACACTAAAATTAAACAAAACCAATCCTTTACTATTACACAATAAACATAAGAAATCCAAAGAACTATAGGAAAATGGAGATTTTTTAAAGGAAATTAAAAGGAGGAGCTAAAAGGGTGAAGCACTGGCATCAGTGGAGTAACTAATGGACTTGATGGACTCAAGCTCAGACTAAACGTATACCAGTTCTCACAAAAACTTTAATCATACTTTAAAGAGTCAAAAAAGTTAAATGGTGAAATAGAAGGTTATTTGAACTAACAACATGCCTTTAAAACATGGATGATTGTTCATGTGAGGAAAATATTAAAGAATGTGCTCTCATAAGTTTTATCTAAAGCTACGAATGCAGCCCAAAAGATATAGATATAAAGAGATAAGAGATAAGAGATAAAGAGATATAAAACTCAGTAAAAATTTATTTCAAATACATGTTAGGCAAGAAACCTGCTATAAAGTCTGTACAGTCATAGGATAATAAAAGTGTAACAGAACCTCTCAGGAAAGATGCAGCTATTAAGAAAGCCCAGATCTTAGGGTAATTTGCACCCCATGTTCATTATGCAAAAGCTTAAGTAGATCTATCTTTGGAAAAGGGAAATCCAAGGAACTTTATCAAACAGAAGTATCAATGGAAAATATGAGAAGATACTAAGACATGACCATACCTGGTAGCACTCATCCAAGACTTCTGAAGAAGTTTAAATTTATAACTGCAAGTCTACCAACTACCAGATACAAGCAAAAATTTCAGTCAGGCTCAGGCCAAATGTGTCCATGAATTTTTATCAATGACAGAATATGAAAGAACAGGAGAACATAAGGCAATTACAGGTCTCCTGGTACAATGAATAAGCATCTACACAGTTTTGGTGGAAGGAAGTATTAAAAAGATATCCTTCACTGATGGAAAGAATGCCCATGAGAAAGAAGAGTAATCTGCTTAGAAAACATGCATTTGGATTAACAGAACTGTTCACAACATCCTTTAAAAGAAACTCTTAAAAGAAAGTAACAATATGATAAAGAAAATTGCTCTTTCATGGGTTGTTGACTGATTTAGAAATAAGAAGCAAAGGACAGAAATGAATAATCAGTTTTCACAACACATGGAGATTACTGGTAGAATCCCACAATAGTCTGTGCTGGACCCTCTGTTGTTCATGAGAGTTATAAATAAACAGGAAAAGAGTTGAAAGGTAAGATTAAAAAGTTTGTTTATGACATAAAATTGTCTGATATAAAGCTAAAACCAATTTACCAAAATCACAATATTGAGAGATTTGCTGATAAGATGTTAAAAAAGTATAAAATACACTTGGAAAACATATGTATAAATGTGAATGATGGGTTCTAAAGTATATGTTATCCCTGAGAATAGAGATCATAGATAGTTTTTTGGAAACAACAGATTTATGGTAGTTAAAAGGTAAATTCAATGTAAGATTTATTAAAAAGAGTACAAAGAACACAATAAAAAAACTTCATTTTGCTACTGTATCATTCCAGCATTCTTTCATAATTTGAGCAGCTGTATAAAATCTTGATCTCTCAATTTCATAAACTAAAATAAGAAAAGCCACTGAAAAATTGTGATAAGAATAATCAGAGGTTTAGTTTGGCATCTATAGAAGGAGAGATTATAAAGACTGTAACTTTTCACACTGTAAGAGACAAGTTCAGGGACGCAGGGCTACCTTGCATCTCATGGAAGTCTGTAAATAGAGGATTGCTGCAACAGGGGAAGGGAAATCATCAAAAATATCATTCTGCACTTTTCTTGTTATAGTCTTTTCGTTATCTGCTACAAGACACCATTGGAGATAAGATTCTGATATCGATTGATCTTGGTGTGATCTAGTATAATCAGGTCTGATGTTTTTATCGTTGCCTTTGTAGCTTACAACTTGAAACAGTTTCAATTTTGGCGACATTTAAACTAAAAAAAAGAAATGTTCACAAGCTGCCTAAAACCAGTGGCATTTGAAAACATACAGAGGCAAACAGTACAGGGCAAAATGGCAGACTGAATGGCAAGTAGAACGCTGACATTTGAAATCAGAAATGGATAGAATCACCAAAACATGAAGTGCAAATGGAAGAGATACTGACAGACTCTTGTATGACCACAAATGGAAGTGAGAATGTAAAGCAAACCAGCAAAGAAGTGATTGCAAGAGAAATAGTACGACTTGCGGGCCTTAAAGCTAATGCACCATAAATTTTTCATCAGTCTAATATAATCAACAAAATTAATATCAGATGGATGGTAAGAAGAATGACTTGGAGGCTCTGCAAAATGACCAAGATCATTCCTTCTGAGATTCCAGCATTATACTGTGATGAAGAAGCTGGAAAGAGCAAATATCAGATTGAAGGGGACATAGCTGGAGTGGGAAAACGGGAAATCAAGCACATGCTCAAGGAGATAACTAACCCAATGGGAAAGAGGTAGGGAACTAATTCATGCATACTGAAAAAAGGGATATGTAGAGTTAATGGGAACCACAGAAAGAGGAGGACAAAGGGACAGTTTTGAGAAGAAGGAAAGAAGAAATAGAAAGTGGACTGCAAAAAATGACAGGTGAATTATGATTGGTCACACTGACAAGTAATCAGTTATCTTGAAAGCAATTACTGTGGAATTGCTCGATAATGCAAAGATTTGATTAAGCTGTGGAGTAATTATATGATGAATCAAGTCCTGTATGAAGAAAATATGGGGAGAAATAAAGTATTACGAATCAAAAACATAGATAATCAGTAATGGAGCAAACCAGTTCTGTCAATAAGTACATATGCAATGAATCAATTATAGAATTAATCAATGACTGGGAAAATAAAAATAGTGAGAATTAATTAATGTATCTAATATGTAAAGGCTATAGCTACTAAAATAAAGCAATGCTGAAAAATTAGTCCGTTTTTGCCGTTCACACGTTCCTTCTGCAGAAATAAGAAAGTATATCTAACCCTGTCCTTCCCTTCTTTTTGCTCTTTAGACAGCTTATTATCTTAAATCTATGGTAGACTTTGTTCAGTTCTCAGCAATGGCTAGGGAAGCTTAAGTAACTTAGCTCTTTCGCTATCACATCACAGTTGCTGTCAAGCATATACGGTACTTTTGGAGAACTTTCAAAAACAGAAATGCATAAGCCGTAAAGTCTGCAGACTGCAGACAGGGGAGAGGCGGTCATCTAGTATCATGGCATATGCTCAGACGTACAGTTACTCACTGAAATTTACTTCCTTTCCTTTAGAGTAGGTACCCTGCGTCAGTTGAGATGAACCATGATATCTAAGACTTGCCTATGAGGCTTGCAGATAGGGCACAGAACACATGGGAGACCATACACTTCACCAGGTGGTGAAGACACCTGAGGGGCAGGTGAGACACAAGAGAAGATCTTGAATGGTGCAACATGACTGTGTAGGAAACAGACTCATGTCATAGGTGCCCACTTTTGGGGTAAAAGTCACTGTCTCCTCTCTGCTCCTCATCACCCTCAACACTGCACTGTCTGTAATGCCTGAATGTCCGGTCATACGAAGGGGAGCACAGACAGCCAAGCACTCCGGCAGGTGCCTAAACAAATGCATCTTAACTTAGGTGAATCTTCCCAAAGTTGCCAGACACTTGAACTGGATCTGCCATAATCTTAGTTAGCAGCCCAGAAATGTCAAAAAGGCTTTTCCTTCTTGTTTCATTCTCCATTAGTCTTTATTGACCACGAATGATCAGAACAATACATGTATGCTAGGTATTTACCAGCATGCTTTGTAATGAACAGGCCTTTCCTTTGATCTTCTGGATTATGTTATCTGATATGTCAGTAAAAATAATAATCAAAAACGTGTAAGCAAACACAGAAGACTAATGGGAATGAGTGCACAGAATACAACATAGCAGCATGAAACACCATCCAAAGAGTTTAATATCCCATGGATGGATCTGGAGATGACTGGATCATCTCCAATCTCTGGAAAACTAGAACATGAAAACATAAATTCAAGAACAAGCATTCCTAATAAATGTAACAAACCCAGGAAAACAGCATATAACTGCAGAGTAGCAACTGCCATGTATATATTTAAAAACACTGATAAAAATGATCTTGGCGATTACAGGCTCATTAATCTTACCTTAATAGCTGAAAGGCTTTAGATGAAATTTTGAAGGAAAGTATAATTGAACCAATAAAGGTAAATGAAAAATGTGACAAAGGGCAATGTAAGTTTACAAAGTTGTAAAGCTCTGTGCCAAGCTAAATATGTATCTTTCTATGAAACAGTTTTCGTTTGTTTTTTCTTTTAAGATTTGAAAATGAAGATTTAATTGGACTGGAGTTCAGTGGAGTTAACACATGGCAATGAAAGTGTAAAACTTGTATTACTCTAATGAAACATCTTAAAGGCTAAAAAGGAGAAAACAATGAGTTATGCTAGAATACTTTTATTATTAGAGTTTCATAATGATTGGCTTTAGGATTAATAACTCTTTAGTTCTTTGACTATGACTTTACAGATATTTAAATTTATCCAAAGTTGGAAGGCATCATCAGTACAACATAGGATTAAAGAAGAGCTGGATGATCTAGAAATTTGATACCATGGAAGATTAAATTTAACAGTTACACAGAAGGAGGCAACACACAAATAATACTTCCATGCCTTAAACTTGTTAGTAAAATTCTGTGTGGAACATAGTGAGACCAGGATTTTACCCAAATGATTTCTGTACACTCCTAATAACTTTAGATCAAGACATAACACACGTTGCTCCGACAGCCAATTTCTACATAGTTGAGAATTCATCACACCTCTAAATAAGCTGCAAAAGTGGTAAAACTCATTGTAAAAATATGCATCTTAGGTTTAGCCTAATTTTGTGTAGCTTGAATCTGTCTAGCTTAGTCTCCATGTATTCCATCTTGTATGACTCCTAGATTTAAAACTCCTCTATAATAAGGTAATTTATTTTCATGTTAGTACTTGCAGACCATGTTCAAGTAACTTTACAAATGCCTTTTTGGAAAAAAACCATCTAATTTGTTGTCTTTAGTCTACCAGCATAGGATAGGTTTCCCAAATCTTATATTGCTCTTGAAGTTCCTTCCAAATTATCAACATTCTTCTCAAAATACGGACATCAGAAATGAACATAGCATCCCGATTATGCTCTCATAAATGTCATATACAGCTGCAATTACAACTGATGGTCATCTGCTTGTGTACAGGAATTACATTTGCTCTATTAGCCATCACACACACTGGAGCTAACGTTCAATTGAACAGCGTCCTTTATGATCTTTAGGTTCTTTGACTGTTTTCCAAATGACCATCCTGTAAAAGTGGCAAGACCTTTGTTTCGTGGACATATGACTTTTCATTAATTTTTATTTAAACAGATACTTGTCATATTAGCCAATGTTAATGTACCATCCAGATCACCTTGTAGAACTGATCTACTACAGCTGTGTAACTAGCATGCTTTCTCCCCTCACCAATGTCAGTGTGTGAAGATTTTTATAAACTGTGATTTTATCTCTCATCATCACTAAAGCATAATCTAGAGTGCACCTGAGTGCTACCACTGGCTTTATGGGGGAACTGAAAGCACCTTTAACTCCTGCTAAAATTCCAAAAGGATCATTCATTCAATGTAATATGTATTAGTAATTAACTCATTAGCATATGAGTCACTGGCCTAAAAAGTCACACAACTGAAGACCAATTCCCACACTGGTGGCAGTATTCTTACACCAGGAATAGGCAATACTAGTACTGAGTGGATCGTGGTTTTAGTTGCGAGTTACCATGCTGCAGATCCCTAAAGACTATTTCTTCTGGAATCATCCTGACATGAGGATTCTTGCTTGGGGCTGAATTCCTTGCACGTAGGTGAGCATGTAGACTAGTCAGCTCAAGGCTACACATTTTATCCAAAATCATATCCTTAGACCTTGCAAACTCAGCATGTCTGTACTATCTCTGGCACCGTTAGCTTAGAATTCAGTCATTTCTTTTATCCACCATGTTTGCTGACATTACTTTTTAAGAAGAGCTGTTTCTAGAAAATTACTTTTACCTTTTACCACTCAGATTTTTAAATAAAAAAAATAATCTAATGCTCTTAAAGAGAGATTAAGGATGTCAAAATCACCCTGATCCAATGGTTTGAAGCCAAGAAAGTCTTTTTATACTGCTAAAATACCAGAGGCATTGCACAAATGACCATGAAGACGTTTAATTTAAATTGCTCTTAAATTCTTACTACTTAGCAAACTATTTTCAGCTTATAGTGTAAACATTCGGTGACATACCGGTAGAAAAATCTAGGGCAAATCTTTCTTTTATTGTTAACTGGTTTTGGAAAGGTCATTTCTATTTAAGAAAAATGGAGTAAATGATGCTGTAAGACTGTGAGAAACTTTGGTACTACCATTTTTGTAACCACCTATCCTGTCAGAATTTCGTTTCTCTTCACTTTGTTTCTCTTTCATTAGGCATATTTATATTTAAAGAAAGCAATTAACTCTTTTTATAGAGCCTCTCGTAAACCTTAGCGGCTTGCGCTTGTAAAGTGGGGATTTATTCTTGTCTTCACTGCCATCTGCAGCAAAATGACCACCGACTTCAACAGATACAGGGTTTAAGAGGTTTTTAGTTGAACTCCATAATTTTGTTGCATGAACAGGGACCTGTTGTGTTTAACATTAAGCAAACACAAACGCAAGGAACAGTTGCTATCGAGAAGAGCCTGCAGTCTAATTATCCATTCACCACCTATTAGAATTCCTTCCCTACAAAGTAACACAGAATTTTTTCCTTCCTAGATTTAAATTGCTACGAGCACTGAATTGCTGGATGGGGAATTAAACTATTGATAACCTCACGCTAATTAATTCCGTATGAATTCAGTATATTGAGATGAGCCATAAAAGCTGCAACAGGGAAAGCACTGGAACATAACGGCCACAGCTACATGGCTTCAAGTCAGAGAACGCTGAGATTAAAAAGTACAGGCAACTGCCTCAGGGCTAGTTCACACAAAAACTATCAAATCACAAGAAAAAAAAAATACCATGAATTAGAAGTGGAAGAAAATTTCCCAGACTGCAGCACTTTTTCTTTGATTCAGAATTGTATCACATGATGGTGATTTTTTTTTTCAGTGCGTTACAGGATTTTCCCATGGTGCCCTTTTGATTTGCTCACAGACACTGTCAGATTAAACAAGCAAAAGGAGCAAAGGAATGTCCTGATATTTGCTTCATGCCTAAGTTTGTTGAAAACTGTATATATAGATACAGTTTTCTATTTACTTAAATAAAGTTCCTTCTTACAGGGGGAAACCTATTTTTTTCTTTTTTCTTTTTTCTTTTTTTTTTTACAATATAATTTCTGAAGCAAGGTTCAAGCATTATTTTTTGATTAAATGTGCCATGTGTTTTCAGTACATAATTGAAATAGTGACATTTGGAAAACGAATGTTACACACATGTACTTCATACACAGACCTATCAAATTATTTCTATATGATATTGAGAATGAAATTAGTATGTAGTTTCATTCAGTCTTTTTACTTGCAGTAGGATCCCTGTTAATGAAATGAGCTACTACTATTTTGCTTTTTTATACAGACAAGACACACAAAATGACAGTCCTCTTCATAATAAGGATTTATATGCTTACCTCAAGACCAACAGAGCATTAGTGAAAATTTGGCACACAGAGAACTCAAAGATTCTATAGGTTCGAAGCTGAGCTTCCTTGTTAGGTAATGTGATTCATTTAAAACAGGGATAAAGTGCATTTGAGGGACAGCTTTGAGGAAGCTTATTCACTGCCAAAAATATTGAAAGACAGAGGACTCAACCTGACTGAACTAATTTTGGAGAATACAATTTTAACAAAAATGTACTAATTTATATCTTGCTGTCTACATGTACACACTGTAGGTCAAAAGAAAATGTAGAATTCTCTTTTAGCTTGTTTCAATGATTAGGATATATATTTTTCTTATATTTTCAACCAACTAAACTCACCACAAAAAAGATTGAGAGTCCAAACGTATTGTCTCTAACACAAGCGGAATCTTTCCAATTAAAAGTGCTGCAACCCTTCTTTGATTTTAATTGCATTACATACTTTCTGAGTAATGAGTTCCATTCACTAAGGGACACTTTCAAATCCAATCCAGCTATAAATTTAGGTACTTAAAAATTCAGTTTTCATGAAATCACATATTAATTTAAATGTTTCACTAATAATTTGAAACTTTAAAGTATTCCTTTTCTGTTTTTACACTATAATTGCTTCAGTTTTTGCTATTTTGTGAAAAGCCAATTCTATTTTTGCTTTCAAGAAGTAGGCAATAAAAACATAAGCACACATACAGTAACACAAAAATATGGGCCAACAAACAAAGCATCTCTATTTTTGCTCTGTTATATAGGACTTATGTGACTGTCATTATGTAGAATTTCAAGCACTAGGAGAGACAGACCTTGAATCCACCTTTTTTCAACAAATAGCCTCTTACTTGCATGCTATTCCCCTTGCTTATCTGTAATACAGGATATGTAAAAAATAGTGAATCAGCTCTGGTTTCATTCAGAAAAATGAATGATGAATATATGATAGTGGCACCAGTTACTTTTAAACGTATGGTGTTAATATCCTAAATTATAAATTACAATGCAGATTGCAGAGACAGTAAAGAGTACGGTATTTAAAAATGCAGAATTTCAGATGTAAATCGGCAATTAAGCTTAGCCCTATTTTTTTTCTTTTTTGGGTTTTTTTCAGGTGCACTTGGATGCAAGTGCTACTAAAAAAAAAAAAAGAAAAAAAAAAGAGCAAATCACAGTAGTCATTCCTGTGCTAAAACTGCATGACTGAAGTTTTGAGAAAGCAGAAGTAAGGATATCAGTACTTTATACACATTTTATTCTGGCTTTCTCAACCAATTTCTCAATCCAATGAAAATCTGAAGCAATTGATTCTTAAAATGTAAGTCAATAAGGGAGGACTTTTGTGAGATTAGTTATAAAGATTTCTAGCTCGCACTCTTGTAATCCAAGGTTATTGCATGTATCATCATACTGACAGGTTTATCTTAATAAGAGATGTTTTGTGCTAGAAGAATTTATGTTTTTATGCTCAATTACAGTTTTATGCTGGAGGTATTAGGTAGGCAATAAAAAGAGCCTACCTTACATCTATTATTCATTTTTCACGTCCACAGTCATGAAGGTAAGATATCCTTGGAAATGTATTTCTCTTGTCTTTATTAAGCAAACAATTTGTATTAATTCTGCTTATCTCAAACCTTACCATTTTCAGATGGGAAAATGGTATGTCATAAATTACATAACCCTTCAAGAATGGTACTCTCCCTAGATGCCTCCAGTTAGGACTGGTTTCCCATTATGTGAAGCACTGTATAAACATAAAAGCAAATAGACAGTCTCTGCCACAAAGAGTTCATAATCTAAAGTCAACAGAACTGGAAATAAAACAGGAAAACTGAAAATCCAAGACTGTGTATTCCAGCAGATCTCGTTCGGAAAAAAAGCACAATTTTCCTTCTCAGCAAAATAAAGATACCCTGGTTTGAGGATATACATAGGATCAAACCATAGTATACTAATTGTAAATTTAAGAAATTATACAAAAAGAACAATAAACATCTGAAAGGTACCTGTATCTGAATTTGAAAAAAGTGACTGCACCTTTTTCTTTCCTCACCCCTGCTGATGTAGTACTGTATATGCTACTAATACAGATGAATAATGTGAGACAAAGCTCAATGAAAACAGTTTGCTTCAGGTAAAAAAAAAAAAAAAAGCCACAATAATTATGTTCATTACCATGACGGGTTAGTTAGAGTCCAGTAAAAGCTCTAAATGTCGTTTGTGATTTCAATTAAGTTACTCTAAGAAGGATGCCTAAGGAGAAATTTCAATGTTACCTTTTACTTCTGCACAGCACACTGATGATACTCTAATGCAAAAACTGCATAGCTCCCTATTCTTCATTTCAAGTGATGGTCTCTGCATTAACTGTGCCCTAATATTTTAACTTATTGGGCTAACCTATAGGAATCACAGGAGAGAACCTACTAATGATCATTAGGTAGTTGTCATTTTTCCACCTTTTTTCTTTTGCCCAAAGCATTCATTAAGAGGAAACACAGAATCTTTTAGCAGTGCAGTGATACACGTGGTCACTAAGCCTTGACAAGACAGCACAGTGAAACCTGAAGCCTGAAATGGGAACATTTAGCGGAATATGGTAACTCAACCATTCATAACTCATCAGTAAATTATACTGCTTAGATTCCTTAAAGATGTACCCAGTAAGCAGGCTAGGCTAATGTAATAGCAAAGAAAAATCCTCTTAGAAAAATATGTTTATTTGAACGCTCGCAATTTTACAGCCTTATGATTCTTTTATGTCCTCATTCATCATGGGACATTCTTGCACGAAGAACTATGGGATATATTCTTGTAGCTACAATCACATACTGTGGGGGAGAAAATCTACCTTCAGCATTCAAAAAGACGAAAATCCTAGTGCTCATTAAATCAATCATGCATCAGGCTGCAGACATATTCAGTTATAGACATGCTTTGAAACCATGGGAAGGTATTAATAAACAAACCCCTTCCAGGAAATATTATATTCCATAGCCAAGAGGCCCGTATTAAAATCTGGGAATTATTATTGTATGTCTTTCAATCCATATTTGACAATCCTATATTTATATAGCGACCATTTAGCCACTGTATAATTCTAGACTTTTTTTACCCGGATTTATTTCTGCAACGTAAAGCACAGTTTTGCACCAATATTTTTAGGAAATGGTATGGGGGAATCTGTACAGTCTGCTCTCGTTAACATGACTGGCATAACAGTGGGTGGTGTGAGAAGAATGTGAGTGTAGCCAGTGCGTGTGAGTAGATTTTTCAAAACTGTCTCTGCTGAGAGGGTGTTTGCCCCAAACCTGATAATGTTTAGAGGAAATTAAGAGTGACATTTTGCTTAAGGAGACCACCGGCTGGATTAAACAGTAGCCAAGGCTTACCAAGAAATTTCTGAGAAAAGGAGGAGTTAGGAAGGAAGTATAAATAAAGCACAAAAGTTTCTCAATGGGGGAGACCTTGGTGACAGCAGCTGCCAAACAGTTTGGTATTGCCAGAAGCTGCCCCACTGGCAGTGCAATGTCCACCTAGGCCTGACAGAGCATCGTCCCCATCAAATGCCATCCATACCCTGCCCTCCAGCGAGTGGGCTGACAGTACGGGGTGCAACAAGCAGGGACTCGGGGGGTGGTTTCTCACCAGCATGTTGACTAGCGGATTGTAGGGAGCAGCGTGGGCACACAGCGGGTGCGTGGAAACACAGGAACTGGCACTCACAGAAAAGGGGGTGCTCGTAACCCACCCTGTCAGGCCAGTGGGTTGCATGCATCCAGCTGCGTGAAGGGTTAGTGTGTGATGGGATGAAAACTTCCTCGAAACATGTACAGAAGGGTGTTCAGCAACTTTTAAGAATATCTTTACAGTCTCTAGGCCTCTCATATTGTGGTTTATCTGCTGTATTCCTGACATTGACCCTGCAAGCATAGTTTACTGACTGCCAGTTAATTACATGTTGTTAATAAATCAATAAATCTGTTCGATCCTGATTCATTTTAAAGCATGTGTTCAGCAGTTCCCTGCAACAAGGCTATTCCATTTTGCTATAATTCCTAAGAAAGCAGACATAATCTGTTCTAAGAAAGTTGAGCACCTGGCTTTCTTACTAAATCATAGCTCTCTTCTGCAATGGACATGAGCATCAGGGCCAGACGGTGTAATGCATCACTATCTGCATGGTGGTGGATCACTGAGAAACGGGGTGAGGTATTGTGGGAAGTTTTCTGAAGGTGAAAAAACAATCTTCTCTACCCTGTATGCCTGAAGTTAGAAATAAATCATTGTCTGTGCCCAGTAACAATGTGTTCTGCAGAAAACACTGCCCACGTAACATAGCCAGGGTCACTGCTAGCTTTGCTTAGCCACATAGGTGGTGGTCAGGAAAATTTTATCTGGGACATGATGTTCGCTTGACTTGAATCAACCTTCAAAGTTGCCACTCATAAAGAAAGCATTACAAAGAACTTTATGCAAGTTTGAATATGTTTTCCTCATCTCAAAATCTTTTTTTCTATATATTATTGTTCTTCTGACTAAACAGTTCTTTAGGACAGATATGGCTTACATATAGAGTGTGCAAAGTGTGAATTCATTGTGTATGAATTATATAAATTGAAAATACATACCCGTAATATTAAATCTGTAATTATTTATGTTCCTTTTAGTATATTTGTGGACCACTAATATAATTAGAATTCCTACAAACTGTAATGAGAATAATGTAGTTAATGGGACAACTACACACAATTTGTATGCCTGGGACTTGAGTTATTTCTAATATTTGCAGAGGTAAAGGAATATTTTTTTTTATTTTAAATCCTTTATTAAAACCATATATATATATTAATATAATATTTAAAAATATAGGCAAAACCAGCACATATGTTATAAGAAAAGGGAAATGCCTCGCTCCTCACCCCTGCAAAAATAGGAAGGGGCTATAAAAAGCCTTACAATCTTACCCCACAAAAAATAACTCAAGGGCTACATAAAGTTTGCAGGAGTTTCTTTTCTTTAATTTTTTAACATTTTGTAAGGAACTGGGGGTAAAGTAGTTCAATCAAATTTTCAACCCATTTTAAGAGACTAAAAATGAATAAATTACTGTAACGCGCTACCATATTGCTCAGTGCTTCCTCATCAGAACTCATGTAACCATCCTCAGGACAGATTCATGCCTGAAGTATTACTTCCAGAGTTCACACATCAACCCATAAACCCCTTGTTTCAGGATTAGACACATTAACACTACCAGCATTAAAACGTTTTGCACTATGCAGCACCACTATTGAAGGTCATAGTCCCAGCTCCAGCTGTGATGTGAGCTCAGGTACAGTAGCATGAATACTTGTACTCTCAGATACTAAAACTGGCAACTCAGTAAAGTTTGATCTTCACAGAACAGAGTTCTTGTAATTTTTTCAGGCTTCGTCCTACACTTTCTACAAAAGTGGTGTCTACAGATGTAAATAAGACCAAACTTTGGTCTCAGATACATACAGATGCTCTTTGTCCAGCAGTCATACCTGTTAAGTCATTCTATTTTGGAAGCAGGAAGAAATTAGGATTTTAAAAGCCAATCTCCATCCTTAGGAATACCATTCCTAAAGACTCACTCTTTCAGAGAGGGAAATGCTGCTCTGTGAAAGACGACCCTTGAAATTCCACACTGTTAATTAGACATGATGACTTGCATCACCAGGTGTTTGTACAGTATCCATCACTGTAAGATCTCATCCCCCCTCCCTCGCTTGTAGAATTTAGGCCAAGATGAGATTTTAAAACTGTAGGAATTTAGAGATGGAAGAAATTATAGGTATACCATTCAGTTTGGCAGTGAATTCTCTCTCTAGGAAAAAAGACTATAAAAATATAAATACTGTAAAACATAGCCACCATGATCTCTTTAGGCTTTGCCACTTCTTTGAATGCAAAACGCTGCATTATGTGGTGAACTACACACCATCAAATTATGACAGATGTGTCAGGGCCCAGAGCGCAGTCCCCCTACCCCACAGTGTAGCCCTCTGTGCTCAAGCCCAGACCTCTGTTAAGACAGATCTGTTTCAGAAGCCTCTGCTGCCTTGGAGCTCCTCAAGAAAATGCTAGAAGCTTCAGCAGAGACTCCTCCAAGCGGCCATGCTAAGAAGCCCCAGCAGGGTCTCCACATTTCTGCTGGATGCAGCTTTTAAGCTGGGGCTCTCAGCACCAGCCCTTGCCTGAGTTACGCTTCTATGGTGTTGCAGCCAAGCCTCTCATCTGGCCATGCCGCCCTTAGGTCTGGACCCTGACTCTGACCCACTGACTCAAATTCCTGGTTTGACCTTGGACTTTCCTGATGTGCTGGTTTCAGCTGGGATAATTTTCTTTCTAGTGGTTGCTGTGTTTTTAGATTTGGTATGAAGGAATGTCAATAATGCATATTGTTTTAGTTGTTGCTAGGTGATGTTTGTACTATTCAAGGACTTTTTTCAGCTTCCCATAGAAGGTGACGAAGAGTACAGACAGAAGAACAGAATGGCCAACGGAATATTCCGTACCACAGACGTCATGCTTGGTATATAAATGGGTTTGGCTCGGGGGTGGGAATCTGCAATCGCTGCTCGGGTCAGGCTGGGCAACCAATTCACTGGGCGGTCACATTGACTTGTGTCTTGTATAGTCTTTTATCGTTATTATTATAATTGTTATTTTCCTTTCCCGTTTTTGTTCTACTAAACTGTCTCTATCTCAACCCATGAGGGTTTTTTTTCCCCCTTTCCCCTCCTTTTCTCCCTACCCTTCTTGGGGGGAAGGGGAGTGAGCAAGCAGCTGCACGATCCTAGTTGCTGGCTGGTGCTAAACCACAACACCTCATCACTATGGACTTCTCTGGTGATCTGGTCTGCTGGTTGAGCCCTGGTTACTGCCACTGGTCCTGCTCTACCCTTCCTGTTTGGGTACTGTAGCACTGCTCCCTTGCCAGTGAGGCGACAGCCTCTGCCTGCCATGTTACCATGCTGTGGTCCCATCTTCCCTTGCCTTGACGAGCAACCTGTCCTTGCTGATCCCTGACTGAATGTACTCAGAACATGTTTATTAGAATGGTTATTTCAGGGGCCATAGACAGGGGCCATCTACCAGTACACGAATTCCAAAAAGTCTGGGAAGAAGAAGTTACAAAAGCACTTCCCGGACCTCCCAAAGGAGCAGCCCATCTGAGCCTGTGCACAAGTGAAAATGCTGATATCCATGTAGGTTTAACAGCAAAAAGCTAGGTGTCATTGATGCTGAGGGTTTTCATGAATTGTTCTTTTTAAATGAAGCATTCAAGTATTTCCTTAAACAAACCTTAGGAATCCACATCTCTTCCCAAGTTTAGGGCAACATAGTTTATCCAAATCCATATAAGAAAAGAAAAGAACTGAATCTGGGCATCCCAGTAACTCAGTCAGCACCTTGGTTTTTAAACCATTATTCTTAGCTATATATTTTGTGGTGGGTGAGAATGACAGTAGGAACACTAACTGAGGCAGTGAGCTCTTGACCTGGAAAACTGGAAAAATTAAGTGATAGCAGGTTGTTCCTTTTTTCAGCAGGAGATGGATTACTTCTCTGTACCAGTAAACTAGACTCTGAGGAATCCTTTCCTTTGCCCCTCAGGGAAGATCTGCTTCAGCGCACAAAGCGAACACAAGAGAGCACTGCCCTTGAGCCTCTGTTCGTCGGAGTACAGAGTTTGGTAATTTGTGAAAGGCTGCTGCAAAGCGACAGGACTAATCTGTTCCCCATATCCATGGGGTATAAGAGACAAGGTGTACAGGAGCTTAATTGCAAGAAGAAAGATTCAGGCTAGACATCAGGGAAAACTAACAGAAATGGCAAGGGTAGAGGAGCACTACTGGAATAGATAATCTCAGGTGACTGTGGAATCTCAATCAAGATTAAAGAAACATCAATGGAGAAACACATTTGTAGAGTTAACTGGAGAGACACAGAGCAGGGGAAAGGGAATTAGATGACATGTTGAAGTCTCTTTCAGATCTGGTTTTTTTGATTCATGATCTTTTGATTCTTACTTTGGAGCAGATAATGCTTAGGTGATGAGCAATCACACTGTCTGAGTTTCCACTGGAAAAAAAGAAAGTCCTGGTGATAGAAACTTGCTGATAATGCATCCAGTTAAGGAGGTTTTTGTTCGAATATTCATAAAAAGATTCATATTCATGTGTAACAGAAACACATGTAGCGGTCTGTGTACGTAAATACATTCAAATGAGAACCACAGAGGAAAATCTTATACTCGTTTACAAGTAATCAGAGAAACTGGTCAGCAATCAAACCAAACAAAAAGAGTGGATAGAGGGAAAGATAACTCCTCTCCAAGAGATACACTTACAGAAAATTACATTTTCAGGTGTTGTTGACACAGCAATAAAGAGAATATAAAAACACACATTACAGATAAACTCTACCTACCTAAAATCAGGTGGTTCAGCCTTCAAAGCACACTGAAAGACTGGCTGTTGGCTACATAAAAGTGCGACGTCATGAAATGAAAACACCATTTGTTCTGAAAGTGTTGAGTTTAACGATTATTTTTAACACCAGAATTACTAAAACAAGTTTCAGCTGTCCAAAGTACTTTAATAACACATTATCGTCCTACTTCAACTGATAAAAACAAAGGTATATGTAAGGTGCATAAAACAAATGCGGATGTTATAAATGGAAGAATCCAGTGTTACACCACGATGAGAAATGCTATCATAAACTTATAAGAAAATGGACAAGATCAAATAGAGCGCATCTGAAGCTTCCCTTCATATTATATCTAGACTCTGCCAAGAAAACTGCACTCACTGTACTGCCTCCATGAGACACCGAACACCATCACAAAGCATGAGATCTGCACAGTCAGCTACACTATGACCTTCTTACTTGGATTAGACTAAAACCTAGTAAACAACTGCATAGTTATCTATATTTGACTGTTATTTTCAAGATTATAGGAAAACTGAAAGCAGTTAATTTGTTCTTTGAGGCACAGAGAAATGGGTCTTACAGTCAGAAAAGGTGTTAGGATTATTGATGCTGTACATTGCTGAAGCTGGCAAATATTTTCTGTTTTTAATATACCTGTCAATAGTGAGCCACTGGGCACGCAAGGATGCATAAGCCTAGGTCACAACTGGCACTTCTTGCCATTCACAGCCAGCTACGTCCTGGCTCTCCGGTATTTGTTGTTGTCAACCTTCTGGTGTCTGCAATTCCGACTTAAGTTCTGAATCCCACAATCAGCTTCGCAGAGTAGAGTAGCTTGTGTACAAACACTTCATACATTCTGCTGGATTTGGGACCTGCAGTTCCTTTCTTTGGGAACAGCGATAAATCACCAAAGTATTGTTTTCTCTAATAGAGTAATACAACATAGAAAAAAAAAAAAAAGTTAAGCATAAATATGCACAACCTGCTTCTTTATCTAAAAATAAAGGAAGTCATATCTTTTCCAGATCTCTGAGGGGGGATTGCTCTGTCTCTAGAATTTTTTTCCCTCAAACAAACCATAAGATCCTGACCTTCTCCCTCAGACACAATTTTTCCACACAAAGTTACTGTATTCCTACCATCTCAAACAGATGCAATATTTCAAGAGAAAGTTGTTTAGCAAACTAGCTGATGGATTATCAGTATTTCACAGTAAATGGAACCAGCAATATTCTTCATATGTTTGGAAAGTGATATATTGGCCATGTCTTAAGTTCTGGAGATACATTTCCTATCAGTATTACCAGTGGATTAACACTATGGCACTGCGGTAGCCCAGTCATGATGTACTATTCATAAATAAGTACAGGTAGCTCCCAATCTGTCAGAAAAGAAGGAAACATGCGTCTGGGAAATACATATATCTTCACATCTTAAAAAGTCTTTGCTCCCATTACTGTGCCCTTGGCCATGTGATGGAATTTCCAGAAGCAGCAGAATTTCCAGCAGAGAGATGCAGACCAAGGGTTTCAAGCACACCATCCCAAAGATACTGCCGATATCTAACTTATAGACAGCTCTATAAGCTGCACATGTCAGTAAAAAGAAACCTGGAACTCCAAGTTACCAGCCAAAAAGTCAGAGTAAGGGCAAATAACACAAAAAGACCAGACTGAGCTGGTCCACCTCTGCCCACGTGCCCTCAGAGGCACACTGGCCTTGCCTGAGCTCTGCCATAGCCATGGTTGTGTGGGGCATTTCACCGTCCCCATCCTCACTTGTCTTCCCAGCTGCACCTTAACCTTTTTTTAATTCTATTTTTACTTCACTAGCTCTGACGATTTCCATTATAAGTTCTCTAGCCCTTTGAAAACTGAAAGGTTTTGTTAATGGCACAGAATATACACCCAGCGTGACTGGTCACTCCCACCTCTCTTTCTTCTGTCCAGATGGCACAAACAGCCGGGATTACTGACCCAACTTTTGTAACAGAAGTCCAACCATCTGCTTCTCTGGTTGTTTCAAATGGCTTTATAAACCAACAACATTAAACTAAGAAATTACCATCTCAGCAACTTTGAACATACAGGCAAGTTCAAGTGAAAACAGCAAAAATGCCTGATCGTTATTGTGGAATGCATAAGGCACCCTTTGCAAGTAAGTGGTTTTACTCATGTGAGAACTCACATGCATTCGTAGACACCCATGAGATTTTTTTCCCCTATATTAAATCCATCTGTAGAGCAGTTAACAGACAGTTAGGACAAGTGATATAGCCACTACTTTATACACACTCCTGACAGCTACAACTTCAAAACCTACTAGATCATATGGAAAATCTAGGGGGAGGTTATTTAAAATACAGAGTCGTTCAATCCATATTTCTAGATATTTTCAGGAGTGTACGGTTTCTCTAAAAACACAACCTTTTCTCCTCCAATCAGGACAGAAGAAATGTCATTTATTTTTTTTTATACCTAACAGATTTTTTAAAAATATATTTTAAAGTAAAAAAAAAAAAAAATCTATATTCTTTAGAAGCTATTATTAGCTCTTTTAAGAATTAAAATGTAATTAATGTATTTGTTTTGCATTACTTAGGTTAGTTTCCTGATAAAGGACATTTTCTTCTGCTTTGAGGGAGATGGAAATGTAATTTGCAGCATGTTGTACTCTAGATAGGCTCTTCTTAGCCTCACTTTAAACAAGACAGAAGATTGTATTGTCAACATCAGTTCCCAGACTTTCACAAGCTAAGTAACATTTTCTGGTCAAAGGTATTCATCAGATATATTGACATGCTTCTAACCTACAATATGAAGGATATTTAGGAACATCCTCTGGTACTGATATTCTTGGAATAAGAATATGCTACTCATTCAGTGCTACTGCATGTAAGAGCAGCCTTTCAATTCAGTTAAGTCAATGTGCTATAGGTTCCATATCCTAAATAACTCTATTATCAATACCAAAGGACATTTCTGTCTTCACCATCAATTTTTTTTATGTTCTAACTGTACCTCAGTAGAAGAAACTAAAACATGTAAGCTAGCCTCTGTTAAACAAAACATATTACTTTTATCCACGTTTCACAATGAAGGCTTATTTTGATTAAAGTAATATTCTTTGTGCAAATCACCTTGAAAGTGGTAAACGCTTTTGCCTGTAAATTGCTGGGTTTAAAAAAAAAATAAGAAAATGCGTAGATGACTTTTGTAGCCTGCTTTCCTTTATAGATTATGACATCAGACACAAATCCAAGAAAGAAAGTGGAAATATTACCTGCTGTAATAATTCACAATGGAAAACACATTTGATGTGATACAAGAGGAATAGCTCTAGCTAAAAAGCTTCTGAAATATTTTTTGTAATTTTTTACTATAAATTATGTGTTTCTTCAGGGCAAAGAAAGACATACAATAGTGTGTAACATCATCATTTTTTTCCATAGTATAGTAAATACAATCATCCACACAGAAGGCACTCAAGAAATATCTCACATCATGATGCTCTCAGTTATCTGAGTTGAATGCCTGAAAAGTAACCTTGCAACTTTTGAAATGCTATTTTCTCAGAGTAATAGAGTTTTTCAGATTAAATATTAAGGATTTGATAAATGATGACAAATCTTGAACTGATTAACAAATCAATTTGTCTTACTCACTGCTTTTCCTTAAAAGAAAATTACATAAACCTGAGAAATAGACTCAAATATTTTCAGTCAAAACCAGACAGAAATGATTTTTCAGTAAAGCTAAAATTTTTAGCTTTATGATTACAAATCGAGAGAATAATTATTCAATAGATTTTATTTTTGAGAAAGATAAGGTTTTTATCCATGGATGCCAACTACGGACAATACTACAAAAAGCACTGTATCGATACTTACCAGTACTATTCCAATTAAGCATTCTTATGTATTGTGATCAATACATAAGAAATAAACACATTAAGAGTTACTTTTTGTTGATGGTTCTTTTGTTGTATTTCTTGTAGTAATTTAAAACTACCATACAAAAGAATAGCAGAAGAGTTGAATACAAGGGTTTCCCAGAGGACTCAGGAACTTCCAGTAGTACGCACTGCTGCTATGGAAGCAATGCCTTTCTTTGTGATAATATGGGCGTGCAACTCTGACGTTGGCCTGACCACACATATCATCATCGTATCTATCCTGTGTAAAGACCTAAAATTCCACAAAGATAAGGTACTATGTTACAAAATCATTACTAAGTAATATTTTTGAGATCTGACACTTTCAGAAACTTAGTTATTCTTCGGTTCCTTGATAAAATTAGACAAGTGTGAGTTTATAAAAACAAACTGCAGGCCTGCTGTCTTCTTTCTACCAAACAAGGTGCTTGAATTTCTAGATATTCAAATTATACAAAGTCTAACAAACAGCATATCTCAGTTTCGATTGCTGGATCAAAGCTGCAGGAGACTGTCAAACTTTTATCTATATGCTGTTTTGATTATTAGGTATAACCGATTCTGGTTTTAGGTAAGGGAATATAGTTGATTACCCTCTGGGTTTGCTCCAGACCCCTTTTATATATATGTATTTAAATTACATGTCTACAAGCCACCTCATCCCACCTGTGAGGAGAAATGGACAGAAGATAATAAGGGAAAAATACTACTTGATGAGTCTCAGACTAAGCTTTAATTTCCTAATTACTGGAGAAGGTCTGGCTAAACACAGGTGTATCCTGGTTGATTGTTTCCCTCTGGAAAGGGAAGTTGGTATTTGTCCAATACTTTGGTAACGCTGAGAAAATAATTACATTAGGGACCTCCTAAAGGTAAAGAATCCCACCTCATACAGGAGATTCTGGTTTTACCCTCTTTCTCTCACTGATAACTTCAGCAGGTTTTTTCAGAGACCATGATGCACATCAAGTGCACTTGACTGCTCAGGTGCTGCACACCAGTATCTGAACAATGGGATGCTCTGCAAGAAACAATTACGTAATTCATTGACCCTAATGCATAACTTAGACTTTTCTCAGAGTGCAAAGCAACCACATTTTAATGGCAGAAAAATCAAATATGGGTAAACCAAAAAAGCGGTAGCCTTCCTGTTAGTGTTACACACGCTTGTTCACCAAACAGTATGTCTTATTCTTATTGACTATAAGGTTGAAGACATATATTCTGACGTTATTCAAAAAATACCCAGCCTTAGACTGGGGAACTAATTCTCTATCTCAAAATCTTGAAAACATCTATGATTCGGTCTTCTCTCTCCTTAATGAATAATTATATGAACTTCTCATTCATCATTCACAAAGTAGCCTACAATGTCCAAGCATTCACAACTTCTAAGCTCAGATACAGCAATCTTGTTATTTTCATTTAAAAACCCAACCAACCAACCAACCAGAACCTACACAGAGAAAGAAGTTGCAATTCCTAGAAAAAATCCAACAGGTACAAAATGCACCATTCCAATTTCTCAGCAATACAATCACTGTGGATGTGTCTCACTTCCTTCCCCCTCCCATTTCTCACAGTCCAGCTTTTTATAGCAGTTCTCTATTCAATGGAGAAGCAGCATATTATCTCCTCGGATATTCAAAACTCCTATGGCAATCTGCCTGGGTTACTAAAATACCTCTGAGAAGCATCATGCCCCACAGCAGACACATCCAACAGAACCCCTGTACCAAAAGGCTCACATGCAGGAGCGCAGAAGACAGAACTGCCATAGAGAGATCAATCTGCAATTTGCAATATAAAGAAACCATTCTTAATAAAGTTTTGCGCCCAGCCCTCATTGATAAACGTGCTACAAATTTAAGCCTAAATTTTAATGCGGCATTTAGGTTGAAAACTATACCTCAGATGAAAAACTAGCTTTAAGGCACTATAACAAAAATGAAGTAAATTCAGTAGCCCCCTCTGACTCCAATAGGTTCAGAAGGCTTTTTATAGATACCCTGAAGGATGGGATTCATTTCATATTTTACTCTTGGCAAACCCAAATCTTTCATATTCAGTGAAAAATGTATGCATTTTAGTGATGCGCTGTTTTCTGGAACATACTTATTTCTACTACTGTAATGACTTCTCTCTGTTTTAAACAAAATTGATGCTGATAATACATTTTCCCATGCAATTGTGGTTTGCCTTTGTTTGATTTTTTGCAGTATTAATTCCCAAACAGTGTTGACGAGGTTCAGTTTGAGCTTCTAGATCTTTGTGCACACAGTGATTCAACTTAGCATAATGTTGTTGGCAGTGGAGACTTTGTTGTTTATTGACAGCAGATTATTCCTTACCAAACAATTATTTATTTGAACCTAATTGAAAACAGCATGCATGCCATCCAAATAGTTTGTCCTCTCCCAGACAAACTAGAACTGAGTGCAACTTTAAGAGAACACAGTATTAGCTTTACCACTACTAATAGATAAATTATTTATACATGCACAGATACATTTCACAAAACTAGTAATGTTTTTCAGTGATTGCATCTGCATTATAGTATGGAATATAAAAAAAAATCTGCAATGTTTTATATAGCCTGTATGTGCAAAGCCCATTTTCCTCAGCTTGTTAGTCAGTATAACACACATACGACTTTCTCTAAAAGAAACTTAACAGATGTCTTCAAGCTTTAGGCTTGTTTTTTTTCTGAAGAATCACTTTCAAGGTTTGCGCTCTTACAGTAGAGTTGATGAAAACATGATTGCTTTTCATGACTCCTCCTCTGCTGCTGGCGAGGCACATTAAAAAGACATAGCTGTCTATCTCAATGTACACATGCCATAATAAAATGTGTGTTATTTACTGATAAAAACCACATGACAGCAGTTTAAAACCAGGATTTATTCTGTCAGTCAAATTAGGGAGGCAGAATATCCTCTATGCCAAGTGATTACTGTCTGGGTCTAAGTGTGGCGAACTGCCAGATCAATTATAATGGTAGAGAAGAGGAAATATGAAGACAGATTGGCTCAATCCTAAGCAGAAGCATCACTAAAAAAGAAACCCAGGGACATTTTAATGCAATATCCAATTACTTAAAAATGCAGTCTACACTGCAGTTTTTATTTATATGGTTGCTTTCTGCATAGAGGATAAAAAAGGAAATCAGCATAGAGTTGGACAAATCAGGTGTAAATAAAAAGCACACTGATTCCACTGATATAGCCTGTGCGTTGATATTTCTGAGGTGTAAATTTCTGAACGTCACTCTTTACAGCAAAAGCCTAGGAATATAATGGGACAACATACTCAGAAGATATCCAATAAAATTTCAGATGCAATCACATTAATATATTACCATTTCCTCTCTTTGACCTGTAATTCATTTCAAGGAGGAAAAAAAAAAAAAAAAGGCTAGATGATTGCCCTTCATACCCAAGCTTTTCCTCTGGTATTCATTATTATATGTATAATTTACCTTCCTCGATGCTGGAGGAAAAAGGATAGTAGTGAGGCTGGTAGATTAAAGTCACTTGAAACTGATCTACGGTGTTAACTCTCTTATAACAGGAAATTTTAAAAAAGGAAATAAAAGTGTTTGTAAGTCTTGTCATGCTATTATTTACATTAATAATGGGATTTGTCCTCTCAATTGCACATCTCTATTGCAAGTCCCTAAAACCAATGTGGGCAACATGAATTTCCATGAAGGAGACCCAGAGTTTAGTATTCTGGGGGATAAATTCATCAGCCTTGCATGGTATGATCTAATCAGTCTTCAGATGAAGCCTGAAAGAAACTGATCCAATTCTGATAAAAGTTGCTCAGGTTCATGTTCCACAAGTGGTGCAAAATTAGTCTCTGATGATTTTTTCATAGGGCAGAATGACATTGTTTTGAATGAGGCGCACATGTAAGACCCTGCAGCCCTCACCGTCATAAATAGAATCTGGCCAAATTAAAACTGAGTATCCAGAAATTGATATGATACAGGAATATTAAACAAAGATGAAATTTTCAGGATTTCATCCTAGAATAATTGCATGATATTGTTTATACATGAATCTGTTAGATTTCTATTTTACAAAAATTTGGAACTAATTAAAATTCAGGGAGGTGCAGAAATGTGAAACGATGAAGTTCAAGAGGTTTGCACCACAGCAAAAGGAAAATTAGTCCCATTATTTTGCAGCCCACTGCATGATGACTACTAAGAGGATACACAATATATCAGGTCTTAAAGATACCTTTTGCTAGACTTTGAAGAAGATTTATAACAGAAAAAGGAATGAAACAAGTTTTCTACTGAGACTCAGAAATGGTAAAAAGGCAAAAAAAGATAATAGTATGAGAGCCTGAACATTTTTGATTCATTAGGGAGAATGGTTCATCTTTAACAGAACAGAGATTTAAAATGAGTAATATTGCTCTAAAAATCTGAAAATAAGCACAGGAGAATCTAATGCGAAGCACTGTCACCTGGTACTCCACTTTCCATTTTTTAACATGCCATTATGAAAATGTATTTATCCTACATAAATCTATCTTAACAATACAAAGTATTCAAAAGAAAATTACAATTTTATACATATATTATATATAACTGGTTAACTGATGGCTTCAAATCAGGAGTCATCATACCCCAGAGTATTTTTTGTTAGGGGGCCATTTAGTATTACATAGGAAACTGGAGGCAAAATACCATTCAGTTAACTGTAGCTCTGAGCAATTGTTCAGTTTCAAGCCAGCCTGTCAATGTGTGGAATTAATATTTCTATCTTGGACATATAAGCAGGGGAATATAACTCCCTCTATTTCCACTTTATAACTACAGTATATAAAATAAGAAAGATCAATGCTGGGATGCTATAATTATTTCTGCTGTCATTGCTTTAAAAAGGATACTGAGAAAAGAGGGAGAGAATGAGCTGTATGAACGATCAAAAATTAGAAATAACCTCCATTATAATCAGACAATAAAACTGCAATCTTTTTTTTTTTTTCATCCATGAAGAGGTTAAAATTGAATTAACTGCCAGTAAATGGAGACTAGAATTAAGACTTTTTTTTTTTTTTCCTTCTAAGGACAATTAACCGCTGAAGTAATTTACCCAGGTACACAAGGGATAATCCACGATTTGAAGTCCTTAAATTTTGATCAGACATCTTGCTTGAAGAGATGATATAGTCCAGACAGAAGGTTGGGGCATAAACCAGAAACTAGTAAGCAGAATTCTTTGACCTCTGCTCAATAGGTCAAATCTGATGACCGCTAATAGTCCTATGCTGATATTAAAATCTATGCATTTTAAATGGTTCTCCACATTACCATTTATTCTGTATAATGTATCTCAGGATCCAGAGTCATGACTCTTCCCTTATGACTGCCTTATCACTATCACTTATCACTAGGTCCTTTCTCTTTAAAGGAATTTCATTTTCCTCCATCAAGAAAAATTCAAGATACATTTCTCACAGTATGCAACTTAAGCTGATTCAGTAATTAAGTCATGTCAGCAGAGCAACTTCTAAAACCACTCCTGCTTAAAAAAGATGTCTCACGTGTTAGGCCAATAGTAGAACATACGTGTGCAGAAGTTGAGGACTGCCATCTGCTTTCTAAGACCAGTGGGAATGAACATTCATCTGAAAGACCTGACAAGGTCCACAGCTCCTGCCCCTGCAAGCCAGGAGCACTCTCCCACTGACGTTTTTTATTCTTAGCACAGGGGGGACCCTAATTGGTTCTACATACAATCACAGAACCTGTCTGCACTTTGTTCACAGAATTAAAAATCTGGATAGTAAAGTTACTTTTTTTTAAAAAAAAAAGGAGACGCAGATTTCGAAGAAAAACTAAGGCAGTCGCCAGCAGTTTCCTATATTACTGGTCTGACTCCCTCAGTTCTGCCCCTAGCTAAATCACCTGCAGTGATACAGCATATACATCCCTGCAGATAATTAGACCATCTGAGCCCTTCCTGAACCTATAGATGAGGTGTTCCTGCAACATTAAGGATACATAAACATTCACAGAGGAAATGCTGTAATTAACGACTCATACATGGTTTTAGCTGCATCTACTTATGTGTTATACTTACAGGCTAGATAAGCTCTTTAATTATACGATCACACCATATTTCATGTATCTGTTAACTAACTCACAACTACTCTAACATTGCATTCCTATGTTCATGAAATTTAGTTTATGTGGAACTATCATTTATATCATAGTTTTTATCAGGTCTCTTGTACACTATGGTGACTTTCCCTTGGTTGATGAGAAGCAAGTTAGAGATCAGTTAGATAAGCTGGATATCCACAAATCCATGGGGCCTAATGGGATTCACCCTCGAGTGCTGAGGGAGCTGGGGGAAGTCCTGGTTGGGCTGCTTTCCATTATCTTTGAAAGGTCCTGGAGGACAGGTGAGGTGCCTGAGGACTGGAGGATAGTCAATGTCACTCCAGTCTTCAAAAAGGGCAGGAAGGATGACCCGGGAAACTACAGGCCGGTCAGCCTCACCTCCATCCCTGGAAAGATGATGGAACAGCTTGTTCTGGGTGTCATTGCAAAGCACCTGGATGAAAAGAAGGTCATCAGAAATAGCGAACGTGGATTCACCAAGGGGAAGTCATGTCTGACTAATCTGATAGTCTCTTATGATGAAGTGACTGGATGAGTGGATGAGGGGAGGGCAGTGGATGTTGTCTACCTTGACTTTGGCAAGGCTTTTGACACTGTCTCCCACATCATCCTCACAGG
>NW_009649946.1:158078-182854 GCF_000708025.1 Charadrius vociferus
GATGACCATGAGCCAGCAATGTGCCCTGGCGGCCAAGGAGGCAAATGGCATCCTGGGGTGCATCAAGAAGAATGTGGCCAGTAGGTCGAGAGAGGTCATCCTCCCCCTCTACTCTGCCCTGGTGAGGCCCCATCTGGAGTACTGTGTCCAGTTCTGGGCTCCCCAGTTCAAGAAAGACAGGGAACTGCTGGAAAGGGTCCAGCAAAGGGCTACAAAGATGATTAGGGGATTAGAACATCTCTCATACGAGGAAAGGCTGAGGGACTTGGGTCTCTTTAGTCTACAGAAAAGAAGATTGAGGGGGGATCTTATTAATGCTTACAAATACTTACAGGGAGGGTGCCAGGGGGATGGGAACAGCCTTTTTTCAGTGGCACCCAGTGACAGAACAAGAGGTAATGGGCACAAACTTGAACATCGGAAGTTCCATCTCAACATGAGGAGGAACTTCTTTACTTTGAGAGTAGTGGAGCACTGGAACAGGCTGCCCAGAGAGGTGGTGGAGTCTCCCACTCTGGAGACATTCAAAACCCGCCTGGACGCCGTCCTGTGCAACCTGTTTAGGTGACCCTGCTCTGGCGGGGGGTTGGACTAGATGATCTCCAGAGGTCCCTTCCAACCCTGACCATTCTGTGATTCTGTGATTCTGTGACCAGTTCAATACTCCAAACAGTTCCATGGGACCAAACTCATAAAAAGAAATCTTTTGAGAAATAGCATTGTTTTTTAATGCAATAACTAAATTACTGCTTAATACAGTAATTCAAATATCTAGACACCTGCTAAAATATTACTTTGGATTTCTTTTACAGTGTAATCAGTAAGCTTTAAGTTGCTTACTGACTCACTTCAGTCAATCAGTTAGCCTTTAAGTGTTGCAACACAACACCATATCAATATCTGAAGTGAAAGGTATTGCTAGGGACACTAGCACGATTTCTGTCTAACTGAAACAGTTAATGTAATTGTCAAGTACTAATAGCTACTAAAGCACTGATTTGGTAGGACCTTTTGCCCCTTCCTGGAAATTGCATTTTTATCCATTATATTTGTGTAATTCAGACAAGTGAAACTCCTAAGAATTGTTCCTGGCTAGATGGAAAACAAAAACTTCAACAGTCAGAAAAAATATCTAAACAACTTGAAATAATAAATAAAAAAGCCTATACTGAACAATCAAGTCCTTTCTACAAGCCAAAATACCAGTAATTCTACTACAGACTTTTCACAGGTGGTTTGTGTTGAAGTAAGGGACAAAGTGGCATATTCTCACCTATGTGTGTGTTTTTCTCCATGTGTAAGTTCCACAATGAAATAACCTTTCCTTGTTCTGATAACTCTCGCCTTCAGTACTACTATTATAAAAATCATAGATTCAAAGACCTCAGGGTATGACTACAACTGACAACAGGTGATAGGGCAAGTCAGTAGCTCTGCAAAGAAACTTCCTTTGAACGGCAGACACCGAAATGCTAATTGGTTTAGTATCATAATATAGTCACATGAATTACAGAGCACAAAAATATTATAGACTTCTGCTCATTTATTTGGAAATACTCAGTTCTTAATTTACTTCAGGGGTTTAGAGATTTTTTTTCTCCCTGAACTAAAGACAGCAGAACGTATAATGAATAGATTTCCTCTTCAGTAATATTATTATTCCACTTGCTCACTGCTAACCTGTCCGTGAGCAGGAATCCAATTTCCTCAGCCCTGGCCACTCCACCTTTTTGATGCTCCCATTTGCCTTTCAATCAGTTCCATGAAGGAAAATCAGCATCTTCTAACAACTTGGTAACTGACCCTAACAATATAGAATCATCGACTCACAGAATAATTTAGTTTGGACGTGGCCTCCAGAGGTCATGCAGTAAAACCCCCACCTCAAAGCAGGGCTAACTTCAAAGTCCAAGCGGGTTGCTTCGGGCTTTGTCCACAGGTGGAGATTCCACGACTCCTGAGCAACCCGATCCACAGCCTTGCCACCAACGCTGGAGATTTTTGCCCTCTATAGCTAACATAATTGGTTTCTGTGTTCTCACATTGCATGAGTTGTCCCAGCAAAGAAGATCATTCTTTCGCTGTGTGTACTGAAGAAATAATTGTCCTCAGTCCATTCCCAGGGGTTTCACAATTCCACCTGTCAGAGGGGATGCCCTGACTGTCCCGTCTGATCTCCCATTCAGCAGCTGACTGGGCATTTCACTACTTATTTCAGTCAAAACTAAATGGTTTAGGAAAAAAACAGCCATTAAAACTGCTCATGCAACTCCATACCACTGACCCTTTTTTCTTTTTTTTTTTTTCCCAGCTCTTTGAATATAAAATGCGAATGCTGTTTTCCTTCACTGTGGCTTCACATCGACTCTTTAAATAGATTTTTTGGGGGTATAATTTCCAAAGTTTGAGCCTTTTCATATATTACCAGTGCTTGGTCACACTGTCAGACCTTTTAACTTGATTTCCAAAGAAAGTGTAGTTGGCTAATATAAATATTTACCAGTGCTCTTGATGTTTAACTATGTCACCCGGAAGATCTACAGAAAAATGTCACCAGGCTAATTCCTTAGCAGATGAACAAATAAATCAGCATTCTTTGTAATTACATCCCTTCACTCTGAGTTAGGATTTATTCCAGATCCAGGAATAGCTGCTCTTACTTGTGCACTACCTTGTATTCTGGACATTTACTTTCTAGTGACCCTTCTTGAGGCAAAAAATGTACATCCCATTTCACCAGCTGTTTTCCAAAAGGATAGTCTACTTCTCAAGCTGTGCAGAGATCCAAAAATGATTTCACTGAAGGCCCAGTTGTTATAAGAGGAATATAAACTTACTGGTACTGAAAAATGAATGCTTGCATCACTGCCAGCGTTTGAATGAGGTGGCATCTGGTCAAACTGTCCTCCATACACAAAGATACAGAGACATGCCAGTCATGGTGCAAAGACATTTGGGGGACTGCCAGCAAATCTTAAGTACACAAACTCACTATAGGAGGCATGCTGTTCCAAAGATTACTTACGAGGGCACAAAATAACTCACTTCTTAAAAAGATGTGAGTGGTTGCCAGGTAATACAAGTTGAATGCATTAAAGTTTCTCTGAAGTAATATTCGCATACAGATAAGCCTTCAGAGAATCATTTGGAAAAACTTATCATAGGTATAATGAGTGCATACTATGTGCATGATTCCAGCTAATGATATCCAACTCTGTTCCATTAGCGCCAAAATTAATCTTCTTGCTATCATTCAGAATACGAAGTAAAACTTACCTCCTTTGAAAAAAACGATGATTTCCAAGAAACAAAAATACCTCATCCAACAGATGACTTAAAAGTTAACTATCAGTGGTATTGAGAACTTTGGCCTTCTCCAAAAAGCTGTGTTGGGGTACCATCATAAAGAGAAACACTGAGGTCAGTACAAATACTCCAGAAGATTAAACAAAGGAAGAGAAATTCCACTAAAATCAATGGATTTGGGTGACTTTATACCAAATAAGATGGTGGCCCAGCAGTATGTAATCCTTGTGTACCAGGAAAGCAGAATTCGACTTTCTGCTTTGTTTGAGAGTACTAAAGGAGAAGTATGAAGGACTATATAAGGGACCCTGATACATTACTTGGTGTCTTTTTCACATGCTGTCATTCAGTATTTGAAATGACTCTTGGTTCAATTACTTGATTCCCCAGCCTAGAAGCAGTAAAAGGGCTTTCTATCTGAATTTCAGCTGCAGTAATTGAACTAATTTGTCAGTCTTAACAAAGCCAATAGCTTTGTCCTCCAATCTCCTTCCCCTCAAACCCGTCAACCACGCTAATATAAGTTAATATAGTTCCATGATCATGGAACTCTGAACATGGGTGGATTTTCTTTTTTCATTTGTTTTTGTTGGGTTTTTTCTTTTTTTTTTTTTCTTACTTTATATCCTCTGTATCACTTTACTGTTACTAATGACTACAGAGTGACTACTACTAATGACTTCACAAAGCACAAACTTCCTTGCCAGCTTCAACAATTATTGCAAAGATTGGTATGTTGGTTCAGTAATGCTTTGTCCATCAAATCCCTCTATTTATAGCCTCCCTCTCTACAGGGAAACCATTCTCAAGCATTATCCCTCACTGCATGTGTCAAGATCTATGAGCTCTGTGAGAAAAATTCCATTATTTAAGTCAAAGCAGATATCAATTATGTAAACAATCCTCTAAAATTAGGAAAGAAAACTATAAAACCCTCAAATCATTACAGTTTGCTACTTTGCTGCCCGAATGAGTAGGTAGCACTTCTATTCATAAATCTTCTGGAGAATGGTTTTCACCTTCCTCTATTTGTCACATTGATTGGCTCTCCATTCTGGAGCTTTGGGTGACCAGATTGTTCACCTTTACAGGAGTGATGTGCTTTTATATTTATCTTTTTTCCTTAGCTTGCTAGAAGAAAGTGTTTCTTTCCTGCATATGGAATCCTGTTTTCCAGTTGCATCCACAAGTTGTTGAAAAGTAAAAATAAAAGCTTACATCACTGACAGCAGAATGGAGCTGCTGATTATTTTATACAGAGAAATCTGTATAACTTCTTTAACTTTTTCTGAACTTTCTACTAAATGTAGACTTTTTATGAGAGGACATGCTGCAAATATATTTTACCACTGCTCCACGATTAGTTGATTTCGGTATTTTACACAATGTTCAGGAACACAGCGGGTCTGGAGTTGCAGATTTAATATATTGACAGATCACTTACAGTAAAACAGCTTTTTTTTTTTTTCTTGCAGACTTCATAAATCATGATGAAAAAATGACAAAACCAGTATTGGCCACTTCTACTATAGGTACCCTTGCGTTAGCGGTATTAACTAGAAAATCCAGACTGTGAAGGCAAACAAGGTACTGGGAATATGATGGGAATAATTAAAGAACATCTGAAAATATGTTTTCAGTTTGATTTCTTCAGGAAATAAACTAAAACAATTTGTTGCCGTTTCTTCCCACTAGTAACTTTCGTGTTCATCGATTTTCAAACGAATTCCAAGAGAGGAGTAGAAATACCAAAACATATAATTCCTAAAGTTTAGTGAAACCTGAAAGATGTGTAGATCAGAAGGCATTAAATCATTACTTTCTGAGGAAAAAGTCAGGCAGAAGGTGGATGTTATGCATTCCACTGGGCAGAAGCCTACTTGTACAAGCAGTTCAGGAAGACTACCTGGACAATATATGACAAGAGGTGTCACAACTGTGGCAAAACTAGAATGATTTGTCTTTCTTCTGAACCTCAAGAAAGTCGCCACACATTAGTTATCTCACAGAAGAAAAAAACAACACAAAACCAGTAAACAGAAGACCTTAATTAAGTCACCTGAGCACGGGCTCCATACTGTGATCTGTGGTTGCATCTGGACTTCCCCATCCTCATTCCCATTCATTCCTGGAAGTCCTCTTCAAGAAGGCAGTCACGGCTATCACCCACACAATAACACTGAACTGAAAGACTATATAAAAGGCTTCTTAAATTATCTCTTAGTTATGACAGATAATGCAAATGCACTTCATTGTAAGTTAGCTAGGTTAACTCTAGCATCTTTGGAAGTGGTTTAAGGTCTACATTGCAATCAATAACTTCAGCTGACATGGTAAGTAACACCCCTTGGCTCAGGCCCCAGACAATTCTTATCTAGCTACACTCATCAGAGCACTGCCTGTTGTATAACAAAGTTTTCTGGGAAAATTACTGGTGTACAACCTTTTCCATTGGCAATTCTAATCCAAAAAACTTTTTACATAAAAGGCACATTTCAGTCATTACAATATGAATTAATTTGGCCCAAGTTATTCCTTGTACTGTGTGCCCAGGACAAAATCATGGCAGAAGAAAAACGTGCAGAACTGAAGATGTAATTTAAACAGGAGGCTGTTTCTGAATGATCCTGAGCAGATGACCCTCATCTCATTTCCATGTTGGCTCTTCTATTTGATTCTAGGTCATCATACTACAAAATGGCCCCCTCCTTGCTTTTGCAGGGGGTCGGGAGGCAAGCGAGTGTGGTAATACAGTAATTAAATGCTGTAACTACCTATCAGTTCCTGTGATCTCTCCTTGCATTGTATGAGGCATAGAGCAAAATGCAAATAGTTAATAACAGTACATTGTCAATTAACGTATTAAGGTGATCTCAATGTGATTCAAATTTCACTATGACTGATTCTTATATATCCATCTACAAATGTCTTATCATGCAAGTTATAGTTTCTGGCTAACAGTAAAATAAATATTTTTTAAAATTAGAAAAGGAATCCCTTTTAAATATAAAATACCTAAAGATACGCTGGATGCCAAATATTTCTATGCATTTGACATATTTCAGAAACCCGGAGTTGATAGTTAGCAGAGATGAAATTTTAAAGTGGGCAAAATTGAGATCCAAATTAAGTAAGCATTTAAGCTGATATCAAATTTGAATGCATTTGACTTTCATGGGGCTCAGGCCTATACTGACCTGTTTAGCAATGTTTGCCTGGATCTCTATTTTACACCTGAACTTCAGAAGATTAAATAAATAAAATCATAACAGCCCTATACATGTATTATTTAATCATAGTAAAAAGAAGTAATTTATGTGATCTGATATACTGCACATTTAATCCAGCATCTGAGAAGATGATGATTGCAATAAGCACCAGATCAGGTCCTGGATCAGCAACATATAGAATCACAGAATCCTAGAATGGTTTGGGTTGGAAGGGACCTTAGAGATCATCTAGTTCCAGCCCCCCCTGCCACAGGGAGGGACACCTCCCACTAGACCAGGTTGCTCAAAGCCCCATCCAGCCTGGCCTTGAACACCTCCAAGGATGGGGCGTCCCCAGCTCTCTGCACAACCTGTTCCAGTGTCTCATATGTCAAATACTGTCTTTTCCTGGCTTGTTATTAAGTACCTACATTTATGTAGTAGAACCATTCCTTTCAGTGGGCTATTCTACTGCTCAGATATTAAGTGCCTACTCTTAATAACTCACCTAAACTTTCATTTCTTAGCTTCAGGCTACTGCTTGACTTTACAAAATGAATAATTATATTTTTAGATTTTTATATGCTGAACTCTCTGCTAGACTATTTTAATTTAGCTTCTTTGGTCACACATGTCGTCTTTGATAAAGCTTGTATAAGTTTTGGTTGCTTCTTTGGTGTTTTCTTCCGTTTTCTTTTGTTCTTTCTAAACTGTGGATACCATGGAATCAATATAATGAAATTAATATGCAGTTTGTTATCTTTTTTATGTCTTCATCTGACCTCTTGGGTTCTTTGACTTTTTTCCCTCATTTTGTAATGATGGAATTTTCTGAGGTGTAAGAATTGCACTTTGTTAATCAGAATGGAAACCACTCTATTGTTCACTCTGAAATGTAACAATTTTTCTCTTTAAAGAAAGAAGACAGCCTTTAAAGAGCATAAAGGAATATTATCACATAGCATTTCATGTCAAGTAGACACTATCCTATCCAACTACTAGAAAGTCTGCTTAAATTAATTTGCATTGAGGAAGTCCATATGGCAAAGCCAGTATATTTTTATTGAGATGTCTGTCATTACAATGCAAAGTATCTTTCTTTAAGCAGTTTATTGTTACTCAAACTCCTAAAGAATATTAAAAGGACATAATTTCAACACTGGCAACAACAATGAATGCTACTCCCCTTTGAAAAGGTGCTATGAGATTTTTGAATATGGAAAATAGCAAGAAATGTGGCCCTTAATGTCAAACGTTAATTTTCTTCAATGCAGTTATTTTAAGCATTCTATAGGGCAATCAGTAACAGAAAGAAAATTATTCTATTAATTTTTCCAAAGGTTAGTGCCGTCTTGTCCAAACCAGGTACTTTCTTAATCTGTTCCTTTGCAAGTCCAGTTCATTTATGAAATCTCCTTAACTCAGGATTTACAAAGGGATGTTATCATAAAGACAAAGAGCAAACAAAAATCAAGTAAAAATACTTGTTTCAAATGTATATCAATTTTAGTGTCTTCATGGCTACCATTTTCTTTACTGGGAAAATACTCTATGGAAAATTTAAAGACAGGTGACTAAGAAAATCGATTTTCAAAGCATTTGCTGATCTTGCTGACAGTCTTTCCACTCTTAATTTCTATCTACACTTAGTTGGTCCAAGTGAAGATAAAAATGAAGCTATTTTCCTTGCTTTAGGCATTTTAAAAAGCAATCTTTTCAAAAGAAGCTATCAGGTCTGATCCTGCAAGTGTTCTATTTGCAAAATGAATAGGGACTTTATAAAAAATTGCAGGATTATACTGAAATGTACACTTAAATGGAAATGCAAGCCAATGGGAAACACAAGATCTCAGAACTCTAGAAGCTCTTTGTGACATCTCAAAACTGAAAAAAAAACACTTATCAAGGTCAAAAAGAATATTTTTTCAATGTACAGATCAAATCATGTCAATGCCAATCAATTACACTCCTTCAATTTCACGAATCCTAAGAAAAAATACCAACCCAAGTCTTTCAAAGGCAAACACATTACCAACTGAGAATCAAGGAAATTAAATACATTCAAATATAAGTAAATTTTCAGTGGTGTTGCAAAGTAGGTGAAATAACAAAATGTACAAATTGTCATTCTGACATAATAGGACACAGCTTCTGGGAAGAAGAAGAAAAAAAATCAAAAACGTATTCCTTATTTCCACATCATCATCTATTCTGGGAAGTACATTTTATACAGTCCTTCATTTCATGTACACTCTGCACTGAGTTTTCCATGTGAAACAATAGCAGATTGGCACTTAAATACTTATGGCCCTAAAACATAACTTTTCAGTGCTATGAGAAATTCTTTCCACAAAATAAATTCAAGTATTACCCGCATCTTCTAAGGAAAATGTGTTACAGGAAAGGACTTCTAAGACGGGATGAGAGAGATAAGTATGTATTCAGCATGATATAGTAATAAACTGCATGCTTGAATGTTGCTTCTCAAATAATGCGTTTTTTTTCCTGCCATGACTTCCTAAATTATATAAAAAATATTATCAGATTCAATAGAACGTAATCTGTGTTTTTTCTAGTAAGAAAATTAAACACTAACTTCTGAAAGATTTTAAATGTAAACTATGCTTTTAGCTTTAAGGCTCTAGAAACTGTTGCAAGCATAAATTAAACTTTAATTGAATTAATTTAATAGGAATTTTGAGTGTTCTGCATGCATAGTTTAGAATTGTAACAATTTTATAACAAGGGTGAAGTGATCAAATGGCTTGACTTTAATAGTTACCATCACATTAAGTAGATTTGTAATTACACTATGGGTTCCAGAGAGAAAACCACAATTAATGAACATATGACCCAGAGTCTTTCAAATCTACTGAACTGTAGGAAGTTTTACACATATCATGCCAAATGCTGGTGGGACAGTGAACGAGGAGGGCGAAGTGGAGAGCGTAGTGAATTCATATCAGATTTTACTTAACCTGTTAATACAGCCACAGCATGGGCCAATAGTGAGACAACAAAGTAACTACACCTGCCATAGGGTCTGCTCAACACTTTCCTTTTTGCTGTCCTGCCTCTCTTCTTATAGCTTTGCTAAACTTTTAAATACATAGGCTTACATACTTCATATCTGATACCTGCTTTAGACTACATTGTTCTAGAGCTGTGCGCTCTAGATGCTCTTTGACAACACTTCATGAGGTAGTCTGCAATTGTGCATTATTCTTTTTTTAGTGCTGGGATCTGATTTCGGGGGCAGGGAGGGAGAAAAAAAAAAGAAGAAAAAAAGAAACACAACTGCAACCCAAGTCAATGGAAGCTGTTCTTTGAATGCATGTGGCACTATGTATAATGCTAGTTAGTTGAGGGCCTGTTTTTACAGAGCGCTTCAATATGTCACCTAATTATCTATATCCAGAGGATGCTGAAGTACATTTTTTAAAACATAAACTAAAATCTTCACAAAATAACATGCCCAAAGGGCAGAGGAACACGATAAAAAAGAGGATATTCTCTAATTGTTCTTTGAAAGTATTGCTCTTGGAGATGAATCCTGACCCATAAGAACATGACTCACAGTGTCCTCAAAGTCCAGAAGCATTCCCAGAAGGAGTTCTGATGGAGACTGCAATTTTATTTTTTGGTTTACCTGTTTCTAAACATTCCAAAACATGAAAAATAAAAAAGATACAATTGTCTCCAATTCAGTAACTTGAGCTCAAGTATCAGGAAAACAGATGGGTTTCCAACATTTTCCTCACTTAATGAGTAACTTCATATGAGACTGACACCTTTCCTTCTTGAAAAAATTCTAGTCAAGTTTTTCTGGTCTCTTTTTTCATGCTTAGATCTTAATTTTACCAATATACAGCTGCTTGTCTTCATATGAATACTTTCACCCAAGCATGTATCGGAAATTCATCATTTTTTACAATAATAACAGTCTCTTTTCTTGTTTGCTTTTGTTGCTTCTTTTCATCTTGATCATTTCAATTTTCACATGTTCCTGTGATGGCTTTCCTAGGTAACCATTGCAAACACTGATTCACTTATGTGTGTGCAGGAGAGCATAACACTCCAGAAAAAAAAAAAAATTACTATGGAGCAAATACTGTGTGCTTCATTTTAATTTTTTTTTTAACCCGGGTAGTATACTACAAATAAAATCAGGAAACTGAATATAAGAGAAAGTAATTAGACTGGGTTTCTCCTAAAAAAATTAATACGAAACAAAAGAAAAATAAAAGAAAAAAGTAAGTAAGAGGTACGTCATCAGACCTTTATGATTCAAAAACCCAAAGCATTAGATTTAGCATCAGTAAAACTGACTCTATTTTTCCTTTTCTAATCTGTAGTTATTTTTCTTTTAGTTTATGTTTTCCACTTGAGAAGATCCTGGGGCATGATTTCTTTCCTCTTGGGGAGAAGACAACTTTTTTATCTTCAGTGTCATGATACTACAAAACACACGCAACGTCAAAAGAAAAAATTAGTGTCTTTGATCTCAGAATCAGAGTAGACATACTGACTATAATACTAATACATGCTGCTTATGTTCAGAGTAGACTTGCCCGGCTAGAGAAAGGCAGTTATGGTCTTGTGAGCTCCCTATTTCGACCAAGAGAACTAATGCAGATACACAGTTTTAAAGGACAGAGCCCTGGGTATAAGAAACTGGCATGCTGTAGAGTTCTCTCTAGCTGTACAGTTTATTCAGAGAAAGGTAATCATAGATAAGAATTGGATGAAGGAAGGACGCTCACAAAACTGCAACATGATTAGTCAGTAAGTTCCACTAAAGGGAAAAAGATGGACTTGTCTCACTGCAAATAAGCATAGGGTTGAATGCAGTGGTATAAAGGAAGGGCACTATGCTTCTGCGAACTAATTAAAATTTCAGGTTTGTCATCAGTAATGATATTACAATATTCTTAAAATTTACAAAAAAAAAAAGGAAAAACAAAATATGAAAACTCAAGAAAATGTAAAAGTAATGTTAGCACAGCCTTAAAAACTGGAATTTCTGTAACAACAACTGACGCTGTATCACAGCTGTGCCATAAAATAGCCTTTGGTCACTATGGATTGGTTAGAAAACAGTCTGTCACAATTATTTCAGCATTTTAAGCAGTGAGTCATACCTTTATGTGAGTCAAGGAATTAACACATATTCTCATTCACAAGTACTTGACAGAATTTGCTGTCGGTAAGAAATATTTTATGAGTTACTATCTCAACTTTTTCTGCTCTTTTGCACCTTTGCCCTTTCAAAACCTTAGACACATAGCAAAATAAGCCCGAATCACAGCTTACCTTCTATAATGAATTTTTAGAGAAGTCACCTAGTATGTCATAAATGCTGAAACTATTAAGAGCCTGTGACCAAAACGGAGTACTTTAAAAAATGAATATAGCATTCTTTAGTACTATTTAAAATTAAAAATGTCAAGTTTGAGGAAACAAGCTATCTTCCTCCTTTTGCATTTCATGCAACTACAGAAATTAAGTGGCCGTGGTTCATTCATCAAAACTGACAAAATGGGTCCACTGCCTTATTGAAAATACCCAGTAGGTGTTTTAGACTACATTTCTGACAAATATCTTTGCAAACGAAGAAAGGCTTTGACATTCAAACCATAACTAAACCAGAGTTGGTGAAGCAAAATATACTTGACAATCCTGCTAATCGCTTCTTACTCTTGTTCTCCCTTTTCCTGGTCAACTCTTGCTGTAAACACTAACTGGCTGAGAGTTACGGTGGGTAAATAGAATCTGGATTCTACAGTTGCAGTGAATAAATGCTACAAATGTGAGCTTGAGTCAAGGTACAATTCTCACTGTCAAGACTCTCTTACAAGCCTTCAGACATCTAAGGTCAGATAGAAGTCTGACCTGTAAATCAAACCAGGAGAAGGATATGATCTTATTATTGGCGCAGCTATGGAAACAGATAATCTATTACAGGTGAGAGAGGAAAAGACGCTAAAAGGAGTTATTTCACATGGTGCCTTGGATAGGAACAAGAGGCAGTGAAGTGGCCCTGTACGTTAAGGATTGTTGATTTTTTCTGTGATTGTCTTCAGCTTAATGTTGGTGACGAAAGGCTTGAGTGTTTATGGGTATGAATCAGGGGGAAGGCCAACAAAGCAGATATCATGGTGGGAGTTTGTTATAGATCATCCAACCAGGATCAAGAGGCAGACCAAATATTCTATAAACTGCTGGGAGAAGTCTCGCAATCACTACCACTTGCTCTTGTGGGGGACTTCAACTTACCAGATGTTTGCTGGAAATACAATACAGCAGAAAGGAAACAGTCTAGGAGGTTCTTAGAGTGTGTGAAAGACAACTTCCTGACACAGCTGGTGGGTCAGCCAACTAGGGAAGGCGCCTTGCTAGAGCTGTTGTTCATGAATGGAGAAGGACTTGTGGGTGATGTGAAGGTTGGAGACCATCTTGGGCATAGTGATCATGAAATGATAGTTTTCAATTCTTGGAGAAGTAAAGAATGGAGTTAGTAGAACTGCCACCTTGGATTTCTGGAGGGCAGACTTTGACCTGTTTAGGAGACTGGTTGACAGAGTCCCTTGGAAGGCAGTCCTGAAGGGGCAAGGAGCCCAGGAAGGATGGAAATTCTTCAAGAAGGAAATCTTTAAGGCACAGGAGCTGGCTGTCCCCATGTGCCGTAAGATGAGCTGCAGGGAAGAAGACCAGCCTGGCTAAACTGAGAGCTTTGGCTGGAACTCAGGAAGAAAAGGAAAGTTTATGGCCTATAGAACAAGGGGCAGGTCACTCAGGAAGACTGCAAGGATTTTGTGAAGCTAAGCAGGGAGGAAATGAGAGGGGTCAAAGCCCAACTATAACTTAATCTGTCTACTGCCGTAAAAGACAATAAAAAACATATCTATAAATACATTAACAACAAAAGAAGGGCTAGGGAGAATCTCCATCCTTTATTAGATGCGGGGGGAAACATAGTGACCAAGAATGAGGAAAAGGCTGAGGTACTTAATGCCTTCTTTGCCTCAGTTTTTAAGAGTAAGACCAGTTGTTCTCTGGGTACCCAGCCCCCTGAGCTGGATGACAGGGACAGGGAGCAGAATGAACTCCCCATAATCCAAGAGGAAATGGTTAGCAAGCTACTACTCCACTTAAGATGGACACAAGTCTATGGGGTCAGATGGAATCCACCCAAGGGTACTGAGGGAACTGGCAGAAGTGCTCACCAAGCCACTTTCCCTCATTTATCAGCAGTCCTGGCTAACCAGGCAGGTCCCAGTTGACTGGAGGTTAGCAAATGTGACGCCCATCTACGAGAAGGGCCACAGGGAGGATCCAGGGAATTACAGGCCTGTCAGTTTGACCTCTATGCCAGGGAAGGTTACAGAGAAGATCACCCTGAGTGCTGTTATGCAGCACATGCATAAGTTTCTGTAAGAAAAGAACTATCTAGAAGCAGATGAAGAACAAGCAGCTTTCTTTTCACACGTGCTGTTCAGTGACTGCAATGTAAATACTTGTTACTGCTATTAGAAGAATGGTAGCTATTAAAACTCTGATGATGCCTTAGGCTTTCTTAGTGTTCCCAGTCCTTTTGCACTAAGTGCTGAAGAAATGAATAACCAACATATACAATTCTTATCCCAAACAGCTTATAACAAATAAACAATAAAATAGATTCATGTAAAAACTGATGGGCAGACAAGTGGGCAAATACAACAATAAGGCAGATGTATCCCACTGTTCATTTAGTAAGTGTACAGATTAGTTGAAACCAATGGCAGAGAAAACTAAGTAAAGGATATACAAGCTACCCCGTAGAGTAACACCACATGTGAGAGCAAAAATACACTTGATCTTCTGTTTTTGTGCAACCAAATTACAACAGAAAATTCTGTTGAAACATTTTATGAGAAATATACTCCCTTTTCAGTCCAAAAACTGAGAACAGAGCCTTCATCTTACACAAAGAACTGAGTGATTGCAGAGAAAAGGATTTCTAAAAATTTGTGTGCTGTTGGAGATGGCCAGAAATCTCTGCAATTTACTGTTTCCTTAGAGTATACATTTTGTTGGATAAGCTTATAGCTGGCCCTCTCACCTATGCAAGTGAGCTGCCTGCCCCTGAACTGTACAGTTATCCCAATGCTACAGAAGTAGAGATGGAACCTACATAAGTGCTGAGATCCTGCCCACCAGATAATTGTTCCAAACTTTGTTGAAACACAAATCAGTTTAAGACATGAGAGAGGTATTTGAACTTACAGCCATCATTCTTTTGATATAATTTTTCTTTCTGATATCAATATTTACTAGTGTGAAAAAATGCAGTCTCATTGAATTTAATGTCAAGTATATTTTGAAAATATTCTTGATATTTATTAGGTGTTTTGAGGAGCTGGGAGGAGGAGGATACTTCTGATTTTCCATCTGGGTCTATCCTTACGGCACTCTGTGTTACTCAAGGTATCTTGTTCAAACATGTATTAGTTTGCATGTGAACTCTAACCTGTAGACAGGCAACTGCTACCTTTGGTTAAAAAATAATATATATATATATTTATATATATTTTTTTTAAAAAGACTATGGAAGAGAAATAATATCTCCCTTCAATCAGACTTAAAGATGATACAGTGGTGAGAATCTAGGATTGCCAGACTCTACCTAGAAATGGAGACACTCCTCTTCAGAAGTCTGCATACCCATGGGGAGGGTATGCTGGCCCTGATGGGCCCCAGACTTCCCTATGGTGGTCAGACCTGGACTACAGCCGTAGCTCAGTTGTAGCTGCCTGAAAGAGATGTTGTTGGGAAACACCCCAGGCAGGCATATCCTTCATTCCTTGAAAAACTAGACGCATTTAGTTTCTCAAGAATGGCAACATCCCTTGACATAGTGGATGGCCCTTCTCTTCACTGTGACTTTGTGACCACCCTCTGCCACCCTGCCTCTTGAACAGCACAAGGCAGCTCATAGCATGTTTAATCAACAAGCTACATCAGCGGCCACGGGCAGGCATAAAGCACATTCTGCTGTTCGCAGGGCACTGTGATCAACCTGCCATATGCCCGGTGCATCTAGCACAGAAGGTGCAAATGATTGTGCTGTATCTATCATGCCAGTGAACACCATAGAGGGCATAGAGGGGCATCACCATGCTTCAAAGAGCTTCAAAGAGATTTCAATGGTACAGACAAACTAGTGCTTGGTCCAAAAAACAAAGACATAAAGCTGTCGAAGTTGTCAGTTCTGCCAGAAAGCATCACTGATATGTTATATTAAATTTTGTAGGACAAAATGTATGAGCTACTCTTTTTTTCCTTTCAGCTTTGGTGGGCTTTTTAACATAGAGTCTAGTTAACTATTTTCTGCATTAGAGCACTGTGTGCTATTTTCTTTCTCTGCAATATAAAAGGATGTTTTTCAGTTCATGCATAATTCACAATGATATGACAATGACAAAACTCTAACAAAAAGAAAAAAGAAAAAAGAAATTTGTTGTCCTTAACTTAGAATTAAGTCATGATGGCACAGATTTTATTTTCAATGCAGTTCCAAATCACAGGCTGCAATGTTAGGAAGCTCACCTATTTTCAACAGAACTGCTGCATTTTATTTTTTCCTTCTGTAATTTTTTGTCTACTAGCAAAGTATGTTAGATAAGTTTTCATCTCAGCACCATTCCATCAACTCCACATTAAGAGGTCGTTACCAAAACAACACAAAGCAGCTCATCAATATAAAGTGAATGTATTCATCCTTTGAAGAGTATCTGGACTCAAAAATAACTAGATACTACGCTTCAGAACTACAAGCTGTCCAGCATAGTTCTCTATTTTCTAACAACAGTGATAAATGAAAGTAAATCTCTATTCCAGATCATGTATTTTATATTTGTATCACAAATTGCTATAGTTGATTAATATTAATGATCAAGCTAAACTATGTAAGCATATGCCTATTCTACATTATCTACCAAGCTGTGAGAGGAAAATAGGAAAGCTGCAAATTTATTTCTTCAAATAAATATAAACAATGAGTAAAATCTTCAGAGATTATAAGAAAGTTTATCACAAGAGTTTACCAGCTAAACAGGAACCTGGAGCCTGGTATAGATCTATTCCAGCCCCACTCAGAGAGAGAGTGAACTCAGAGAGTTCACGCATGCACACGTGCGAGCAGAGCTGGCTGGGAATTTCCAGTCTCATTTGTCTGATAGGAAGTGCCACAGAAAGTCATAAACTTTACCACAAGAAAAATCTCATTTTGATAGGAAAACGTGTTTTTTCCATTTGGAAGGTCAAAATGAAATCTTTGGTTTGGGGTCAGCTCCATCCAAATCAAGGATTTTGTTTCAGTTGACTAAGTTGAAACATTATGTAAGGGAGTGTATTTCATTCCCTTATTTGCAAACAGATTTACACACACTGAACTTGCTGAAAGACCACATCTTACATGGCGCATGATCTTACATGATTTTTTTCTGATCAGGATCTGTTTGATGATCCATCCAGTTGTATACTTCTGAGTAACTAAAGGGAAATACATTCCAGCAGGGAGATCCATGCTAGAGAGGGGAATAGGGGCAACAGATTCTCAAAAAAGAATTCCCAGGAGGTAAAATAAAGCTGTGGAAACCAAGATTTCTCCAAACTGACTTGAAGCACATGTTTGGGGTCAGTTCAATGAACTAAAAAAAATTCTTTCCTTTGTGAACATCCAGTGGTAGTTACACAGACCAATCATACGAAGTAACTCTAGAACATTAATGGTGTGACCATTAAAGACACATTAAACTTAATTAAAAATTCCCATACGTGTTAGAGGAAAATTATTGTTTCGACCTTCTGTGTTCCACTTTGAATAAACTGCTCTTCTGAAATTATTTTCAGTTAAAAGAAAGGGAATATTATATGTAACAGCAAGAGTAAGAGCAGCATCAGTCAGTTCTTTAGACCAGATTTGATAATATGGAACAGGAGGAGGCAATGATGTAAGTTGTACAATATGTTATTAGGTCTTGCAAAAATGTGTTTAAGTGTACTACATCTAAATGAAAACCTACTTGTACCTGTTGATAGAAGCAGTTCTTCAGAAGAACTGAACAGTTCAGATCAGAAGATCTGAACAGTTTTATCAGTTACATGGAACATTTTATTTTTGTACAGAAATATCCAAGGTTATTTATGCTGTTGTAATAAAATAGTAAGCCATATGAAACACAAAATCAATCTTGGCATATTCATAAACTGTGAATCCTGTCCAGGAGGTCAGCTGACAATATAGGAAAAATCAATGATATTTCCGAGTAACATCAAGTGCACATTGGTTTTTTGCTCCTCTTTTACTGAATGTATTGCTATAATATCAAGTCCAAAGACAGCTGGGGATCCGACACTAATTAAAACCGTGAAGCCACAGTTTTCACCTAACGTATGTAAATCCAAAGCAGTCTAGAAGCTTATAAATATCTACTCAATATAGTGAACGCACATTAAAAAGCTTTTGTGTTTATCATACTCATTTTTTCTAATATTGCCAAATGTTATGCTATTGCCCCGGTAACCTGTAAATTGGTCTAACTTGGCAATCACTTGGGCTGGGTCCTAGTGTTGCAATTCCCCAGCAGGTCCCTGTAGTGGCAGCAGCAATACTCGTGTGTTATGATACAGCAGCAGCTACAAACTCTGATCTAGCAATAAGCAAAAGGAACTGGTCAGCTATATCTGAACTTCTCAAGCAAGTATTTTGAACCTCCTCCAGACCACAGGCAGCAGGCAATAGGTAAGCACTCTGGGAGCTTATTCGAACAAGCCATCTAGCCGGACTCTGCTGACTCAAGAGAATGAAGCAGCATAGTCAATAAAATAGCTTCTTAGGTCTTTTTTATGGGCTGCGTCACTTGTTCCCTCCTTTCTCTCAATATTTTATTGTTGGAAATCATCCTTTTTATCCAGATGAGTTATAAATTAAAGAGGTAAGACTGTGATAGCCACAGTCATTACCATACTCCCAAGATGCTACACATCTGCTAAAATAGCTGTAACAACCTGCCATGAAAGCTCAAGTCATTTAACCATAGAATAAATTAGATTGGAAGAGACCCTGGAAGTCATCCAGCCCGACCTCATGTAAATATATACAGTCTTTCCAGGATGTACCTTACTTTTCCTCTGCCACTTGGGTGCCTTGTTAGACATGGAGCGAGGGAGTACAGATCTTCCTCCCAGGCAAGCTGAAAGACCCCCTGGGCTTGAAGCCACTGCACAGAGAATGGCTGACACTGCAGTGTTATATGGCAGAGGAAAGGTCACAAAGACATTTTTGCCTTGCATAGCCAAAGTCACAATTTATCCTAGAATATAAATGAACTTCATTAATACAGATATAGTTTGAACTTGACAAGTTTCTTAGAGTTTAAAGCCCTCGTTCAAAAAAGTGATGGGTTCTTTAATGGCTAACACTGGTTGGTGCTTTCCCATTTTACTTCTCTTCTTAAAGGCAATTCTGCCAAACATTCAATTTCCTACTAGCAAGCTACCAAAGGAGTGATTCCACAGTTGACTCAGAAGAAATAATTTTATCAACTGACTAGGCTAGCCTCTTCATTTATATTTACATGATTGCTGCAGAGAATCTCCACTTGGGATTAGATTCATGTAATTCTGGCTGTTGTACAATGCAGTTCTGCCCAAGACTCACAGTAAAAATACCTTTTAAAGCATAGGAGTAAAAATGTGATTGTCTCAAATGTATTCAGTTCTGTAGCAAAAAGAACTGTTTTAGAAATACTCAGTTCAAGGACCAAACATGAAGATGAACCCTTATAATTTTAATAGCTCCAAAAAAAGAGTTTGTCAATTTCCTATTTAAAAACACCTTTATAATACTATGCCTGTGCAGCAGAAAATACATAGTTCAATTTTAACTGCATTACTATTATTCCTATTATCTTACAGATATAATGAGCAAGTGTGCAAGCATTGTATAAAGCACGTGAACTCTGTTTAGCTAATTTGCCTCCAATATGCTTTATTAAAGCCTTGTGGCAAAGAGGTGGGAGTATTAGAGAGTCTGCTCATGCTCTTCTTGCAGTTCAACTGAGCACAATGAAGAGACCTGTGAACAACGGAGGAATTTGTTGCACTCTTTAATGTAAATCATCCTTCTTAAAGTCTTCCAGAGGCACTGTGCATCAGGCACAAAGGTGTCCAGGAATTTTTATTTGGTTGAGTCACTTCTCATCACTCATTGTACATTGTTCTACTTTAAATCACTATTCCAATCTTATGTTATTATGTCTTTATTAAATATTCATGTCTAAATTTGATTTTAATTTCATCTCCATCGCTCACTGTCACCCTCCAAGATCTTCATCAAGCAACTGGCAAAGATTCAGATGGATCAACAATGCAACATTAATGTCCATGAAAACATATTAAGTAACAAGTACTTTTCATCATACTTCCAAGCTAATGTCCTTGCAAAGCATGTTTTTAATCTGACTTCCAGTTGTTATTATTCTTAATTTCTCACTTATGTTTTCATTCCACCATACTGCCTCTTTTTTTTCCTTTTTCTAAACATTATTAAAATGCAGACACAAACTTAATTAGGTGACACCCCCGAAAAACCCAGATTTTTTTGATCTGAATTAGCAAGCTGAGAATATTATACTCAGAAACAGTTCCCTTCATGGAAAGGAATTATTGAATAATGAAATCATTCCCTTCACAGAGCAAAGAAAAGTTTCTAAAAATCTGAAAAATTACAAGTAATTTCCTCTGTAAAATCCCTAAAGTTCAAGTGTTAGCAGAAGGCCTACCAGAATTGATATTCATGCTTTGAAGCACTAATATAATTTGTACCGATTCAGCCAATAAAAAACATTAATGGAATCGAAGGTGCACATGACTAATTAAATCAATAAAAACAGCAATATTAATCCAGACCTGCATCAGTATCTAAAAGCCAATACCATCATCCAAGACCAGAAAGAAGTTAAGTGGCTAATAAAATGGTTTTTTGCCAGCACTACTCCTAGATGATTTGAACTACAATTATCTTTACTTTCCTTCTGTGTGCTTTTTCACTATTATAGTCAAGTGAACTGAAAATCAAAAGCACAATAGCTTCCCATCAATTAATATTTGTAACAATAAAATTGTTTTCAGTATACTTCACCTTGAAAGTAACTATTGAAGTGAGATTATTTTATTTACGTCAATGTACATTTTGATTTAGTGATGTGTGCACAGAGGTTTATGTGGGATTAGTAAAATTTGGCACTTATGAACTACTTCAATCACCAATGAAGGTCAGCACTTTCCAACAGGGATCAAAAGTAGAAATTAATAAACAGTAAATTTACTCATATACTCACAGAAAACAACTGTTCGCTTCAGATACCACTATTAACCAGCAGTTTATTACCCAATTTCATATATAAGGTATGTAGATGAGGATAGTTCTCGTTTACAGCCAAATGCAATGACCCTACATTTGCAGATATATCTTCTATATCAAACAAATCTCTGTTAGTCTTTAAGATTAAGCAGTAGCAAATTTATTTGGATATTTTTAAAATCAAATATTCCCAAAGTGGAAAGAGCAAACATGCTGCCACTGGAAGTTATGAAAATTAGGTCCTGATAACAACGAAACACAGAAGAATTCATAGTGACTTGTAAGAATATAATTTCCAGGATTACTGTCCTGGCCAAATTCCAAAGACGTAATTGTTTTCTTTCTACTTGAAAATTCCTCAGCAGTTTCCTCAGCACAATCCAAATGTTTTCTATATTCCAGTTGCACTTCCAAAAAGACAGATCTCACTTGTCAGTAGTGTTCTGACAAACTTTACCCTTTCTTTTCTAATTTTTGCAAAGTGTCCTGGAAACTTTAATTAAAAGACTGAGTAGAAATACTTTTTTAGGCTACAAACAATGCATATCATTACCTAGCTTTTATTCACCATACTCTAGCTTTATTTCCACTTCTTCAACTCCTACAAACTTTGTGGTCTCTCCGAAATTGAAATAAATCAGAGACCCACATCAGAAAAACTTGTGTACTTTTGTCCTGTCTCTCTGCCATAGTGGATCCTCATTAAAGATAGGAAAGGTAGTGAAATCATGGCCATTACTCTGTCTGTGGCAAAATTCCCATTCATTTCACAGAGGCCAGGTTTTTGCCTAAGGGTAGATGTTCTATTGGGCTGGAGAAAAGCTGGATCATGTGGAAAGAATTACCTTAGAAAGTGGAATGATATTTGACCAGAATATCTGAAAAGCTCCTGAAGACCTGAGATAATAAAATATCATAGCAACAACCTCAACCCAGTTTGGAAACTGCTTGCGGGGAAGCAGGAGAGCCTTAAATATGAACGACAATACTTCCAGTACAATACCAGCTACCTCTGTTGGCAGAATGCTGAAGGAGTATCTCAGATGTGAAATCAAATTCATTTTGGTGATGGACAAACTCAGATGTTTGCATGAAACCTAAAATAACATCAGTGTTCATTTTTAAAGTGCTTTAAATGATGCAAGAAAGAAGATGTCATAATATATAACAAAGATATACATACTGTAATGAACTACCTGTCTTGACCAGACACATTATAATGGTTATTTGCTGAGTCTGAAAGAAATTAAATCGTTTGTATGCAGAGTCATAATATTTCAAAATCTTGGCAAACTTTAAATGAGGGGAGTGAAACTATAATTACAAGTCAGATGTCCCTGAATTCTCATGTCATCGCACTAGTTCATGATGTGACATTAAGTTCAAACAGGATCTGAAGGCTGCGGTATGGACACACTCTGTACCACAGGGAAACATTTGCTCAGCTTGTCAGAAGTGTAATTCCCTTGACTCTCACTCAAAAACGCCCTAGTGTTTCAACCAATTATGATGATGTGACGACGTATGCAGATGGTGAGGGCTTATATAGAATGGAGTCCCCTAACTTGATTTAGCTGTGGCCTATGTGACATGATTAGCTTTTCATTTTTTTGGCAGGACAGTAAAATCTTTTCTCCCTTTCCTTTACCACATTTTACCTGGAAAGCTAAAACTATTTGTTTCTGATTCCCAGAAATTCTTAACACTGCGTTAAACACATTCCAACTCCAAGCGCTAACATGTATTCTCTCAGGTACCTCTTGTAATTTTTATTTGTTGTGGAGCATTTATAGAATAAAAACCTTCCAAGTTGAACAGCTGAGTCTATATCCATAGCTTTTTCTTCCCCTCCCATTGCCCTACATGACCAAGCTAGCATGAAGTACAGAATATCGATTAGAAGTGTACTATGGATTCCTTACGCCGCAAGTTAAATTACCGTATACTGTATATTTTTAATTTCCCACATATAACAATAAACATGATTGATTCTTCAATTTCAGAGCATCGTTTGGGCAATTAAGAAAATAAATACCCTTTCCGTGTACAGCTCGCTTTTTTTCTAAGTAAATGTCTGAAGTGTATGAGCTCATGTGTGACAGACAAATAACTACCCCTCTCCCTGTAGGCCTCATTCTGTTTTCTCTTTCTTTTCTTTTTATTTATTTAGAACCTGCCATTCATTTTCACACCTGACAGTAAAAACCTCCGGACGTGGTTGTTGTGAGGAGGATTATCTTTCAGATCAATGCTGAAATTGATTCCAAACCACACTATTTATCAGCCTGCAGCTAAAGCACTAGGAGTCGGGAAATATTTCCTCTTCTTCAAATCCGTTCTTATTCTGCTGTTGGAAAATCACAATACTACGGTCTCCATTAATACCCACTTTTTCTATTCCTTGTGCATGTGGAATATCAATGTCAAACAGACAATGCTGTTAGTTGCATTATCAAATTCGCTTTAAAAAGAAACAGAGTAAGAAAACAACAGCGTAATTAATTTTTGCACCACTGCTGAATAGTTGCTGATGCTAACTAGGAATACATACTTATCATGACATCTGATGTTTCTAAATCTCTTCTGAAGTTCACATAAAATATATTGTATATTTCTATTAGTATCATATAATGACACAAGAAATACACATTAAATGTCTCTTTTCAAAGCCACGCTTACACATGTTTTTCATTTCTTGTAAATTGAAAGGGAAAAAATAGAAAAAGACCCACTGCATTGCTATGACTATGTACGCAAACTACAGAAAATTAAAACAAAGAGATTCACCAAACTACCTAGGCATGATATAACAGTCATTCAGACATGCAAGGTCAAATCAGTTAAACCTTATCCTGCTTCTGTGATTAACAAACTTCATGACGAATAATTAGGGACAATCTGATGAATGGTGAAAGTTAATGGGAGTCTTTCCATTTATTTTAGGAACTATATTAAGCCTTTATTTGTTTGAGACTATAGTGACACTGTTAGCTCATTATTACATGACTTAAATTGTACAGGACAAAGCCTGTGGTGAAGCTTAATCTAACGTAGTACATATGCTCCAAGTAAATAAAAATTATGCTGTCATTTACAATACGTAAAGGCACACAAAGTGTACAAAAATTCAATGTCAAAAAACGTTGTTAATATATGGTGAATATAAAGATGATAATAAGTAGTTAGATTAAGCAACATTGGTTTCTTTTCACTTAGTTTCATTTATATGATAAGACCTGCATTTTTTTGCTAATATTCTAGAGTTTCATCAGCTCCTCCAAGCCCTTGATGGCAGAATGGGGATGTTTAGAATTCCACTAGAGCTGCAAACTGAAAATTGTAAAAATAAGATTTAATTAATAAAAGCTTAACATTAAATAAACCAGGATACTAAATTCATACATTTCTAATTCAGACAGTCAATTAAATATCCATTGCCAAGGTCTAGGAAGTCTTTATAGGAGGCTAGTGTTTAATTCTCTCTGAGAGCAAAGATCTGCCTCAACAGTTTGTTGAAATAATGGAAGCAAAACAATAGCTAATTTTGACCATTCAAGATACAATATTTAAATTTTTTGTGGCAAATTTTATCTTTGAATTTGTTTTAATATATCTCCTAATTAACCTTTAAGTTATATGTAAGTTATTTTCACCAATTACCAGATCATTATATATGTGTTTTGATAACAAAAGATATGCACAAACCATCCTTAGAAAGGGTAACTGGTATAATTAATCCCCTACCTTCTTGCTTGAACTTTAATACTTGTTGGAAGATGTAACTTTGAAGATGTAACCCTAATGGAGCAACATGACCACTGGACTTGTCCTCTGAGGCTAGAGGTAAACCTTGT
>NW_009649946.1:182868-261106 GCF_000708025.1 Charadrius vociferus
TGTACCACTCCCACAAAAAAAGACAAATTTACCCAAATCAATTACTGACACTCCTAGAGGAAATTTAATGACCTGCAGGGACACAAATATACTATGTGCATGTACTTTTTACAATCGTCTATCAAGATTTATATTGAGCTTGGGAAAACAGCAAACACTACATAATAAAAAATTTTTGAACTATTTAGCAATCAAATCACTTCATGGATACACTAAGGGAATACAAAATCTTGTATTATTAGCCAACCCAGTATATTTTTCAGCATGATAACATTTTTCTTTATATTACCACTATTTTTCTTTACCTTTTGTATTTAAATTACTCCAAACTTCCAAAGAAAACATGAAGAAAAGTATATCTGGCAAAACAAGCCCTTCAGCTTTAAGCTTTCCACTTGGCCTTCAATTTCAGTTTCTCATATCCACTATTAATCTCAAAACAGAAGGAAAAAGGAAGCCATACTGTTCATAAAATTCTATTCTTCCAGAAACACATGCAGCACGTGCAGCCTGGACCACTGCGTGAGGCCTGCAAGGGGTCTCGCTCACCATCCAGTACTCCACACTGATCACCTGAAGACTAGGTGGGGGTCGGTCTCTTCTCCCAAGTAATAGGCGATAGGACAAGAGGAAACGGCCTCAAGTTGAGCCAGGGGAGGTTTAGATTGGATATTATGAAAACATTCTTCACCAAAAGAGTTATCAAACATTGGAACAGGCTGCCAGGGAAGTGGTTGAACCTCCTCCATCCCTGGAGGTATTTAAAAGACGTGTAGATGTGGCACTTAGGGACCTGGTTTAGCAGTGGACTTCACAGTGTTAGGTTTGTGGTTGGACTCGATGATCTTAAAGGTCTCTTCCAACCAAAATGATTCTATGATTTACTCATATTTAGAACAGCAAAGCATTCAGCAAGATGGAAGACTGCAATTTTTTATGATCTGTGTTGAATGCACAAGGGCTTAATTTTAAGTATGATCAATACAAACCAAAATTCCTACTAACACTTTGTGTTACTCATGAATTATTTTGACTTTTTCTTAGAGAAATGAAAAGAACAATGTTTTTAGAGTTCACGGAAATTCATTTATATCCATGAAAAGAAAATTATATTTAAAGGAGGTTTGTTTTTAGTAGAAGTGAAAGATTATACACCAGATCTACTAATAGGAAATAAAACAAACTAAAATAAGTCTTATCACACATATACACAAAATGATTGGAAATTCATATTGAGCATTGTAGCATTTCATTTCTAAGATAATAATCTGAATGCAGCTCACAACACTTCATCAAACCACTAAAAATACACTATTATTTATGTTAAAAATAAAAAATGGGTGTTGTGTACAACAGGGTTTGCTTTGAAAAATGCATTTTAACTATCTTAACTGTGTCTTGAACATATCACTAAAGAGCTATCACTGAAACAACCTGACAAGTGGGAAAATGTGGGATGAAATGGTATTTTTATTATTATATAGTAGATTTTTAGTAACAAAACCTCCCAGGAAACGATTCTACTGATTTACACAGCTATGACTAGTGTCCTAGCCTTTTACTTTGGGCATAATAGGCTACTGTTGGTTACTTTATATCACATTAAGCAATTATTTCCCACTGTAATTCTTGACTTATTGGTCTGTCTACTTATTTCTAACACAGATATAAAGAAACATTACCCAGATAAATGTGACCTTACAGCTACACATCACATTTAATAAAATCCCATTAGCCAAGGAAAATGTGTCAGTCAAGAAATTATCAGAGCCCCACAATGTCTGTAACTTTATAGCTCAATCTGAGTTAGGGTCAAATCCCATGCTCAGGTTTTCAGGGGATAGCTGCGGGCTGAAAGTGACTCTTTTTACTTAAATGTTGAGCAAAAATTTGTCTTCACTGTTCACAGATATTTGCTCTATCTGTGTACAGGCAGATATATTTTCAAATTATGATGCAACATAATGATCAAGCCCCTGGACTTGATTTAGGGTATCTGGATTCTACACTTCACTTTGCCACAGTCCTGCTTTGTCATCTCTGAGCAATGTTTCACCTCTTTCCCATTTATTTTGTCTCATTTCTCTATTTATACTGCAAATTCTGATCCCACTAGATGTGCTGACATAGAATATCATCATATCTAACTCTAAGGCACCTGATCTCACATGGAATTTATAATCTAGGGTAGGCATGGAAATGACCTAAATAAGGAGAGCTTAGGGCCTGAAAACAGGATCTCCAACCAGGATGCAAAGCAGAAATCCATCTGACCTCGACACTAAGAGCATGTTGTCCTCGTGTAATGCAATGCCATGTAGACGCAGGAGCTACCGATGAATAAAAGGTTTCCAGCCTTGAAACCAAAAGAAACCTTTCCCCAGAACTGAATAGATCTGCAAACTGCAGGGTTCATTGGTGTAAGCATTGAGCTGAGCTACTGAAGGCATGTAATTTCCAGAATATGAGCTAAAATGCCTGTACTGTTCAGTAGTGGAATATCTTTACACGGTGCTGCACTGCATGACGTAGGCAGGTCTAGCAAGGAGAGTAGAGGATGATCTTCAGAATCTAGGTTTCTACAACAGACCTGTAGGCAAATGATTAAAAGAGATTTGGCTTATTACCCTCAGTTTATTTTAGGAACTGAAAAAATATCCCTGTAGGTGTGGACAACCAGCTTAGTCTTCTTTGCAGCTGAATATGGAAAACTTACACAGTTAGGATCTTGGAACACTCATCAAAGATCTAGGATACTATGATTAGGTCTCCAAGCACCTGAATTAATTTAAAGTTCTATTTCCCATATTCCACAGTTCCTTAATCACTTCATGCTTGGTGCCTTAATCACCAATCAAAAAGCTCATGCCATTCTTAGGCTGTTTACTTCAGATATATCTGTGAATGAAGAAATCAAAGTCTACAGAGATAAGGAAATAGGCATTATGATTTAGTAACTGAACAAATGAGAACACTCACCTGAGAACACAGGTGAATGGAGGCTAGCATTACTGTACAGCCTAGCTTTTTACATTTAGCAGTCTTTCCATAAAATACATAAATAACACTGAGAACACAGAACAGAAGTCAGGATTATCACTTCATGAAGAATACTAAAGCTAGGTCTCTTGCAAAGCCAAACCTGATTACACTGCTTCCAGCCCCACAAATCTGCTATTTCTTGTTGCACCCTGTCCCTTCTTCAAGAGAAGGGATGTAAGACAAGTCTCTGCCATGACAATCTTATCTCTACTCCAGTGGCCAAGAAGTGGCCAGTCCTCTAAGATGTTAGAGCTAGCACTACTACAGACTGAAGCACGTCAACAACCATGGTTATTGATTAAATGCTGTAATCTCCATGTTTTGACATAAATGGTGGAGAGAACAAATACTGTGACTGATGTGCTGAAATCTGCTCGGTTACTACACGCATTAGGCATGGTCCAAGGACTTCTGCTGCTCTGGAGTGGAATGTCTGGTCTATGAACTCCAAACAGGTTTAGGTATGTGGTAGGGGCTTATAGACAGTACTCCTTCTGCATACCTAGATGGTGAGTACTTTGAGTAGGTTCAGTTGCAGATATATAAGCATATAAACAATTTAACTGTCAGAAAACAAGATACTAATCCACATTTAATGGATCATATACTTAGATTTCACATAGGAGTTTCTCCTTTATTCCAGGACAGGATCTAACACTGGGTCCTGGCTACTCACGGATGGTATTGTTTGAATTTTTTATGACAGTGATTAGACACATAGACAGAGATCTTGACAGCACAGTGCTATTAACAGCAGGTGATGCTCAGCCCTGCTCCTCTCTCACTTTCCTGTGGTAACTCTTCACAGGAAAAATTCCTCTTCTGCCTGTGTTTAGGGACACTGATTCTGCTCCAGTTGTCTGGAAACAGAAACCTTTCTTTGAATACTGCCCTCTCTCTTATGCTGCTGTAGTCCTGAAATTTCTTTATTTTTTTAAAGAACACAAAAAGACAGTGTCTTTTTTAATTCAGAAAAAAAAAAAACAAAACAAACACTTAACCTGTAAACATATTTGTGTTTAATCAATGAAGGTACAGGCTATCCTCACTGCGATGAAAAAGTCTTGCCTTTTGACACATCATTTCATACTGCCTTTTCTTTTCTCTTTCTTCCTCGGTCACTTCTTTTGTATTTTTTGATCCACTGGTCTTCTTTCATGCCATTACTTTTCTTTAGAACATTTTCTTGGGTCTTAAATAACTGCGATCTTTTCATATACTTTGTCTGGAAATATTTCCATACCTGTCTTCTGAGATCCGTCATATTACTTTTTTAAAATGGTTATCCACACATCTACAAGGACTAAACCTTCATTCAGTGTATGACAGGCAACTCAATTGTAAGAGTGAAACTTCGACCAAATGCTGAAGAAGTTGTATTAAGCTTGCTTATTTCTCAAATCTAGTGTCTCAGGTACAGTGCTGATCACACAGAAAATTCTCGGAGTATAATTCACACTGAAACATTTTCCTTTCTGCAGGTGCTTCTCTTTTCAATAACCGACACATAGTTAAGAGATCCGTTTCACCACTGCATTACTACAGCTGTCTATCTGTGCCTTTCAGTTGCCTTCAGTGGAGTTACACTAGAGTAAAACTGAAGCAACGCAGTGCTTAATCAACCCTAATGTATGCCCCTGATAGCTTTTTGTTTTATTCCAGCCCATTAACAGGCTATCTGGTATGGCAGTGCAAGAAGATCATTATGCCTTAATGAGGTGATTAAAAACAAAAAATGTGCAGTTGTTGCAAAATATTAGAACGGACTCAAGGAAACACCAGCAATATTTAATGTACTATTCCAATACTTTATTTGTTGCTAAATATACAGTCATCGAACTTCAATTCTGTCATTGTATTTAAGAGATAGATAGATAGATATATTCCTCACTGATACTTTAAAATGTTGGACTAATTTTAGAATTATTTACAGGTGTTGTTCTGATATGATTTTTATAGTGTATTGCTACATATTATTTTACTAATCTGTGCTTCCCAATGTCTAGCATTTAAATGAAGCATTATAAATAATGTTATACTCAAATTTGAACTTTGTACAATTTTTTATCTGGTAACAGATATGCTAGAGGTTTCAAAAAATGTTTCAAAACTAGTGCTTATACTGACACAACTGAAAATATTAAGCTTGAAGGACTGCATATCCAAAGTTACTCAGGTACCTACCTGATGCCTAATGGTACTTCCCAAACTACTTGTGTCCTTACTCTCTAGAATTTGACAGAATCAGATTAATTCTGCTTCACTCAATTTTGCCAACCAAGGACTTCTGTAGTGTTAATTTCCATGTACCTCAAGTCTTCCTAAAGAAAAAAAAAGTGACAACACACAAGACCTAAAATAAATCAGTTATTTTATACGTAGAAAAAATGTAACAAATTTAATACAAACTCCAAAGGCAACTGAGGTAAGTTAAAAAAAGCAAACGGGAAAATATACACTATTAAAACCCTCATCTATTAATCACTTACCTACAAAATGCAAAGTTTTATTTGAACTAATGCTACCTAAATATACAGCAGAACTGACAAAATTACTGGATTTGAGCAAATTTGGGAATGAATACGAACTCCATTTACCCTTTAACTAAGTACTTTATAAATTATCTACCAGTCTTGTATATGTCTCAGACTAAGTATTTTATTATCTATTGCCCATATCTCTAACTATGCTGCTTTATGATATTTTAGTTATTTCAAAAAATGAGCAATAATCTCAGTGGCATGAGTCTGTAATTGTTACTAAGTTGTTTAGAACCACTGTTTACACAAAGGAGTATTGAGACACTATGACCTCTTTAGTCTGTCTTCAAATCTGTAGTAGGAAATGTAATAGAAAGTGAAAAAGAAGTCTGTACTGAAGCAAAGGAAGAAATACGTATGTGAGCAATGTAACCTGAAAGTAAAAAATTAAACACTGCATTAAACTGTGTGTTATTTACAGTTGGCTAAACAGAGTGAAACTATCTCAGACACACAAAGAACTCTGCAACCAATCTCAAGAACTGGGTTTAAAGCATGCACATGCTCAGCACTGCTCCACATCATATGTGGGGAGACCAGACTTTCTACACCCCCTATACAAAGCTATTCTGCCGATGCACAAATGGAACCCACAAGTTCATTTGAACTTAGAATGTCTGTGAGAAAAAAAACAACATAACATTGATGATCTTATGGAAGCACTTCATATTGTCTTTTCTAAATAGAGCACACACCAGCGGGTATTCAAAAACAGACAACATGATTACATTTTTCAGATTATAATTTCCATTTTTTTTCCTTACATTTTGAGAGCCATATTACTCAATGGTCATGAAACTGCATGCAAGGTTTTAGGAAGATTTGAGTGACTAAAATCGAGAAGCTTCAAAAACTCAGAGAGGCTGACTAAAGACTAACTAATCAAAATTAGTTAACCCATCTACATCTAAGGAAAGAGCCTGTTTTGTAACTAATTTTATATATTATATTCCTTAGCCTGAAATTTCCAGATATAAAAAGCTTTTAGCTTGTTTATAAGCTATGAAGATGTGCCACTAAGGCAGTCAAAAGAATCTACAAACTGTCTAATCCATGCAGGACTAGTTATAACATGCTAGTTATAAACCAAGCCAAAACAAACCAACAAAGAAAATCCACAAAAGTTTGGTTGCAAAAGCTCAGTTTCCAGAATTAAAAACTGGTTAGCTTTTAAATTTATGTCAGCTGGATATCACAGAGACTGACAATATATGTATAAGGTACTTTTTTTCTTGGCAATTTCCAACAAAGAAAAAGGTTTAATTTCTGTTTAGAATGACCCTCAGAAATTTGTATTTCATTTTTCATTTGACCTATATTGTCTACCTTTCCACTGCAACTTCTTGAAATTTGAATGGACTTCTGGTTCCTCACATAAAACACCTTTAAGTTACAATAGTGCATTTGCTTGCCAATAATGGAAATATTGTAGTCTCCTTAGGTTTTTTCATATTAAATAATTTCTACTGTTGTAATTCTTTGGCCATCTTGTCTGAAGTCAGCAACATCAGCAAAAATGTAGCATTAGATGATGCTTCTATGAAAATACTGCTGTACTCCTGCAGATTCAGAAGCAGTTCTTAAATTACTGGTATATTTATTCCATAAGTAAGCGTCTGAAAAATATTAAACTAAAACGTACTGTTTTATAAAGTTAGACATTACATGCAGGAGTATATAATAAAGAAAGTGGCAGAAAGAAACCTAGAGAAGTGTCGTGGTTTGGACAAGAAGGTACTTGACTATCTGTAAAGTAATTTACCTCATTCTATATATTGAAAACTGTGTGTGTACATATAGGTGCATATATAACTCTATATGCACATATGCATCATCAATCTTTCTGCTGACATTCAGATGTAGACTGTCCTCATAAAATATTGTAAAGAGATACTGTATGACCCATTTTCTCAACATCTTTGGATAGAGCCCATCTAGTCCCCTGGACTTGTACGGGCCAATTTCTCACAAGTAACCCTTGACTTGATCCATGTCCACTGCTGGTAGTTCTCCTCAAATCGAGTCACTAAGCATGCAAGCCTGGGAGACCTTCTTGGTGAAAGTTAGGGCAAAGAATGCATTGAGTACGTTGGCCTTATCTCTGCATTTTTTCAGGACCATTTTTTCACCTGAAGAATGCTATCCTTAAAGACCTGACAGTTTCCTGACTTCATTTACCCTTCAGAGCTACTTCCCATGGGAACTCAACTACAGTTTCCTGAATATAGTGAAGTCTCTTGCTTGTACACCAGGATCTGCACTCTGTTGCTCTCCTTCTTCACTGCCCTCAGGATCTTGAACTTTATTTCATGGTCATTACATCCAAGGCTGTCACCGATTACCACATTTTACCATATCCATTTCTTTCCCTGTTCGTGAATAGCAGGATCCAGCCGTGCATCACTCCTGCTTGACGCATCCAGTACCATATCAAGAAGTTATCTCCAAAACCTACTAGAAGCCTTCATGGTCAGAACGTTCAAAATATATCAGGAAGAGGAGAGACAGGGAGGAACAGAAAGGACTGACAAATGGACTTGAGCAAGCCTCGCTCCCCTAGAAAATTGGTTTAATTAGCCATATAGAGAAATTTTACCTAGTGTTTCCAATGGAAGAGTAAAGCATAGCAACCTCTTTCAGTCCTGCCAAGAACCCTGTAGACAGAGAACGTATTGTATGCTTATACACAATTGTAACATTAAGTGGCAACTTAGCAGCACTAAACCACAAATGAAAGGGACGTAAAATATAAAGTGGGTCTTTCAAAACGGAGTTCAACAGGCAAGCTATCAAACTGACACTTTTTTATGGCCACCTACAGGCCATAAACCGATGTTTTAGTGTACTAATTCACAATTCATGACCCTCTTTCAGAAGTGACCTTAGAAACTATTCTACAGATATACTGGGTATCCATATCCTCTAAATTAAAAGGGGAAAAAAAAAAGAAAAGCCTAATTATCCAGGATCTAGTGGGCCAGTCAAAACTTTCCCCTCCTGTTCCCAGTATCATCCATTAAGGACTTACTGCCCTCTCTCCTTTACCCTTGCAGCATTTGCATTTGAACAGTCGTGTGTTCACATACTGAAAACTCTGTCTATGTGATGATAATTAAAAGATGCTACACAAACATGTAATATATTTAAAATAAGATACGAGAAATCGGAATTTATTTGTCCTATGTTATATAAATGTTCCCCTAGACTCTAGAGTTAGGAATCTAAATAAAACCAAGTCATTCTGGGGTGAATTTTTATCGTGGTTTTATATATCCCTTAGTTTTATTACAAATGTGCTGACATATATTTTTGGCATCACAAATGCAAGGCTGTTTGTCTAACAATTTTAAAAAATATATTTTCCCAAAATCTTGACAGATGCATTTTATTGCTCTTTATCTTCTTCTCCTCTCAAAGAAAAATTAATTACTTGTCTATCAGTAAGATATCTTCTTTTTTATGCTCTGTAACTACTATATTCTAAAATGTAAAGAACTATAGAATGATGAACATCGAATAGTCACTTGAAGCAACAGTATAGTAATTTCTCCATAACTCTTGAACGTGGCCCAAATTAACTTGGTATAAGTTTCAATGGGATAAAGACAGACTGGTATTAGGAACTGGTTAAGATTACTTGGTCTAGAATGTAATATACCACAAGATTGGAAGACCTAGAAAATGTATGTATTTTCGTCAAGTAAGCTTAACAGCATACAGACCGGGCCAGCTGGTGTGAGTAATTTTGGATCTGGACAGCAATACAAAAAGTAGTTCTTCGGGAAAAACTGTGCTTGCAGCTGTACTGTATATTCCCTGAGATTCTTACTGGAGCACCCCACTGCTCTCAGCTAAAGACTTCTGGCAGAAGATGGAGTATCATAGGTCTGAAATGTCCAAGCTCACTCCATTTTATAAATAAAACCATGAACTCCAGTCAGAAAGCTAAGTCACCAAATACTAAGAACATAAGGCAGCTATAGTGTCTTTGTTAAATTATTACATTGTCTATTGAGTATAGCTCAGGGCAAGCGCTTAGTACAAGTTTAAAGACATGCAGGTCTGCATTTAAACGCAAAGACTGCAATATCCTGATTTAATACCTCTTCCTTACTGCTAATATTTGGCTACTGTTTTAACCAGATGTTAAACCAGCTGTATGACAGCTCAAGTTCTAGTCATGGGGAGAAAAAGAGCAGTTGAAAGTTAGTAGGTGTAAGATAGTATTTGTGCTTTTGAAAAGCTCGACAGTGTTAGAGATACATCCTTAGACTAGATTTGCCCACTGCTGGTTTGCCTATTTGAAATTTCAGAACAAGTCACCCGAAGAGTCATGTTTTCATCCATGCCTCAGTGATGCCCTGACACTGAAAAATATATGAACTGAATCTGCATCCCATGAGACAGAAAAAAAATCATTATTTCTTTTCTATTTTCCCCGTGACTTAAGAAAACATATATAGACTTGGGAACTAGTCAAATTTTGTAACACCTCTTCACTGTTGTTAAATGGCACAGTTCTCCTGAAGCCAACAACCACGGCTGGGCATCAGCTATAAACAATGGTCTTATCACCCTGAGAGAGTGAACATTGTCTGCACAATGTGCTGCTAATTTCAGTTGTTAGAGAGGCCCAGCTAAGAAGCGAAGTTACTGACCAAAATTGGTTCTGTTTTACCTCAAACCAGGACACCAACATACAGCCTGATTTACACCAGCTGAGAAAAAGCTGCTTCTGGTAAGGGTATGTCTTTCATCAGTAAAGGGTTATCAATTTTCTCAGCTCTTTATATCTAATATAAGCATAATCAAGCATCCTTTATGCCCAATGCTTAAGTAAAAAAAAAAAAAAAATCCCTGTTTTCCTTGTTTATGCAGAGGTTATTTTTTTCCAGAAAACACTGCTGATGTCTTAATGGCTACAATTATGTCTGCTGGTATTAGTAACAGAGACATCACAGTAATAGACCTTACAAAACATATATTTTAAAACTTTTTGACCACAAATAAGAATTTTCTGTGAGCTTGTAAACTTAATGAAGGTTAAGGCAGGCTTAAAAGAAATATAGCACATGGAAATGAAATAAGGGCTGTTTTATTATTATTTTAAAAGGCTACAGTAATTTATTAACCACAGTGCATTCATCAGAACTAGAATCTGACAGAGCAATAGATGTTTTCCTCCCTAATAGATCAAATTAATCATAAAGCACATACTATTTTCTGCCCAGCTCCCTTCTGTTAATCTACTTATTTGTCTTAAATCCTAAATACCAATGATAATTCTAAGCATGTAAGAGCCATCAAAATTATTTACATGACCTTGTATCCTTGCTTACTTAATTTTTCTATTTTGCTAAATGCAAAAAATACTTATAAAAAAAGTTCCGAGGCAGTGACAATTTTAGATAAATTACTGTAAACGAGCAATTTAATACTTAACTACATTGTAGAAATAAATGGAATAAGGCTCAAGAGCAAATAACAGTTGCTGAATTTCTTCTAAATGATTCAGGACACAAAAATTGGTAAACTAGGCAGTATGACTGCCATTATCTTTAAATATGCAAACTTATTTGCAGAGTAAGTGTGGATAAGAGAAATAATGTAATGTGGTAGCCTTTCTAAATTCACATTTCAGGCTATTAACTTTAAAAAGGCTTCACTGAAATCTATAGAGTTCGAGTTTCCTGTAGGTTTCATGGGCAGCATGAGTTGAATCACAGAAAAATAAAGTCCCTTTTTTTCCCTCTTACGCAAGATTAGGTTTTAGTGGGGTGTATGACCTTATTTGATTCACCTTAAAGTAGCATGAAGGTTATCACTGATGGATGACAAGGAAAGGAAAAAAGGCACAGGTGAACCCAACCATTGTTTTCATTGGCATCATGGTCTTAGATCAACTTAGATCAAATATGGCTTTTAGTATAAGAAGTTTAGCTCCAAAGGAGAGAGAAAAGCTGAACAGACCCAAGATATGCCTGCTTTTGGATTATGTTAGCCATTTTAAATTTGTATGCAGTTCAATTGCATCAATTTATTTCATTTTCTGTTTATTGTTCCTGTTCATTTGTTTGCACTCAATAAATATGTTTAGTTAAATCCTCGTTATGCTGTGTTGCATGACAAAATCTGAATGATCTTCATTTACCAGCCTTTATTCCCAGTCACAACACAGAGCAAGATACGAACACTTACAATTTGCTTTCATTAAAGTACAAGTTCTTGTTAGTTTTTACTTGACCTATAGCAAAACCATAGCTTGGTCTTACTCGCAGAATAAGAGACCTCTTGAATTCAAAGTAACAATCAGGCACGCTGGTTTATGTATGAAATAAATAGGCACTCTGTTCTATCACCTGGATGGAGGCAAAATCTTCTGGAAACATGACCAGAAATACTGCTATGAACAGAAATACAGAATATGGATTCTATTCATAGGAAAAGGGATGGAGGTTTTCCAAACAATTTACAAAAGGATACTAACAGCAAACTTTTCTCCTTTTAAGAAAAGGGGAAGCAGCACATGGTTGAGATTCAGCCTTTATTCTACACCCAACCTAACTAGCATCCTTATAAAAAAAAAAAATCAGATTTTTTAAAATTTCATCTTAGGTGGGACAAAAATTCATGGTTTTATTTTTAAAGAAAAAGAAAAAAACAACCAAAATATTTTCGCTTGGACTCCCTTTGAAGCTACATGCTATATTAATGCACAAACATTCTGCTGAAAAATTCACGTTATCATAAATTCACAGAAATGCTGACATGAGCCAAGTACTCAGAATGTAAAAGAAAGTGTCTTCAAATATCTAGTAAGAAATGAATGCTAGCATTCATCATTAAAAAAGAAAAGTCATTCCTTTACTGGAAGTAGTCTTCTGTCAAGTGAAGAAGCTTGAAAATTACTATAACAGTAAAGTGATGGATGTGAAAAATAAGTTGACCACAATGAATTGTGATGAATATTATTTAATATTAGACATCTGCAGTTTATATAAGAAACTATTTTCAGCATATAGTCACTAAGAATATTAAAAAGCATATTTCAGAGAACATTTTTGACTGAAATATGTCATGTTTGTTTTTATGATTCTTTAATGTCAAGCAACCTTTCAAACTGCAAATAGCATTGCAGTGATGATTATATCTGCCTAGCATTAAGCCTTTGAGAAAGATATGTTGGGAAAAGCAGGTAATTTTTGAATTCCAAATAACAACTTGACAAAACAGCCAAAGACAATTAGCACTGCATGCTAGTATATTTATTAACTGAGTAGAGTTATGCTGTATTTTATTTTCGTTGTTGCTTTTCTCTATACTCTCTTTGTTGCCTCAAGTCATTCAGACATATTTTCCCTTTTTATGAGGCAGAACATAGTTGCTGTGAAAATAGTAATATATTGCTCCCTGAACTGCATGGTACTCAAAATACCTTTGTGGCTGTGGTCTACTAAATGAAAAGTAAACATTATTGACAGATAAAATAATTTTCTATTTGTTTTTTATTCTTATAGTTGGATATGAAAGATATCAAATTAAAAAAATCTGGAGACTCAACTCTTCCACATCTGTGAAGGGATTCCAAATTGGCAGTACAGACCTCTTTATACTAGTCTACCAGATACAATTCTGAAGGACAGCTTACTCGGTGTGACAGTAGTTGATAGTCCGCCCTTATTTATATCGCTTTGCTTTCTGTTCAGACTGTGTCATGGTTCAACCCCAGCTAGCAACTAGGACCATGCAGCCACTTGCTCACTTCTCTCCCCACCCCCTGCCAGTCGGTTGGGGAGAAGAATTGGGAAAAATAAAGAAAACTTACGGGTTGAGATAAAGATAGTTTAATAGGTAAAGCAAAAGCCACACACACAAGCAAAGCAAAACAAGGAATCCATTCACTACTTCCCATCAGAAGGCAGGTGTTCAGCCATCGCCAGGAAGGCAGGGCTCCATCACATGTAATAGTTACTTGGGAAGACAAATGCCATCACTCCTAATATCAGCCACCCACCCACCCACCCACCCTTCCTCCTTCTTCCCCCAGTTTTATATACTGAGCGCAGTGTCATATGGTATGGAATATTCTTTTGGTCAGTAGGAGTCAGCCATCCCTGCTGTGTCTCCTCCTAACTTTTTGTGCACTCCCAGACTACTTCCTGATGGGGCAGAATGAGGAGCAGAAAAGGCCTTGACTGCTTAGCAACAACTGAAAACATCAGTGTTTTATCAACATTATTCTCATCCTAAATCCGAAACATAGCACTACACCAGCTGCTAGTAAAACAGTTAATTCTATCCCAGCTGAAACCATGACGGACCACCGCCAAGGCAATGTGATCAGGCAGTGTTATCCGTAAAGACTGTTTATCTTTTTGTTAAATCGGAAACCCTAACAGAGTCTGCCATACTCAGACACGATAAATGCTAAGTGCTTTAGACCATCATCTGAGACCATTGACTCAGAAATGACAGGAAAGAACTATTCTTGCTTTCATCAATCCACTGCAAGAGCTGTAATCATCTATTTCCTGTGCAACTCTATTTTAGTTCTTCAGTCACAAAATGCATCATCCAAAACCAGCGTAAATCATCATAACTTCAATTAAGTCAGACAAGCAACAGTGATATAACCCAACTTAGCACCTGACTTAGTGAACACCTGACAGGACATCTCAGCATTATCTACAAGCATGAGTATGTTTATAAGTCCACCATATAAGAAAGGCCAGATCTCCATGGTTGAAGAATCTTCTTCTTTTATACATCCAATCAATAAGGCATAACTCTCAAATCAAATTTCCTCACACTATTATGTTCATTAGTATAACTGCTTCTGTCCTAAGCCAGCAATGTAAAGGAGAAGAAGCCACAAAGCATGTTGTACTTGGAAGCCAACAGAGAGTGGGCCAGAGTCCTCAAAGAGCATGAAGGACAGAGAGCCTGGGCTGAAGGTCTACAAAAGCCAGATACAGCTGAAAGCACAGAGAGGTCAGAGGTAGAGCAGGAAAAATTTAGGGCAGTAAATGAAGCACAAGACAGGAGCGTGTCTTATATAGTCTGCTATAGAGATATAGTCTGCTTCCTTCAGGGACTTACACATATTCATGTGATTTTTTTTTAAAGAGCTAGTCAAAGTCGACTCATAATTGCAGCACCTACTGATCCCTGTTCAGTCTTAACATAAAGGATGTGAAAAAAAGTCTAAAAAACGTCTGAACTCATCTGTTGTAGCACTAAACCGAGAGGCAGAACTTACCACTTTTGGCTCAGGGCTACACTAACATTATGATGCGATTTTTGGTCTAGAGCTTATTCACCTCCCATAACTGGACCTAGTCTGAAGCAAGTTCCTATCTGTCTTCAACAGTCTGTATAAATTCTTCTAAATCTTTCTCAAAAAACAGCTGCTACTTCATGAAATGGTGATTTTGTCTCAATTTGGATTTTTTTATTATTCTATTGGCCTTGCCAATAGGATGACAGCTATGCTTTTTCACCTTTATTCCTTTAATAAAGGAAGCTATTTATTAAAGGTCTGCATCACTTAAACTACGGATGCTTTGCTATTGGTGTCAATGAGCAGGATGAAACCCCTAGATCAGAGATTCAATTAGTGGATTGCAACTTTGGCTACTCCTAATTTAAACCAAACTAGAAGTAATGGACTGAAAGGGAAAACTTTTATAAACGATTGCCTGTCTGTACCTTGCCAAGTTTTAATATTAAGAAGAATACTGCAATAAAGTGGGAGCACCAATGGAGCAGTGGCGTTTCCACTTTAACGCTTATTTCAATTATCTGTTCCTCTGATTAGAAAACCCGTCTCTGGCCACAATTCAGTGTATTTGATTTCATAACCTCAAGATGCATTTTTGCTTGATAGTGATGTGAGTTTTCAATGACAGCATTTCAAATTCAGACAAAGAGAAGCCAGAATGCATTTTTCCATTTTCAGTGCTTTTTGTATTCTGAGAATACACATCTACTTTTACTTTCTTTCAAAGCAATTCAAACAATTGATTAGATTTGAAGGAGAAATGGGTATTATAAAACCCATGCTTTTAAAATAATGAAGTACATCACTTCTGAGATATTTCAATACTTATAAAACATAAAGAGTACTGATTCACTGTTTTGGCAGTTCCAGTACATTGGCTGTCATATTCAGATCAATGTTCTTTGTATTTGACAACGCCATATTGAAAATTTGTTTTAGCCTTTCCTATTATGGAATTCAAACGTCAAAACCAGGAAAATATTTTGAAGAACAGAGGAAGTAGTATTTATATATAACTTAGGGAACTTTTATTTAACAATTTTTTTTTATTAAGTTATTAAATTAATAGACTGATGGTATCCAGAATTCCATAAATCTCAGACTAAAAAAATAAGATCTGTGTTGAAGACTGTAAAGTAAGAAGAGAAGAACTTCATACATGACATACTGGTCAACATCCTGCTGTGCTGCCATTATGTTTGACTGATTCCTCTGCACTGCCTATTTGTGGGAAGTATTCCTAATGTAGCGTCATCCATAATAATTACTTTCCACAAGACATTCAATAAAATTGCATAATCAAATCTATTTGATTTGGGCTGCTAAACCGTTACGATTGCCTCATGTAGCCAAATTTTTAGAAGAAAGCCTCATCTAGCTTAAAGAATGAAATGAAATCTTAAGCATTTTTTTCAGGCAAGGACCTCATGGTGCTTCCCATACAAAGGATTTCAGAATATATTTTAAAAGAAACATTTCTAATTATAAAGAACATATTTTTATAAGATAAAATTCCATGTGAATTCATTTCTCATAGCTAAAGTAACATCACAGTCACATAATTGTACTATTACCTTAAATACAATAGTCAGACAGCCATAAACCTATATCTTAATGTATTTACTTTTGAGAGACTAAAGGCCTGCATATATCTTTCATTTACATGCATTTATATAATTAATATAATTTTATGAAAAGCTATGTCTCAATTTCAACTTGATTCACCATAAAGCACCTGCTATTTCTTTCCTGCTACATCTTATTTTTAATAGAGTATGATTTAGTCATCAAAAAATTATCCTATGAGCTTTCACCAGTGCAGCAGTGCAAGCCTATTTGCTATGTGAACTGTAACTATTCACTTTCTCTTATTTGTAGGTGCAAACACCCCAAAGACAGCATTAATATTTTGTCATGGTATATGTGTTGCATTATGATGATATCAAAGCTTTTAAAATTATGTAAGAAAGAAAAGCAAACAGTATAATTAAGTATTACCCTTTCTTGTGATCTCTGATTAATGAAGGGGAACAGATGGTGCCTCCAGAGACGCAGAAGTAGTTTCTGCAATTGTGTCGTAACTTGCTCTAGATAAAGTTTATTTATAGTTTTTCTTATAGTTGTCTTCTCATATTTCCTTACAGATTATATTTTGTTGTGAGGAATCTTCAGTATTTCCTTAAAATCAATTTGCAATGGCTAATAAAAATATTAGGATTACTTCTTTTTATTATGCCTAGTATACAGTGTACATCTCTTAAATACTGTAATACTTTTTTCACCTCTTTATTCAAGTGTTGAAGTATTTTCCTTCTCTGAGGTTAGAACACTGATTAGCAAACATCCTTGTAGCGACAGCATTGCAAAATGTTACCTTTTTGACCAAGGCTCAAACTTGAAGAAACATTCACGTACTATACAAAGTATATGAATTTAAACCAATTTGATCTGAATTCTTTGTTCTGTATGACTAAGAAGGCTCATCTTATTCTTTCAGAAGAACTGAATGTTCACTTCTGCAACTATTTTTTGTAACATTGAGACCTGACCTATAATTTGAAGTCTGTTGGGTAAGCATGAACAGGGTCTGTCTTCAGAATTCAAAGATTTTAGGTAACATTAGGACAATTTTCTGTAGTTTAGCTTGAATAAAAGCATATTAAAACTGTGTTGATATCTAGCTCTATATCCAATAGCTCATAATATTTTTACTTCTCTTACTACATGTAATCTGTAATCACAGTTGATAAACAAACACATGCTATCATAAGCTTTAAATAAAACAGATTTAATTATACATGGATAGAGACTCAGTGAAACAATACTTGCTAAGGACATCTCAGATGTGGGTATCTCATCTGAATGCGATAAATGGACAAATTCCATTGGGCCAGACGTTTTTTTGATTTATGATTTAATTTACAGTGTTAAAATAATATCAGAGTATTTTCTCTGAGGTTTTAGACTGCACACAGAGAGGAAGTTAAGACAGTGGTAGCTACAGCCAAAGCTTATAAACAGGTCTATTACCGGCATTCCAGTGCTTCACAAGTAGGTCTTTCAGATTGTAAACTCTCTTAGCCAGCAACACACAGTTAGGCTATTCTGTTATCATCCTGGCTTGAGAGCTCTTTGCCTACCACAAGGCAACAGCAACAACAGGATGCTTGTGCAGGCAAGAAGAATAACAGATATTCTCTCTTAGAAATGCAACATGTTCCCTTTATTTATAACACAGTGAAAATGAAGAGATCTTCTCCAAGAAAATTCTATCACATTGCAAAAATGATTGCCGTAACTATATTTGAATTACAACTGGTTCATTTATTACATATTTCCTGATTAGAAGATTGAAAAGAGATCGCTATAATGCTAAATGACCCCTTAGTTTATTTCTACATCTCAGCTATGAGGAAAAAACTAAATCTCTGGGTTCATTCACTATTTTATATTTGTCATTTTGAATGCTAATTTTTTTGGAGCATAAAGTCATCCTCACAAATGTGTCTAAAACCTATAAAGTGCTTGCTAATAGGCTGTCTGGTTCTGAACTAAATCTAACTCACAATTTTGGGGAAAAGGTAAATAGCATAAAATAGATTGGCAGTATAACATATCAAGTTACACTATTTCAAATATTTAGATCGTTTTATGACTACTATGTCTAGTCAGAAATACTCAGGGTTTTGATACCTCTACACATTATGCAAAGCCGATCACACAGAATCACAGAATTTTCGGAGTTGGAAGGGACCTCTAGAGATCATCTAGTCCAACTCCCCTGCTAAAGCAGGATTGCCCAGAGCACATTACTCAGGACTGCATCCAGGCGGGTCTTGAAAATCTCCAGAGAAGGGGACTCCACAACCTCCCTGGGCAGCCTGTGCCAGTGCTCTGTCACCCGAACCGTAAAGAAGTGTTTCTGTGTATTTGAATAGAACTTCCTATGTTCCAACTTGCACCCATTGCCCTTCGTCCTGTCACTGGGAACCACCGAGAAGAGTCTGGCTCCAACCTCCTTCAACCCACCCTTTAGATATTTGTATGCCATAATAAAGTCTCCCCTCAGCCTTCTCTTCTCCAGGCTAAAGAGTCCCAACTCTCTCAGCCTTTCCTCATAAGGGAGATGCTCCAATCCCTCGATCATCTTGGTTGCCCTCCGCTGGACTTGCTCCAGCAGTTGCCTGTCCCTCTTGACCTGGGGACCCCAAAACTGGACACAGTATTCCAGTTGTGGCCTCACCAGTGCCGAGTAGAGGGGCAGAATGACCTCCCTCGACCTACTGGTCACACTCTTCCCTATGCAGCCCAGGATTCCATTGGCCTTTTTGGCAGCAAGGGCACACTGCTGGCTCATTCACAATTTACTATCTACCAAGACCCCCAAATCCTTCTCCTCAGAACTACTTCCCAGCAGGTCCACCCCTAGCCTATACTGGTGCTTAGCATTCTTCCTCCCCAGGTGCAGGACCCTGCACTTGCTTTTGTTGAACCTCATTGTGTTCTTCTCTGCCCAGCTCTCCAGCCTGTCCAGGTCACGCTGGATGGCAGCGCGGCCCTCTGGAGAGTCAGCCACCCCTCCCAGTTTGGTATCATCAGCAAACTTGCTGAGGATACACTCTGTCCCCTCATCCAGGTCATTAATGAATATATTAAACAAAATTGGACCAAGTATCGACCCCTGGGAGACACCACTGGTTACAGGCCTCCAACTAGACTTCATGCCACTGATCACAACCCTCCACAGAGGTGAGCTGATCGGCAAAGGAATTTACAGGAGGAAGTGTGCTATAAATGCACTACAGGTATTTGTATCTAAATATAACAAAGATAGCTGTAGCTAGAGTCCATTCTCATTTTAAGACACCCATTAACTAATGCCCCCCTAAAAAGTCACAAATGCCTACCTTCACTCTGACACCAATAACATTTCAGAATGCCTGCTCCATTCTGCCACCATCAGGCTTTCTCCCATGTCCCAGGGTTCATTGCACATGCTTGCAACTACACAGTATCTCTCATCAAGTAAAGTGTAAACTCCTCCTGATGTCTAAGAAATGCTACTTTATGCAAGTTGCTTGGTTTTTTTTTAACAATAATCTTACTATCCATAAAAAAGATTCCACTACTTCACAGATTTTATTACCTGAGACCTGATAAATTATCTCAAGAAACAAGATAACAGTCAGATGCATTTCAGTACGATGGCAGTATTCAGAGAGGTCATAAAAAGAAAACATTTCTTACAATAAATGATCATGTGGTCTCTAAATTAGAACACGCTTTAAACAAAACTGTTTAGTACATTAACTTTAAAACATGAAATATTTCATTTCACGTCTAAAGGTTTCTATTTATTACATTTTTCATCCACAGTCAAGTAGCAAATCCTTCAAACTTCCACCAGAATCTAATGACCATCTGGAAACACTGCCTAACTGAACTTCAAAAAACTACTCAGGGCCTGTCTCCTCGGCAAAGTACAAAGGTTTTTCTCAACAAGTATTTCTATCATGACAAGTGTTTTAAATTCCTTTTTCAGCCAGTTACATTAGTGTTTCTGCAGGTATAAGATTGTGAAAGCAGAAAAGTAGCTTCCATTAAGTATTAATGTAGCTTTAATGACAGTGGTAGGTGAACTCTGTCAGCCTAAGCTGAAGTTCAGCTGGTGGCTCTTGTATGCTTGAAGTACTTGCATTTACACATGTAAAAGGCAACTTTTGAAAGTTTAATCACATGGAGATCCCAGCCAGGCATCTGCTGATGGTGAAGATCTAGAGGCCTTGCCAGCTGAGGCTAGCTAAATGAAAGAGGCAACAAGATGGAAGGCCGTGTGTTGAAAACGAGTAGGGGGCTGTCCATTGAGCTAGGGATTAAGAAATGGAATAACACATATAAAATGTATATTCTGAAAATCAGTAATGAAAAAATACTGAATTGCAAGATTAGTATAATATAAGGAAGTTAGTTTAGCTGAAAAATTCTTTATTTTCTATGGAGGTTGCATTTAAACTCCTGTTTTCTCTTTCATTTATTCTGTTTCTTCTTTAGCTCTCCCTCATCCTCCAATACACACTTCATTTCTTCTTTTCTCTTTTGCTGACAGTCTCACTTCTGAAGCTCTCTTTCATTAGCTTCCATGCTTTCATTTGTCCCTCATGCTATTCATTACACTCATTCGTCCTTGCTCTCTCCCTCCTTGTCTTCAACTCCCTTCATGAATTTTTAAGAACATAATCCCTCTCTGTGCTCACTGAAAATCTGCCCAACAACTGCTCTTGATCTAGGAGAGCTGAAGATAAGCAAAAGATGTGTTATGTACTTATTTACTACTGGAGAGGAATGTTACCAGCTAGCAGGTCAAGTCTTACAGTATGCCTGGACTCAGTAACGTCTCCACTACACAGCACGACAGAACAAATGGGAAGCCCAAACTAACTCCAAAACATGGAACAGTCAGTCCTGTCAATGTGATGTTGGCACCCAACCTGTTTGGTTCTACTGAGGACACCGCACAGCACACCAGCCCACTGTGGCTCTTTGGCCTCACACCACTCTGTGAGGGAGACCAGCCTACGAATAGGGTTTCCAGAACTGGCTATATGACAGGATATCTTGAAATCTCAGATAAAGCAGGGAGGTGGGTTTTTTCAAGCAGTCAGTAATGACTGGAAGAGGACAGCATGTCAACATCTGATGACCTAAGACCTGGTCCTGTAGTTATACATGTATAGCTAATCTCCCGCTGTTATTGTGGCTCGGCTAAGCTATGTCTTTTCACCTAACTAGCCTGCAAATTTTACAACAGCAAGACTGACACGGGAACACCTAAGCATCCCCAGAGACCGTGTAAGTAGAAGGCTCTATGAAACGTACATAACAAGTGAATGTTTGAGAAACACTTCCTTCTTACTGCCATTATTGTAGCACAGTAATCTGACAGTGATCTATTATTGTATACTTATTATCTCAATTGAAAGCATATATGTATTTCTGACATCACACTTCTTCATTTCTCTTTAGCCATGATCAGCAGTTATATTACAATTGCCTAAAATTCAATTGTAAAATTGTGAATAATTGTATAATTCAAATCTGGAAATTACCACGGTAATATGCACCTCTATGTCTCCAGTCAATGCTAACATACTAGAAACAAATTTAAAATTATACTTCTACCGGTCTCCTGCTACCTAAAATCAGATTCAAGAATGAAATTAAATCAGCTTTTCCATCTGGAAGAGAAAACATAGCCAAAACATGTTCACATATTTATATTAATTTATAAATTACACTTTAGTTTAGTATCAAATATACTGCATAAATAAAATAATAATACTAAGTTAATTAGATGAAAGGCCTAGACTGTAAAATATTTTTCAGAAAAGTAAGTAATGCATAATGGCTGACCATATGGTCTTTTTGTCCTGTTGGCTAATTACCTACAAATTGCTGTACCAATTTTACTGCTGCTGGTTATTATTAACTGGAGTACGTTTCCTCTTGAGTATTGTTCCTCTCTTTCACATCTTCTCAGCCTCAGCAGAGAAAATGCATTTAGTATTCACGATGTTTGATGGACTGCATTGTGAAAGATACCTTCTACGATTGGTTTCTGTAAAGAAGGGATGCCTCCCAAACAAAAAGCTGACTGAACAAGAGCTACAGCCATACACAATGTACTGCTTTAAAACTCGAAGTTGAAAATATTGAAAACAGTCATATTCACATCAGAATTTGCTTTGGTTGTATAAAAACAATGTAGCCCTGGGCATATATTCTGACAAGCATTAAAATGATGCAATAATGATTTTTGATATAGAAAGCAATTAGCATTTTTTAATGACCCATTCTGTAGAAGCCATGTCTAATTTAGGGCATCTGCTTCTAACAGTACTTCACCATCCACGTATTAGAGTTTAAATCTTAATTATTGCTTTTGCAATATAAGAACTCTAACATAACTATCAATTATGGAAACTACAATCACTTGCAGAACACAGCTAAGGCATTCTTGCCAACTAGACAAAACTAAAAGAATATGTAAAATCCTTTTTTAACTACCCTGCAGCCCAGAAGAGCCTTGAAGTTCGAGTCTTTGATGAACAACTAATTATGCAAATTCAGATCTACAATTCCAACAGCTAAGAATAAATGACTTTGCCTAGCTTATTTATATTATGCATATACTTTATTTTTCTCCTTCACATGTTTATATTCTTCAAGAAAGAAATCAATTTTCCAAGATCAATAATTATTCAGATATTCCTCTAGTAGCAGTACTGTAAACATCACAGTAAAAGAAACAAACAGCTTTCATGTACTGTTAAACAAATGCTCACCAGTTGGACTTCCAGGTTCAGCTTGCCAAAATCACAAAGTAGAAGACAACAATTTTACAAGTTTGCTTTGCATCATTCCCAAGCAGGATCATCTCCATACTTTATAGTAAACTGTACATTTCTATAACGATAAATGCATCAGTCTTTTCCTTTAGATATGTGTATGCATCAAAATGTTTCTCTACTGTAAGATGCTTCACGTTTAACAGTATAAATAATGCATCTTTACTATAAAAATCCTTGGCTTCCAGAGAAAAAAAAAGTAACACTTTAAATTAACTTTTCCTCATTTTCATAAATTCTAATTGACAAGTTTCAAATAAATTAAAATGCCAGTAATAGCTTATTTTTACACTTTTTCTTTTCTTTAGTCATATCAAGCTATCAGTGCACTGATACACCCGTTGTCTGATATTAACTTCTAGATCTGCAAATCTTTGTTCTTTTTGATTTCTACAAAGGAACCTATAAATACTAGAGTTAAGCAAGGAATGCAAATTACCATTACCAAACTACAAATCATAATTATACCTACCCATCACAGTGAGTGATGGACTTTATGGTTTCTTCTCTATTATACCTTCAGTATAAAGATACTTCAGTCAAGTATCTTACTTGACTTCAGTAAGGCTTTTGACATTGCCTCCCAGAGGATCTTCATAGACAAGCTGATGAAGCATTGGCTGGATGAGCAGATGGTGAGGTGGACTGAAAACCGGCACAAAGGCCAGGCCCAGAGGGCAGTGAGGGTGACCGAGCACTGGTACAGGTTGCTGAAAGAGGTTGTGGAGTCTCCATCCTTGAAGGTATTAAAAAACCATCTGAACATGGTCCTGGGCAACCTTTTCTAGGTGACCCTGCTTAAGCAGGGGCATTCGACCAGATGACCTCCAGAGGTCCCTTCCAACCTTAACCATTCTGATTGTGTGATATCTAAGCCATTGCAACTAAAATTGTATCTCTCACAGTTCTCCAAACATCACCTTCACACACCTTAATATTTGCTCTGGCATCACATCACTTTTCATATCAAGTTCTTACACTTCACAATCTTCAAGGCAGAGATCAGTCTTACCTTCATTTTAGCTATTCCTTTTTATTTCCTACCCTCCATCTCTAATATTTACTGCTTGACCGAGATGACCAGGAGACAGATTTTGCATCTCACTGAGATTTCAGAAATTTTCTGCTCAAAGTTTTCAGACAAGACAAAGAGGGAAGGAGGAAAGAAACACAAATAACAATGGGATAGTTAACACAGGCATTTAATGTGGGAAATTCTAACAATATTTAAGTTTGCAGCCTGCAAGAGGCAAAGAAACATTATGTTCACATTTTTTTCTGGGATGGGGTTACTGTTTACCTTTATATTTTGACCACAAATTCCAACAGAGCCTAGGAAAAATCTGTGATGAAAGTGCTATTCAAATAGACATCTGCTCAGAAGATTCCTAACCAGCTGTTCTCTAATCTTTTCTTTTCCCATATTACAGTCTTCTAAGTCAGTCCTCTTCTCCCTGTTTATAAACAGATTCCCCAGCAATCCTTAATGTCAGTGAAGGAGAGGTTTTGTTCCAGCTATTTTTTCACAGCAATCTGACAAAATGTGCTCATAAACTTAGAACACTTTCCTGACACCTATCTCATTGCAGGTATTTACATGGCTCCCACTGCCAAAATATGGGGTACCAAAGTCTTAGGTACCTTTTCCCCACCACTTTCAGTACCAGTTGTTGAGGTAACAGAAAAAAAAAAAAAACCACCTTTAAAATAAAAACTTATTAATAGTGCAGGTAAAAACTTCAACAAATCCAATCCAAATCCAATCTCCGGTTATGCAGAGTAAAGAATCCAGATGAGACATTTCTACTGCTAGCACCCTAGCCCCAAGCGCAGTTACAGCCTTCTTTTACTCATGTTTTCAACTGACTGTTTCAGTGTCTTAGAAGGTTTCAGCAGTGCCAGTCTGAAACAGTCAAGTCTGACTTCATTGCGTGAAGGCCTTCTGTGGCATGAGCCAATTAATGAGGAAGCATTATCTTTCTCCTATCTGCTTTTCTTCTTTCCCACAGCATGACCAAAATTAGGTTAATTAGCAGTGTGCTGGGGGAAATAAAATCACTTTATTTAGATTAACAGTTTGGGGCTGGCCTCATTATGAAGTATGGGACTATTAATAAAAAGTAAAAAATGGAATCACAATCCTGACTTAAGTTTTCAAATAAATTCCCTGTCAAAGAGGTATCAAACATGACTAAGTTTGAGCCTTATTCTGTGGAAAAAAAATATAAATTAAAAGATGGCAATGTATATAAAATACTTTTTTTTTTTTTTGGTTGAAAGAGGCATGTTCTTACAGAATATAGCTTATTTTCTTAAGATTCACATGCATGATAAAAGCTGTTTAAAAAGTGGAAGAAAAGGAAGATCTACCACCCACCTGGGAAGCTAAAAACATTGCATGAATAGATTAAAAAAGACTAAGTGTGCAGTTTCACTACAGCTAGCTGAAATGAGAGTTATCACCTCCTGAGTTAACCTAGCTCAGGAGAGAGCAGTCACAGTGAAAAGACACACAGCACAGATTGACTGCATTGATTGAAGCAGGTATTGTGTTCCTATTTCTATCAACACTACTCAAACTCAAATTGAAAGCATTGCTAATCCTGAGCTCTACATTTTAGGTTTGGAATATAATCAGATGAATGCAATTGCTGAATTACACCTTAAGTTAATAATGCAGCGAATACCAGCCTTAGAAATGAAACCATGATTTTCTTAAGTGCTGTAAAACAGCAGAAGTCCCTTCCTGTCAGCATGGCTATGTCATTTTACAGTATTTAAGGATCTGCTTCAAGATATAAAGGGAACAAATGGCCTCACTGACCTGATGGGAAGGGCTCTAAACTAGTTATGCTGGAGAAAGCTTATAATCATCTAAAGCAATATTGCAGGGGCAGTGAGAAAGAGACCAGGGGACAACACAATGAGGGAGGCTCTTCCTCTTTTGAAAGCAATGCCACTACACAAATATACATAGCACAGAGTAAAAGCAGGAAAAATGAGAAATCTGTGCACAGCTGCAGAGCTATGATCTCACTGGGATTAGAGGGATGTGGAGGCACAGCTCACACAACTGTATTACTGCAGTGGACAGATACAAGCTCTTCAGAAAAGATAGGCTGGGAAGGTGAAGATGCGGGGTTGCAATCTATGCAAAGGAGTTGCTCACATGCACAGAGCTTTGCCTTGGAACGCATGATTAAATAGCTCAGATAAAGCTGCAGAGAGCACTCAATATGCTACAGGGCAAGCCTAGAAAAGAAGGTAGAGAACTCGTCTAACAAGAATCTCACAAAGTTCAACAATGGTAAACAAGCCCTGCATCTGGGACAGAATAATCCAGTTACAGTATAGGCCATGAGCTATGCAGCTAGAAAAGACAAGATTGCTGGTGCGCAATAAACTGAACGTGAGTCATAAGCGTGCTCTCACAGCCCAGAAACCCAGTGGCCTAGTGGACTGCATTAGCGATAGTCTAGCCAGAAAGTGGAAAGGTGATTATTCCCTTCTCTTCAGTGCTTTTGAGAATGTATCTGAAGTTCCGTGGTCTGTTTTGGGCTTTCCAGTCTTGAAAAAGACTTGATGTACAGAAGCAAGCCCTGTAGAAGACATTATGTAGAGAAGAAGCTGAGAGCACTGGCTCCGTTCAGCTCAAGGAGGGATCTTCCCGCTGTCTTCAGCTTCCTGGCAGGGCGGCACAGAGACAATGCAGCCAGACTCTTCGCACTGGAGCCCAGCACCAGGACAAGATGAAACAAGTTGGAAGACAGAAAGTTTTAATTAGATAAAAGGGAAACAAATTACACCATGAGAGTGGTCAAACACTGGAACAAGGTAGCCTAGAGGGGTCACACGGTTTCTACCCTCAGAGCAATTGAAAAACTCTGAGGAACCTAACTGACTGGTTTAAACACTGAGTTAGACTAAATGATCTCTAAAGGCTTTAACATAAACCAGGAGCTAACATTTGTTTCATTGAGTAACCTACAAATTTACAATATAATAAAGCTTTTCTTAAATAGCTCTTTTGTCATTTTTCCCCCTCCTCCTGCCCTTTCTTCTCATTTTCTTACTCTCTGAGGATAAAAATTAGCCTTTATAAGACTCAAATCAAGTGTAACAATATTGGCCCTCCAGGGATAAACCCATCAATATGATTAAAAATGCATTTCTTGAAAGAAGGATACATGTGGCTGTGGCACTAAAATTGAGTTTACAGACCGTTCTTGTCCAGCAGCAATGTCACTTTTATGCTATATCTCAAATGCATTCTAACACTACGGATTTCTATCATGCTTTTATTCTATTATTAATGCTTCCCTAGTTTACTTAACAAAATACTATTTGTTTTCATTACTTTTCTGTGGAAATGTTTAGTTCTTGTTTAGTTGGCACTCTGCATTCTGCTGTCTTTGTGATTTATGAGTTTGCTGATTCTCAGTTGTACTACAAAAAAAAAAATCCTCTACAAGAAAAAATAATTTGAAATTGCTTAATGTGCCCTGATGAATGTGCTAATTATTTCAGAGAAGCAGATTTGCTGTCACCTTTCATTGTTGAAAGCAACACACTCATGGCAGGCTTTAGTGCTATCGAAATAAATACCGTAACTGTTTAATATGTGAAAGTGTTATTGGCCACGCGCAATGAGAGGTTTAATTTGTTCACCATCCAATGAATTTGCACAAGCCTTTTCCATGATTTATAGCACCGACTGTCTTATGGCTTGTAATTTGTCATACTCTAAAGTGTCTTGGGATACAATTTTATGAAAAGTAATGTATTAAAGTTAGTCTTTATTGTAAATGCTAGAAAACACAGCCTTGTTGCATCATATCATGGCCCTGGAGCCCTATAATCAGATTTCAAGGGATGAAATGAGTAACAGTGGTTCCTGAGCATAAAAGGGAAAACTTTAGGAAAAGCCAGAGTTTAAGCAAAAAAGAAGCAAAAATTTATTTTCTTTTCTTTTAAGATACTGCACACAACAGTTTGAGAGCTTAAAAATATTCATTTTTTATTCATTCACATGTTGGGGCGTGTCACCCTTACATTATGATTGTAAGTAACTTATTTCAGAGGACTAGGCATAGAGCATGGTGTTTTAGCTGTTGATAACACTTGTGTCCATACCTTAGAAAGCATAACATATTCTGGGCAGCAGCTTCGTCTGTCAGCCAGTCCTCTAACTCCAACAAGACTGTTTTCTGAATGTTTTAAAAGTAATGTTTAATTAACCAATAATCATACATTATGTATAGACAGGAAAGTGCCTAATATATGCTTTTCAATGCCTATTTCCTTGATTTCTTTTAGACAAATAAAATATAAAGCCTTTTCATTGCTAAAATGCAATCACTTGTTAGAAATGGCATCTCAGCAGTCTTAATTTCTGTCTGCAGACTTATGTATAATGTTTGAACCGCTAACTCTGCTTGACATATGCCCACCCAAAACCAAAGCTGTTTTTAGTGAAAAAGAGAGATGCTCTACTACACTAGGTAAGTAATGATTATGCAACCTGTTAAGTGCATCTCTATGCATATGCTAGCTCTTAAGGTTTATAGTGTATTTGTTTTCTGTATTCATTTGCAGAATTTTAGGAGCAGTAATATGATATTTTTTTCACATTTAGATAGAAGTTAAAAATGCAGTGTACCTCTCTACTGAAAAACAAGCAATTATTGATAAATTCAGAGCCTCCGGTGACCTAAGTGTTAAAAGTTCATTTCAGATCAATTTTTAGTATGCTGTATACTTAGTATACTCAGAAATACAGCACTTTCAGCTCCAGCCAAGCATTTCACAGAGATCTAGACTGAATTACATTGCTTGTACATTTTGTTTAGTAAGAACATCTCTACTCAGGACATGATGTAAACATACACTTACATATTCTCCTAACATTATGAAGTTTTTGTGAATTGAGAAGTAATCCCAATAACTCAGAGAAGAGTAAGGGCAGGTAAGTCTGAAGCACGTACCCATATCCATGTATCCATGATTTGAGATAAATGTGTCCTGCAGATATATTGGGCAGAGCTTTAGGCTGTTGCATTATTCTGTCTAAAGCTTTCAGAGTGATCTTCCAAGAGTTCCTTGGAGCTGTACTTCCAAGGAATTGAAACTCATGTTCACTGTAAATGCTGTAAAACTTTTGGTATGTGAGGGCTCCCTCAAATACAGCTCCTTCCCATCTCACTAGGAAAGCAGAACTTTGGCCATTCTTCCCATTCTGCAAATGTACTTAAGTGTCTCTGAGGAAACGCTGTGACCCCTAGCCTCTTCCCTTCTTTCCTTTAGAGCCACAAATTACTGTGCTACATGTCTAGAGAAGTAGAGAATGAACGTGGTGAGGAGATAAATGCAATAAATGAAATAATTGAAGGTTGTTTTCACTGTATTTAGCACTTATTACCTCAAATGCAGACAACCATTTCAAACAAACAAACAAACAAAAAAAAACCCAAACAAAACAGAGAACTGCAGGTTTGAAAAATTATTAATTAAAATCTGTGTCAAAGCAGTAAATTCGATAATTTAGCAACAATCTGCAATCCAATCTACTGTACTGGAAAATAACACTGTGATAGCAGATTTCAAGGCCTGTTCCCACCTACTACCAGCTGTAATATGAATTACATCATATTTCAACGCAGCCATCAGCAAAGGGCTTGCTAACATGAAGATTCTTCCTTTGTAAATGTTAAGTACAACTCTTTACACACAGTTTCACTATGTCATGTTTTACATGTCGCACAAGAATTCAAGAAGTTTTCAGTAATCAGTTCCAAATATTTCAGATCCTGAATTCTAATTCTCTAACTACTGGTAATATAGAAGTTTTTTTCCCTGCCTCTTTAAACATTTTCCAGGCCAGTAAGACATATGATAACAGGGATACTGCAGCACAGAAGACATTTTCTGCAACTTACTTCAATATTACGAGTTACAGTTCAATCACTTTCTTTATTCTATAGTTTAAAGAAAATAAAAGTGACAATGATTATATGGAACAAAATTTTACAAGGCATTTTCAGACAGCAGATTAGGAGTCAGAAATGAAGTAAGGTTCTTTGCTGCCTCTTCAGATACCAAATCTGGATACAAAGTGAAACCATTGTCACATACAAGTCTTGTATAAATACTTACAGTTATTAGCTCTACCAAACAAAGAAGAATGAAATGAGACGGAGGAAAGAACTGTTTTTTCTTCAGGACTGATTCATTTTTTTCAGTAGTAAGTAGGTAACTGCTGGTTACTATTCACAAAATACTTTCCGACAGAGATCTATTTGACTTCTGAACTACTTTCCAAGTAAATGGCTGAAAATCCTTTGCAACAGGCATATAAAAAACCTCTAGAAATATTTTTCTTGGAATACAGCATTTTTTTATAATCCTATAAGGTAAAGAACAATATAATGTCAAAAGAGGCTTTCCCCCTTGTATATATTGCCTTGCTTCTTAAGTCTTTCATTGTTTTAGTTATCAGCCACCTGACTACTTCCTAGCCATTGATGACGCCTATCCACGAAAGATGATAAAGATGCTGTTTGCCCTCATTTCACATCATAGATGTTTTACAGGTTTATGAATATTCCCTTTGTTTAAAAGTTAAAGACAAAGGTGTTTCTAGGGTTTCTTTGAACCTTGTTATTCTGCAGTCTGCTTTGTTTCATTTGAATGATTTTGCATTACTGTAGTTAATTGGTTCCCGTGTACACAGCAGTCACATATACACTGAAATGGAACATTATTTTTCCTTGGCAACGCTTCGCCATGTACACGGAAAAAAACTGCACAGCATAGTAACTGACCCTGTAGCCTGCAAGCCAGCTTTCTCATCAAGATTTGCAGCAGCCAACTCGACTAACTTGCTGGTCTCACCACATTTATTAAGTAACCACTGAGAAGTTTGGATTGAGTAACCAAATTGTTTACAGGGAAAACTGGCAAATATTATAGTCATCAGTTAGAAAAACAATAGTACATCATCTTATTACTTACTAGCAGTCATTATTTTTAGCAAACAAGACAACCTACCAACTTAACAACATTCACATTTGTGAGCCAAATTCTCTGCAGGGATGGAAGCAGAGAAACAATATTTGAACAGCTGCTGCCAAGAGGTTACAAGCAGACTGCATTCCAACTTTGTTCCTCACACAGCACACACACACAATGGCTACTGTTCAAAGTCATCACCCTTCTGGGAAAAGGCTTTCATACTTATATTATGAAACCTGCATTTATGAAGACTACATTCACAAAACCCCAATCTTGTAAACATTTTCTAAAGAGTACGGTGCTCCAGAGCATGAGTAGCCTTTTGACTTCAAAGAAATTCATGTGACAAAGCACTCCAAGCCAAGTGTTTTCCTATTGTACATAACTATTTGAAAACTGTATTTATAAGCAGTAGGTCCCAATGGCTTTTGAGAATATCATAATTACGGCTTCTGCAGTGCAAGACCTGTTTCTTTGTCTTACACTTCTCCCATCCCCAGCCTTTCTATGCAGAAAAAACTATACTTTTTCAGTTTTATCAATTTAGAAACCAACACAAGTTAGTTTCAGTGAATTAATTAAAAGGTTTCTAAAATTATTTACTTAACATTGATGCAACTTTCACCTGTAGACGTTGTCTTACAGACTTATTACTAACAGTATTTCATAGAATCATAGAATGGTTTAGGTTGGAAAGGACCTTGGAGATCATTGAGTTCCAACCCCCCTGCGATAGGCAGGGACACCTCCCACTAGACCAGGTTGCTCCAAGCCCCGTCCAACCTGGCCTTGAACACCTCCAGGGATGGGGCCTCAATTCACAGAATTCACAGAATTCACAGAATTCACAGAATTCACAGAATTCACAGAATTGTTAGGGTTGGAAGGGACCTCTGGAGATCATCTAGTCCAACCCTCCTGCCAGAGCAGGGTCACCTACAGCACGTTACACAGGACAGCGTCCAGGCGGGTTTTGAATGTCTCCAGAGTGGGAGACTCCACCACCTCTCTGGGCAGCCTGTTCCAGTGCTCCACTACCCTCAAAGTAAAGAAGTTCCTTCTCATGTTAAGATGGAACTTCCTATGTTCAAGTTTATGCCCATTACCCCTCGTCCTATCACTGGGCGCCACTGAAAAAAGACTGCTCCCATCCCCCTGGCATCCTCCCATTAAGTATTTGTATGTATTAATAAGATCCCCCCTCAATCTTCTTTTCTCTAGACTAAAGAGACCCAAGTCCCTCAGCCTTTCCTCATAAGAAAGGTGCTCCAGTCCCCTAATCATCTTTGTTGCCCTTTGCTGGACCCTCTCAAGCAGTTCCCTGTCTTTCTTGAACTGGGGAGCCCAGAACTGGACACAGTACTCCAGATGCGGTCTCACCAGGGCAGAGTAGAGGGGGAGGATGACCTCCCTCGACCTGCTGGCCACACTCTTCTTGATGCACCCCAGGATGCCATTCGCCTTCTTGGCCGCCAGGGCACATTGCTGGCTCATGGTCATCCTGTTGTCCACCAGGACTCCCAGGTCCCTCTCCACAGAGCTGCTCTCCAGGAGGTCAGCCCCCAACCTGTACTGGTGCATGGGGTTATTCCTCCCCAGGTGCAGTACCCTACACTTACCCTTGTTGAACTTCATAAGGTTTCTTTCTGCCCAACTCTCCAGCCTGGCGAGGTCACGCTGTAAGGCAGCACAGCCTTCTGGCGTGTCAGCCACTCCTCCCAGTTTTGTGTCATCAGCAAACTTGCTGATGGTACACTCTATCCCTTCATCCAGATCATTGATGAATATGTTGAACAAAACTGGGCCCAGTACTGACCCCTGAGGGACACCACTTGTTACTAACCTCCAACTAGACTCTGCGCCACTAACCACAACCCTCTGAGCTCTATCTGTAAGCCAGTTCTCAATCCACCTCACTGTCCATTCATCTAAGCCACACTTCCTAAGCTTTCCTGTGAGGATGATGTGGGAGACAGTGTCGAAAGCCTTGCCAAAGTCAAGGTAGACAACATCCACTGCCCTCCCCTCATCCACCCATCTAGTTACTTTGTCATAGAAGGCTATCAGATTAGTCAGACATGACTTCCCCTTGGTGAATCCATGTTGACTACTTCTGATAATCTTCTTTTCATCCAGGTGCTTTGAGATGACTCCCAGAACAAGCTGCTCCATCATCTTCCCAGGGATGGAGGTGAGGCTGACCGGCCTGTAGTTTCCCGGGTCATCCTTCCTGCCCTTTTTGAAGACTGGAGTGACATTGGCTATCCTCCAGTCCTCAGGCACCTCACCTGTCCTCCAGGACCTTTCAAAGATAATGGAGAGAGGCCCAGCAATGACTTCCCCCAGCTCCCTCAGCACACGAGGGTGCATCCCATCAGGCCCCATGGATTTATGTATATCCAATTTATCTAACTGATCTTTAACGTGCTCCTTGTCAACCAAGGGATAGTCTTGTTTCCCCCAGACTTTCTCTGTTACCTGCAAAGTCGGGGTCTCACAAGGACTGGCCCGAACAGTGAAGACAGAAGCAAAGAAGGCATTTAGCAACTCCGCCTTCTCTGCATCATCCGTCACCACAGCACCTGTCTCATTCAACAACGGGCCCACATTTTCCCTAGTTTTCCTTTTGTCTCCTATATACTTAAAGAAACCCTTCCTGTTGGCCTTGACATCCCTCGCCAGGTTCAATTCCAAGGCTGCCTTGGCTTTCCTTGTTTCCTCCCTGCATACCCTGACAGCATTCTTGTATTCCTCCCAAGCAGTCAGCCCCTTCTTCCACCTATTGTAAACTCCCTTCTTCCACCTGAGCCTTTTCAGAAGGTCCCTGCTCAGCCAAGCAGGTCTCCTTCTCCCCTTGCCTGATTTCTTTCTCTTTGGGATGCACTGATCCTGAGCTTGGAGGAGGTGACGCTTAAATAGCAGCCAGCTCTCTAGAGCCCCCTTACCCTCTAGAGCCCTTTCCCATGGGATTTGCCCAAGCAATTCTTTGAAACGATCAAATTTAGCCCTCCTGAAGTTTAGGGTTTCAACTCTACTTGTCATTTTGTCTATTCTCGCCAGACAGCCACAACTTCTCAAGTATGATGGCTAGTGGCTTAGTGACTTCATCTGCCAGTTCACTCAGGACCTGCGGATGTATCTCATCAGGTCCCATGGACTTGTGCACCTTCAGGTTCCTCAGGTGGTCTTGCACTTTGTCAGACTACCAGGTGATTTTCTTTTCACAAAGGCAAACAACAAAACAGAAGGGTCCTGGAGTGCATTACGTTTACTTTCAGAATGTGTTGGCTTTGATACAGGGCTGCCCACTCTCACAGCTTAGCAGTGTGCAGCCTGTTACAGAGCCTAAAACTGACTCTGCTGTACAGCATAAGCTAAGCCCACACCTGGCTGAGCTGGTGGACTCAGTGTAAGTACCACGTGTTGGGAAGGATTCACGCTGGTAGAACTGAGACCCAGCTTCCACCCTCCATTCAGCGTCTTCAGCTGAGCATGCTGAATCAGGGAATACGCTTCAGTTTTGCCTGCAACACTTCATCTTAAAGAATGCTCCTTGAGTAGACATCTTGACCACAAAACCTGTCCTCTTACTATACAAAGTGGGGCCACTTGTAAGATGCACCCTTCATTTTGCTTATTTCCATAGTAGCCTTGCTGCACCTGCTTCTTCAGAAAACATACTTTAGAGTTAGACATCTGGCTGACAGACAAAGTCGCTGCCCAGAATATATTATGCTTTCTAAGATATGGACGCAAGTGTCATCAACAACTAATATAGTATGCTTTATGCCTAGTCCTCTGAAATACATTTGTCCATCAATAAGATGATTGAACTTACTTCCATTAGCCACATAGCCTTATTTCCATTAAATTTCCAGTTCCTTTCCATTTGAATTTTAGCCATGAACCGACAGATTAGTCCTGCCACTTCCTGCACTATTGTCTAAGCCAGCTTTCTGAAATGCATGGGAGCCTGATATCGGAGACAGACAAAAGGAAAAAGGAGTCTGACAGTATGATAGACACCTAGTACCAGCATCACTGATGGGGACCCTGGGTTGAGTCACAGAGTCACAGAGTTCTTAAGGCTGAAAGAGATCTTCCTATGGGGGTCATCCAGTCCACAGCTTCCATAGCACTGCCTAAAGCAGACCCAATTATATCAGGGTCCTCAGGGCTGTGTCCAGTCAAGGTATGAATATCAAGGAAGAAGATTCCACAGCCTCTCCAGGCAGTCTGTTCCAATGCTTGAGTACTCTCATGATTTTTTTTTCCCTTGATATATAACTTTCGTTTTTATGATTTGTGTCTGTTACCTATTATCCTATCACTGTGCACCTATGAGAAGAGCTCCATTTCGCTGTATACCTTCCCATTAGATAGTTCTAGACATCAATAACACCTCTTCTTAGCCTTCTCTTTGTAAGACTGAACACAGCCTATTCTGTCCTTCTCCTCATACATCACGGGCTCTGTAAACCCAAGCATCTCGGTGACACCTTACTGGGTTCACCCACATGTCTACAAGGAGGCTGTGGTACCAAACTGTTGCACATTGTAGTATCTCTTCCCCGCATCAGAAGCCTATGTGCAAGGTTCAATTATGAAACACATCTGTGGACTGCCAGCCAGCTATAGCTTGGCCTCTACAGAAGATAAGTGGCAGTCGTGACAAGCAGCCAATCCAAAAGACATCAGGATCATGACAGAAGAACATGAGAATAAGGGGTGAAAAAGCACAAAGCTGGTGTTTACAATGTAAAGGTCACAAAAACTCTTAATCTTTTCCTTTAAAGGGAACGTATTCCAAAGCAACTTAAAAGGCATCCCTGCACCTTCCAGGCTCTCGGTCTTCACAGGACAATTCGTAACAACTTTGACTGATCAGGCTCCTACTTTAAAAATGTTCCTACAATGCAGAACATTACTATGAAAGTTGTCCAATAATAATTATTCTTTCTGAATACTCCTTCTACATATACACTCATCAGGTCATCGTTAGTGTGTGTATATTCTTGCACCTGCCACACTTGATCATAAAACTCAACACTTCAAGTTAATTGGTTGCTTAAAAATTATATAAACTGTTGTCGCTAAGTTAATGCCCAGTTCTTCACCTGGCAATACTTGCTTTGACCAATGGATTATTAAAAAACTGATCTTTGAACTGAAAGTTCAGAATGGGAGCGTATGTATGTAAAAATAAGACAGGACCACTACACAAGAGTCATTACTCTGAATCAGCCCAAGTATTCTAGTTATAATATCCCCAGATTTACATTCAATGTTCATTTTCATATTAAAAATCATGATATGAAACACTGAGTTAAACATGGCTCCTACATTAACTTGGGGAGAGGCAGGAGTTCATCATAGGATTTGAGGTGTAATGTTGATGTAGTACTTCTCTGAAATACAATTTCAAAAGTCCAAGAAAAAAATATCTAAAACTCAAAATATATTAAGGAAATTTTGGGAAGTTGAACTGGAAGTGCATTAATTAGTTCACTTCAGCTATTCAAAGTACGACATTATTATCACAAGCATTTTGATATTAAAAATGTACTACAGAAATGAGTAAGGAAACTCATATACTCTCATCACTGAGGTGGATTTTTTTTCAGAATTAGCATTTAATGGCGTATTTCTTTCCCAATTTCTAAAACATGTAACAAATTTTTAAGATGATTATGAATATGCAACATTTCACCCATCACTGAAATTGTGACTTTTCTTGCACATGGCAGAAACACTTAAATGCTTAATAGCATTTCAAGAAGCTGCAGGTCAAACTAAGAGAAATAGAAATGTACAGTTGATAAGGTGTAATAGTCTATTACATGATGGGACATTAAACCAAAGAAAAACATCAAACCCAGAACAAACAGATTTCAGGAAGCCCACATGGCCTTGTAAGATAATTTTGCTACTAGGTCACAGTAATGCAGAAAAATGAATCTTGGTTTTGAAAAATTCTACCACTAGTCACTATTAAAAACAAACAAACAAACCCAAACCAAAACAACAGAAAAACCCAAAACAAAACAAACCCCACAGGTTTATACAATCCAGCTGAAGGAAGGTCTCAAAATGTAATTATTTGTGTATAATTCTGTCACTACACTGAATTTCTAGCAAATGAAGACTTCTTTGTATATTCTATTCTTAGAAATACTCAGCTATCAAGGTTTCAGTAGTGAGTTTATTTCTGTCAAATGCCCATCAAGAACACCTTTTAGTTTCAGATAGCAAAAGAAAAGCTGTTTCCCTTTCTTTCAAATATTCCTTCATTGTTCTCCAGCAGCAACAAATGAGATTTGCACCGAAGAACTCTTAACTCAGATTTCATTCTGTAAATGAGCCCTCACTTCGACTTTTGCTGAGCAGCTACTATTGCAGTGCTGCACAAGGTACCCGAATTGGGAGTACTCACTGAGAAACTCATGAAATGTGGTCTCCCTTCCCACTTCTAACAGACAGGGTTAGACCACATAGACTTTAAAAACTGAAAAGCATGCTTTGGAGAACACATTTTCAATTCAGAACTGAGTTGCCTTTGAGGGTAAAAAAAAAACAACCAAAAAAAAACCCCCAAAACCAAAAAAACAACCAACGTCCCACACTTACTAGTTTTGAAGGGCAATTTAGTTGGATATTCCTATAAAACTCCTAAGACCTTTAAATGAGATCTCATTTTAAGAAATACAAGTATATAGCGTATTGCTAATGATGCTTCCTGTAGCTTGAAATGTAGCAGTTTTGTTTTGTTGTGGATTTGGATATTATTTTTTTTTAAATTGCAAGCCCACAAATTTCTTTCCTTGCCTACAATTTAATAGAAGCTGTTTTTTATCACACCCGATTAGTAAAGTGAAGCTAAATCCCTTTTCTTCCCAGTTAGAGGGCTTTCATATTTAATTTGTGTCTAAAGAAATTTTACTAACTTAGAGTCCCTGGGATAAAAAATTTAATTTTATGGTTATAATAGAAAACAAGGGAATTGAAAAAGCCCCTTTAGAGTTCAGTCACAAAAAGGAAAGATTCAATTACTTTGAAAATCTTTAGAACCACAAGACGGAAATATTCGAAATGATCAGCCAGACTGGGGGTCATCATCAACTGTAATCCCAAACGGCATTTCCTCCTTGGCTTGCATTAGTATTCATTTAGAACCATAATGAACTGCAAGCCACTAAAAACATGAGGAGATAACTGCACTTAAGGAAAGTAAGCTCTCACATAATTATTCATTAATTGAATAAAAGCAAATGTTAACCACAGTAGTATTTTCATTGTCTGCCTAGTGACAAAACCGAACTTGCAGGAAAATTATAGTTTCTGAATATTTCTATTTATGCAAGATCCCTAATGACAATATATTATTATAGGGCAAATATGCAAATAAGAATGCTTAAAATACATTTTAATTCTGTAAAGATTAATAAATATATAGTAAAATACTGTGATGATAATATATTTAGTTAGCTATACTTTCACATAGAGAACCTGACTCACCATTTTACACTGCTATTTTTCTATTAATTTTAGTCATTTACTCCTAACATATACTATGCAAGTACAAGCCACAAGAAGTTGTTTATGTGCGTATTCCTACAAAATGTAAATCTGACACCAGAATGAAAAACAAAAATGAATTATTAACAGGCAGCCACTTCTTTCAAATATTTATGTGAATTACTGCTATCATACAAACCAATGAAAGTGTGACAAAATTAATTAAAAACATTTTGCAAACAATCTTCTAGAATAGACCAATTCATTTGAAGTGATCTATAGTTGGACATTCAACCTATGTTGAAGTCTAAATCAATTTATCTTTTTGAGAGACTTCAGAGCTCAAGGTGATCATCTTTAACATTGTCTTGAATAAGAATTGTATATAAATTACTAATAGCAAAGTACTGATCATTCCTTTTTAAAATACTACTTTCTGTAACACCAAATTCTTTAATTATTGTTAAAATACACTTGGCATCTAACAAATATCTTTCTCTATTTTTTCTGGTTTGGTTTTGTTTTTAAAGTCTAAGTCTCCATTATGCTAAACGACCTGTTATTTCTTTTCATGATCCTACTAGTTATATCCAAACTAATAATTCTGCTTTCTTACTCATTCAGATCCTTAAGTATGTGTGTGTGCAAACTGTGGAACTTAGCCCCAGTCACCTGAGGCCACAATTATGTCTGACCGGTATAATACTGCAAAAAGTCCACAGATATATAAGTTAGCATGCAATGTATTAATATACTAAGATAATAGACTTTTAACTAACTGTGCAACAATGACTGATTTCCTGTTAAATGTCTGAAAACTTAAAACTTATGAAATAAGAACAATGTTGGCACTTCATTTCTATGATCTACTGTTTAATGCTTGTAGTCGCATCATGAACTTCATTGCCCAATAAACTATCAATACAATTGAGTTCTCCGTATATGTGAAGCAGTTTTCTATTTCACATACATAGAGAAAAAGGAACAATAACTCAACGAACATCACAGTACTGTCCATAAATGTGTCATGTTCTAGAAATCATTGAAGGGATTACTATAGGCTATTTAATTAATCCATTAACAAGTAGTGACTTATCTGTTATAAATTGATTTCTCTCTTACACACTTAACTGATCCTGCCATTGATCAGTCATTCTGCCCCCAAATGATTTCAAATTAAGTTCTGCATTGCACACTACTGCTTAGGACTCCTAGTACAGAATTTCAAGACCCCTAAAGAAAGTATCCTAAAGATTCACTAGACATAAGCCTATGGATGAAGGAATGCTAATAAACTAGGAAAATAATATATAAGGCAAAATATTTGATCCCAAGTCATGCTCTCTTCCTCTGGTTACAATGTTTTAAAAAAAACATTTCATAAAAGATCAGGCTTTGTCAACCACTTAGTTTTAAAATCCTACGTACTGTGTTAACTGAGGTGGCTGCAATTCCTTGCTCTACTTACAAGAACTCAATAGTAAGAACACATTGGGTGGCAAACACTGCATCCTTTCTTATGCTCTGCTGTAATCACTGAGCAGGCAAAACAATCCATCTTTATTGAATACCACGTTTCTGCGTGTGGTGTTTTTATATGGCATAGCCTGACTGGGTGTTTGGAATAGATTAATTTTCAGATTAAATACATCTACCTGCAGTAGCTAAAGACGTAAGAAACCTTAAGTTTTGCCAGTTGAGTTTAACATAACTGGAAAAAGAAATTTCAGTGACACAATGTTGTTTTCAAACTGATGCTAAATCAAATAAATGTTCCCAATGTTAATTGATAACAGACACTCATAAGACATTACTTCACTTTTACCTTTATTCACTATGTTGAAGATTATTTTAATAGGTTTAATTTTATTATTATTTTACTAAGTTTCATCTCTCTCTATTATTTCCCCTATTTAATTTACAAAATAGCTCTCACCTTTGCCCTCATAATTATACAAATGCTCTAAAACTACATATATTATCTTTATTGTTAGGAACTAAAAATCAGTCATTCCCACTCTTAAAAAACTCTTTCCAGTATTACACACTCCTGCTTCAGAGAATAATAGTTAAGGATATCAATGCTCAAATAGTGGAAAAGTGATTTTAACTTGCTAGATGTGCTGCTGCTGAGAAATAAAACTAATGAAACCCCAAATATTATACTAGTTATGCATTAACCTTGATTGGTACATATAATAGAGCCCGATTTCTCAAGGGTCAGTATGGAACTCAGAATCATGAGTTACGGGATGCTACATCCTTCTTCTTAATCATTTATACCCAACATCCATTTTCCTGGGAATAAACTGTTAAGTTGGTAAACATTATCAGTTTCTTACTAACATTTCCACTTGAAGTTTCTACACCTCTCCTTAAAATCTCTCTCTAATGTCACTTGCCCTCTTTTTTTTTTTTTTTTCTCCTTGATATCCTGCTTTCCTTAGTTGTGCCCCATTGTCACTAGTTACAGAGAACAGTCTCCCCCTCGTGTTTCTGATGACCATAGTCTCCTCATATCAATCAGTTCTTTCCTTACCTATACATGAGTTCAAAAGGTAATTAGGCAAGTACAAGGAAAAAACCTCTATCAATGCCTAGTAAATAAAGTGCAGCTTCAAACTCTGGCTCAGAAAATTCCTACACTGCAGGGAAAGACTGAGGAGTACTATATCGCCAAATGTCTGCCTTGTTCTTACGTCCTTCCAAAATGATATCCAGCTGCAGTCTGTCCTGAAAACAGAAAACTCTCTTAAGCAAGGGGCAGAACTAATCCACTATCGTGGATTAAGAGACTGAAAAAGGGGACTAGAATGGGACATTGGAAACAATACCCTCAAAGTACTCATGGACTTCTGAAGATCCTACAGAACTTAACAAGAGAGAGAACACTAGCAAATATGGGCTGGTGTTATGTTCTCAAAATACTTTCCATTAGCTCTTCTAAGACAGCCAAACAAGGAAGACAGTATGAATATAGTCATTTTATCAAGATGTTACATACATGGCCTATGTCATCATTTTTAGTCAGATCATAAATCCTTAGAAGCAAGAAATGAACCTTCCAGGTGGCTTAAGAACATAGAAATGTTTGTCTTAATATCCAATTCTCTTTTCTTGTGTTCCATATTAAAAGAAAACAATCAAGACTTGGAAGAGGTTACCCAAATCTCCATTCTTGAAGATTATCAAGACCCAATTCGACACAAGACCTGAGCAACCTAGTCTGCATTGACTGCATCTATTTTGACCAGGAGTTTGGACTAGATGACCTTCTGAGGTCCCTTCCAATCTGAATTATCCTATGACTGTATGAAACAGGTACTTCACAGAAAAGCTGTCCTGAGTGCCTTTATTTTCTCTTTTCAAGATTTGTAACTTAATTCCAGTATCACTAGTTATCATTTGCATTATTATATTGCCAAGGAGATAAGTCAGAGGTATGTCTTATTCTTTACAGACAATTTCAAATATATTAATAATTGTAATTATTAATGTACAATATAAATGCAAATAATTTCTGAGAAAAAAGCAAGCTCAGCTATTAAATTATTTTTGAGACCACAAGTGAAGAAGTTATAAATTCCTTGGCTTTGATGCCAATCCACAGTTACTCTCTTTAGCTGAATAAAGCATTACCAGTCTAAAACAGCAAAACCAAAATCCAATATTATGGGGTATGTCAAGAAGAGTCTTAAGTAAGTGGTTTCGCTTTCTACTTTTAGCCCTTCTTTCAAAGGTTAAGTTAAAAGAAAAGAAAAAAGGAAAGAGGAAAAAAAAATAATTTCTCATTTTGCCACTTATTTTAAGGGTTGAAAGCCAAAGACAGGCAATAAATTAAGTAATAGTGAAAAGAAAAAAACGCATGCCCAGGACAAAGCAACAAAACAAAATTATCCTATTTAACACCATGTTACCCTAGAGTAAAACATTAATTAAGAAAAACAAGAACAGATACAGGTGCTAGCACTGTTTTAGCAGATGTACTCTATTAAAATGGAGGATGGAAATCTCTATTATAATGCAGCGTCCAATTCTGGAGGTGAAGAATCTTATTAAACTCTCTCAGTGGTCATTTCTTCTCCCCTCTCACACCAAAACTTCAGTCTATGGATATAAAACTCTTTCTGGAACTCTGCAAATTGGAGGACATTTCTCCAAAAGGATGTCTAAAAGAATTTTGTCGTTTTTATTAATAGACAGAAAAATTATCAGAGAAAACAACTACTATAACTGTGAGTTTCCATCAGGCAGTGTCATTTTCTGCATTTTTATCATGTGAATTATTTCATTTTGTAAATATAAAGACAAAATGAACAACATGTTTTTGGAGAGGACTGCAACATGCTGGAATCCTTCAAAAAAAGACCAAAGTGGCTTTAAAAGTCTTTATATCCCATTTTAAAGGACAACTACAATAATGACTAAGCATCTGTTTGCCAAAAAAAAAAGTGATGGCAGAAGGAAGCTTTGTCAGTCCCAAGATACAATTTTGCCAGTATCTTCTAAGAGCACATTTTAGCCATGCTTATCAATCTGCCTTGAATTGCAAGGAATTAAACAATCTACAAAGATGAGCAGTGGAATGTTCTAAGCAGAAGCCTCCTAAACCACTGCATCAACAAATAATGCTTCAGTGGAAAGATTTCCCAAAGCTCTTCCAAAACCTTTATCAATTCTCATAAGTAGCCCATCAGTCTTCTACTGCCCATACTGAAACCAATGACCTGAATTTCTCAGTTGCCTAAGTCACAGTAAAACTAACCACCTTCATTGACAGAGTTGTCAAAGAGCTATACACCAAGACAATTACTCAGAATAAACATTTTATTGGAAGTCCTCATATAAAAACCTTTACAACATTTTGTTTTAATTTTATGAGTAGTTCTGATTAATTTTCAAGTTACTTTTTTGGTCCTATGCAATTAAACTACTTCCAAGTAGAATAGTATGAGCATATATGAATTTACGTAAAAAAAAATCTGAAATGAAAATAATCTATCAATGCACAGTGAATACACTCCAGAAAGATACATTGGTATTTACAATAACCACAAAACTAAAACAGTATTATAGGTGTAGTTCTAACTGTTCAGAATAGTTCAGAACTCTTAAAATCTTTTTCCCCCTTTTTTTAACTCTTAAATCTGTGTTACATTACTTTTTATAGATAATATTGAGACTCTCAGAAATTATATCTCAGCATTAAATTCTGTGGTATATATTCTTGTCCTTAACAAGTTAGTCAGAAAAGACAGGCAACTGCGCTACAAATTAAGTCTTTTGTACCTGAAACAATATGAGTAACTCTCAGTTCAATGCCTGTTAGATGAAGTATTCACACTATAAAAGCAACCACACACCTGGGTCAAATGGTACACTCAGAGCTGTAGTTTTCTGAAGAGAACTCTACACGTGCAACTCAGATACACAAAGGAGTTGAAATTGTTAGCACCAGCTGAGACAACAACTGCTGAAGCAGAGAAGTAAATCCCTACAGAAGTAGCAAGAGAAGCAGAGAATGGTAAGATAAAAGACTAAAGAATGGGGATCCAGGAAGAACAGCAACACAGGGTCATCAAATATGGCAGAAATTAATAAGGAGAGACAGAAAATGCGTGTAAGAGGAAGACTGAAAAATCATCTGTCAATTGAAAACATTGTGATGGGGAAGGGGGAAGAGATATTAGGAAAAAAAATCAAGAAGGGGGGTGAAGAAAGCAAGTGTTAAATTTGGAGAAAGAAAGCAGAAGTAAGTGACAACAAAAGGACAAAGAACTGCTTAAGAAAGATCAGAGGGAATATGCTGACACAAGAAGTAAAGCAAGAAACATACTATCAACTTATGTCTAAGGTCATTAAGAGCTACAGTTAGATACCTTTAAACACTTCTCTGCTTACTCTGAATACTAGTAGAAGGCTGTTCCAGAAGTAGTTCTTGCCTGCTGCAATAGGAATGTTTCTGTCCTACAGCACAATCAATGAAAATCAATTGGCTGATAATTGCTTTGCATCAAATTAAATTATGGAGGACTACACGGCTCACAGGATTGGAAATGAGATGTGGAGCCTTTCACCCCCAGGTTACTGCTACAAACGTAATGCAAGTCAATAATTACTAAGAGTTGTTACTGTTGTGTTAGTAAAAAACCTGATTTTAAGCTCTACTAAAACACACCTTTACTGCTTTATAACCTCAGAACTTTGTTTTGCCACCCCGTGAACAAAGCTCGATGAAGCTCCAAATACTTTTTGTGTGACCTTTGTGCTGCCTGTGATTACAATCTATGTAATTCCTTTCCAAGAATACTGTTGTTATCCTTCCAATAGTTTACAACCCAAATAGTCAGGTTACTTTTGAAACCAGTTTCAAAAATTAAAGTCCATAAATGAGATGCAAAGTATATAGCAAGATGCAAAAATTATGTATAGTATTTTTTTCTTTTAGACAGGATCATAAACACTCAAAAGTACAGAAATTTTGAGCATTTCCTTTAATCCTCACCCACCAAAAAAAAACCCAACCCAAAACACCACTAAGTTGTGCTTCCCTGTTGAGGCATAAAATAAAACCAGAGATAATACAACTATTTGAAACCACCAGCTGATGTCAAGTGCAGTTTTTTTGCTGATCAGTGACTAGAGTTTGTTTTCACTTCAACTTAATTTACACATGTGTTCCTGTTTGCTAGTTTGTTCATAGTTTTAATAGATCTTCTGACTGAATTACAATACTAGTTTAAAAACACCCTTGCTGTCCAATAACTTGCTAGTTGCTACTTGTAGGTCAAGGAAGTTTTAAAACACATGCTTTCATGCATGATATACTATTATCACTGCAAAGCCAATATTGACTCTATTTCAGCCGATGGGAGCCACAGACGAAACCTCAGTGTTGTAAGGTTAATCCAGATAGGCAGCTAAGCCCCACGCAGCTGCTCTTTCATCCCCCAGCAGGATGGCAAAGAGAATCAGAAGAGCAAAAGTTAGAAAACTCATGGGTTGAGATGAAGACAGTTTAATAAGCAAAAAACCCTAACAAACCCCAAAGCCTCCCCAAAAAAAAAAAAACAAAACCAAGTGATGCACCAGCCAACCAATGCCCAGCCAGTTGCTGAGCAATGGCAACCCTGGCCTAAAATAATCATTGTACTAGCATGAGTCAGTAACCTCTAATACAGAAGTAATCAGGAAAAATAGATAACTATCTCCATAGAAGAAAATATATATTGATAGAAGGAACCAGAATAAAGGCTATTTAACATTTCTCTTCAGCTTGTTATCCTCTAGGCCATAGCAGAAAATACTTAAGTACAAAAACTTGTTAGTTGTGTTTTCTCCCCTCTCACTATTCAGATGAGTGAAATGTTGCTTACAACCTCAAAGATTTCTAAATCTCTGCAACAAATCCTCATAGCCTGCACCAAAGTGTAGCTTCTGTGGCCATACATGCTGCCTTGGACCTATAGCATAACATTTCTTGAGAACTGTGAAAAACATTTTTGTAGGCAGTTTTACATCTTTGAAGATTACAATTGCTGTAAGTAGACTGTGAACTCTGCTTCTGACAGATAAAAGATAACTGGTTTTGACTGTGGAAGCGAAGCCTGAACAGTACCTCTGATACTGCTTCCACCTAAACCTTCATCCACATACATACTTGAAGCCACTTATCTGGTAGTGGCACTCTTTTCTTTTACTAAAATGCACCCTGTTTTCCAAGACCTAAGTTTTGTTTCCAATTATATTCAGGAAACTTATTATTTTTATTTATTTACAGAGTTCCAGACTCCAGGTTCAACTCCATGTCTAATTTAAACTTCAGCAGCCAAATACTTTTAGTCTGTTACTACCAGCTCCATGATATTTATAAGTATCACTAGCATAAGCAGTCAATTGATGTAGACAGCCACATGCAGACAGATTTGCTGCAGGAACTGGAAGACTGCGACACGGATTTGCATGTTCAGAAGATCCAAGGAGAACATGAATTTTCTGGGAGATTACTTTTTAAATAATGGAACTTAAATTCTCCGGTCTGAAACTTAAAACTCAGGAGGAGCTCCAATTCCTAGAACAGAGCAAGTTGCTCTGTTCTAAGAACTCAAGCCTCTTGCTGTCCTCTGGACAGTCAGGCACCTCCTTAAATAGCAAACCAAAGAAACACACCACTGTTTATTCTATCCTCAGTACACTTAGCTTTACTCAAGTATACCAAGTATCTCTTCTCTAGAAAGCAAAACAGCATGCTTAGTACTTTCAGTGTTGCAGACAAGCCATAATAAAGAACCTGATTACAAAAAGCAGTCCCTCTGTGGCTTCATGCTGCAAACACTCTGATTAATCTACCACATTATGAAGTGGCCACTCTCCCCACTACTGCAGCAGGAGATTCTCTTGTTGGTTATAACATGAGGAACTGATAGAGATAGTTTAAAAAAAAATAATAATAAAAAAAAACTTGTCAAAAAACTTCTTCTCAAGAACATCATCAGTTTCTCAGTGCAGTTTATATAGGGCAGTCATAAAACCCTTAAAACAGAGAGTACAGATCATCATAGGGGCAAACAAGCAGCGCAAGGAACAATGGCAATATTTTAAGCAGGTACCTTCTATCGTGAATCACAGCCCAAGAAGTCTCAGCTGCCGTCCAAGAAGGAACAATCCTCACAGCTCAGTAAAATTTTGTAAGCAACACCGAGCACAAAAGTACTCAATAGTTTAAAAATGACAGTGCAAAACTATGCACACTGATACTGATTTTATTTCAGTTAGAGAAAGAGTAAGAGTCATCCTTTTATACAATAGTGGAGTGATTAGAGTATTCATCTGAAAGCAGGAGTCACCCTGAAGCCACAACTTCTTTCTAGGGAAAAGCTCTAAGCTGCAGAGAGGACCAGGATGAGAGTTCTTCCACTCCCACCATAGCATCTGGGTCACTGTGTGCACAAAGGGATCACAGCCTACAAATCACACCAGCTTTGGCATGTACAGAAGCTGTCTCTATTGCCTCATGACTCTTGTATTGCTATAAAAAGTCCCAGCTTCAACCGTAGGGACGGCCAGTTTCCCTGTCCTAGCTTGGCTAGGAGCTTGGAATACATTTATGGAAGCAGAGAATTGTACACACAGACAGTTTCTCTATCTATGGCTTTCTGCTGGTGCTCTCTACCCACCCACCCCCCTGTGTAAAAGCTTGGTATCACAAGGTGTATTTTGAATTTAAATAGATGCTAAGTGAATTAGCTGTGATCCCCCTCCTCCAGGCTGAAGGCGAAGATTTCCCACCTAGACTAAGGTGCTGTACATCTTGGAAAATACCATTACTGGTGAGTAGTTTCTACTCTTAAGACTTTTTCATTGCCACAAATAACAATGCTATAGGTCTATAGTAAAGATTCATCATAGATAATCTTCAATTTAATGCAGGAAATAAAGATTTACTGTATGAATCTTGGTCTAGAAACTTGAATGAAAGAAGTTGCAACTCACAGTACTTAAAAAAATACAGGTCTAATTTGTCACTATACTCAAACATTAAATCTTTTACACTTATTTACTATGCATTTTTTCTTCTAGCAGAGTAACTACTGAAATAATTTTTCAGCAAGCTTTGAAACAGTTTGTCATGACTTTTTAAACATACTTTTTATTGGCATAAACCAGTTTGATTTCAGCTTGATTTATAGTGTAGGTTTCATTGTTATTTTTCTACAGCAGCTCTTAAAAAGCTGTTTCCATTCACAGGTACGTTGCTACGAACAAAAAACTTACACATAAAAAGTAATGTGCCAATATAATTTGAAAATATTCATCTCATTCACATTCCCCAGCCTCCACTAAAAGATTTATAACACATCTAAAACATGAATTGATGAATTCATCAGCGTCTGGGACATTTTGATCATAATCAATAATATAATTTTACACTTAAAATGGGATTTCAATTAAACTACATTTTTTCAAAGTAATTTTATTTTTATCATAAAAATAGTTTCTGTGCAGACACGCAACAGCGTTAACTCACATGACACCAGGCGCTATGTTTTAAGGGATGATAACCTACACAGCCAAACAATTATATTATACTTAATAGAAGATATTTAAAACTAATTGTGGTGTTTCACAGGTTAAATATTAAAAACGAAAACATTCCTAAGATAAACAAGTACAAGCATAAAGATCAAGCATTATTACACAAGTTTAGAAGTCCATTATCCAACAATGAAGAATCTAAAGGCAGCAATAGAATATCAACATAAGGAAGACAGGCTGGCCTGACTCCCGCAAATTCACTTTTGATCTTTCTCTTCGCTCTCAAGAAAACACAGGGCAAGACATTCCAGCAGCTTCCACAGAAAGTTAACTGTAAAAGATATCTTGGATGGAAGAGTCTGCCAGGAGCAGCAGAAAGGGAGCAGACAGACCATCACCAGTCTCTCATCAGATGATACTAAATGACACCATCATAACTTATTTTGAGTTTTATCTCTTTGGAAGCTGGTGCTTACTAGGCCAGGGAGTTGCTGTAGGGATTTGAGGTAGGGAATGTTTTAAAGGAAAAAATAGTTTTAATACCATACAGCAAGAAATTTTAGATATAAGAAATAGAAACAAAATATAATAGTCTGGAATAAGATGAATGTACAAGTATATATGAAGCCATGCTAAACCAGAGAGTTTAGTGGTCCCTTGAACAAATACTCCTGCTGTAGGAAGTAAATTACATCAAGCGGTGTGATCTGATTATCTTCAAGGATTATTTGTCATGGGCAAACCACTGGTTCAGGTAGGAACAGACTGTTACCCTTCAACTAAGTGGCAGTTATTGATCTTTGCTGGCACAGCCTCACTGTTACATGGCTTCACCCTTACAGACAGGCTGCGAGCTTAATGTCTGTCAGTCTGGGAAATAAAAGTAGCCGTTACTTAGGAAAGACAAAGGGAGGTAATTTCAGGGTCTTTCATCTTTTCCAGAGCTGTACTGCTCAGAAGCCAGAAAATTTGTTTTCATTGTCTACAGCAATTAACTAAATCTTGAACATCACACAGCTTTTATGGATGGACAACACGTATACTGAGATACAGGGAGAAAAATTCTGGCACTACTGGTATCAATGGAAATCGAACTTCACCCAGAATCATTATCCTGCACCAAGACACAACCGTCAGAGCAAGGCAAGGAGCTGGGGGAAAGACTATGAATAACTATTTGAAGTGTTGGTGTCACTTCTGAGAATTTTCTTAATTGAATGGAGGAACAATTAGAGAGAGTTTTGAAAGAAAAAATGAATCTTCACAAAGTCTCTGAAAGGCGGTATCACAATATTTATAGCAATTTCTCAAGCTCAAGTATCCAGCTTGTTTTGAGGCAAATCTCAAGACAAATACATCCAAACTACAAATCAGAGAACTACATCAGATGCAAGTAAAAATAGGACTACAGAAGCCCAGGAACAAGCGCATGATGCCACTGCTTCTCACTTTTGTCAAAAAATATTTGCAAGTTTCACAGTTCTCCATAGAATTTGAAAACTGAAAGTTACAACTTAGTAGTAGTCTTGGAAATTTCATTCAATTCAGCTTGGGGGCGGGAGGAAGCTGTAGCTCCCCTTACACTATTTAAGCTGAAGAATCAATCAGCTTCTGTTTGTTTACATTTGGAAGCTGGTCCTGAGGAGCTTCATCATATAGGAGAATCCTCTTTCTGTGGTAAACAGCCAAATAGGTATGAATCCAGTCATGAATTATCATTGCAGAACGGTAAAGACATAAACGTAGATCAATTAAAATAGAGAGAAATCTTGTTTTGATATATGCCCCCTTAGCAGAGAAGATTAATTCCTGACATGCACCACTTTGAGTAGCTTCCATCATATATGTTTATATATTTTTTTGAATTTAAGTCCCAGCTGGGAGATCCAAATGTGTAATGACATTCTAGTGAGTTTCTGAGGCTCAGTAAATCTGGCAGGGGAGTCAGGCTCCTTGGAAAGGAATGACAGCAGATGCCCTCCGGGGGAGCTACAAACCATGACTCATCCCGGACTGGCACCCCGGGCACACACTGTTGACTCAAGGAAAAGAGCTGACAGGCAGCAACCATAGTTTCAGATGTTTCATTTAGATCTCTCCCAGCAGGTGTCACTACAATGTAGCATTGCTATAAAACCTTAAGAAAAATAAAAGCAGCAGGTTCTCTTCCCCCAAAATGACAAAAAAAACCCCACTGTAGACTAATTATATCAAACCTGAATAATCTGCAGAAATCAACTTTTTTTAAGGAGAGGGTAAGGAAACCTGTTAGTTGTGTATCATTTCCACTTTCATACAGCTAATTTTCTTCTTATAAACTGTTATACCTCTGGAAGAGATGTCCTCAGTGAAGTGGTTAATTTCATGCAAAGACTCAACATTCCTTTCCTAACAGTAATGTACGCAGATGGCCACATACCAAAATCTAACAACTATTTTATAATAATTTGAAATAGATGGATAAATTCTATTCTTTGGAGAGATAAAATACATTTATAATAAAATGGCACTCACAACAAAGGTTTCTAGTAACTGGTTCTGAAAATAATAAAAAACCCACAACACAACAAGAAAATGAATTTTCATTTCAAAAGCAGTCTCCATGCAGACTCTGACTATCATACCACCCAGCTATTCTGCAGGCATTCAGACACTTCACTGTAATGTCTGAAAAATCAATAGCAATTTATTCTCTCTTTGGACCCCAAGCAACAAAAGTAAATAATACTGTCACCTCCAGTCTGCCTTCAGAACATGGTCACAAAACAGCCTTGCTACTGTACTACAACCCTACAGAGCTCTTTATCTATGCTGGCTTTGCAGATTGTATTGGCTTTCATAAGGGAAAAACACTCAAGACAGCAACACAAAGGGGTCAAGATCCTGTACTCCAACCAGCCAGACCGCTGAGTCGGAGCTAAGAGAAAGGCCTCGCATCTGTTTCACCTATGTTGATTTTATTGAAGGGGGGGGTGGGGAAGCAGCAATATTAGAATTTTGTTTTCCCATGCAGTAAAAGAGAAATCCAAGAGGAAAAATGTTGGAAGACAGGTTGGAACTTCAAACCTTTGCAACATTTCTTAAATTAATTTCTTAAAAATAGGAGGCCTTAAAATTCACATTCCCTACAATGCTACTGAACATATGTCAGAATATTCAAAATAAACCAGACTATTGAGATTTTCTTAAAATCATCATAATTTGTAACCAATGTTAAGAAATCAATTCCCATCTCATTATATGCCAGCCAGTCTCTCCCAACTGCTCATACCATGAGGCATAACATCACCACAGGGATTTTTACGAAGTTTCAGACACATTCAAATAGTTAGACATGAAGATATGCTTGGTTAGCAACTGGTGACCCCGTGTATGTGTGCAAAATGGACTCTTCTCTTTTCAGGCAATAGTATTTAAATGTGCTTGTGTCTTTGCATATTTAATTGCCTTCACTAGTGGATGCTATGTAAGCCTGTACAGCAGAGAAATTCTCACCACCACCACCCCTCCCCAACACCAATTCTGTTTCTTTTTAGAAATCCGGATTTCCATGCATTCATATATAACAAGTCCAGGATGTATCACTAGTTCATACAGGCATCAAGTCCTGATTTAAAGCAGTCCACCATTTCTTCCGCGGCAGTTTGTATCAATGAGCACAAAGACAGGGCACAAGCTGAATGCAAAGCAGGGACTGTACGGTTAAGAGAGGAAAAATCTACCTTCTATTCCTGCAGTTTTCAACATGAACAGTAATTATATGAAGTAACTTCCCACTCTAAAATGATAAATTGCTGAAACTTAAAAGCACAATAAAAACCTCTAAATCTAATGGATCTCATAAGAATTCTCATTACCAGCCAGGTCAGAACTGTGATTTTTTTTCAATAGGGGATAACTAGTAAAGAAAACGGGAAATTCTAGAAGATTTTAGGTTAATATCTTAGGAAAAAGAAAAATCTGAATGGATTTTACATGACTACTTGAGAACAAATGAGGAGATACTGCTTTATTCACACAAGATATATATAAATATACACACTTGTCTAATCAAAGGGCATTCTTAACCAATGTTAGCAAGGAACTCTCGTAAAACATTAGAAGATTAATATATTTATTATTTTAGAATTCAGGTGCAAAATGCAGAAAACCCAATAACCACTGATGTGAAAGAAAAGCAACAAAATAAACTGAATTTTATATTGAGTCATAACTGAATGAAAAAGGAAGGAGGCTACAGAGATTTCCTTCTGGTATGATAGTCACATAATCCACAAGGTGCTTTGGATAAGAGATGCCTGGAAAGAAGGTAGAACTGGAGATGGAAATGAAGCCATGGGGCTTCCTTTTAGTGTGAAACAGCCACAACGAATGGGAAGCTCTCCTACTGTGAAAACCAACAGTCAGGGTAGAGCAAAGTAAGCCTAAAAAGCAGTTTATTGTTCAATTACTTAATTAAAATTTTTAAAATCTGTAGGGCTTTTAAATGAATATTTAATAAGCACGTAGGCATCTGAAATCAGACTGTTGGCATTTGATTGCCTTGTCAGGACCTATGCTGGACACTCATTCAATCCTATGGCATGCTCTTACGAGCCTCTCATAAAAAAAAAGTCTCACAAGATAAAAAAAAAAAGATAAAGATAAAAATCTAACAAGAAGTTAAACAGCATACGAATCAACAAAGCAACAGTAAAAGTTGGGAGTGGTTCTCAACTGTTTCATTTGAATCCCCCAAGAAGTGCATTTCATTTAATTTACTACTTACTCATTTTACATCTGCTATTCTCTATAGGTGTCAGTGAATGCAGTGCTAACCGCATCTAGTACTGGAACAGTACAGCAATTCTTCTGTGGCTTTGAAGTATCTCCCAGTAAAGCTCTGACAAGTGAGATAAGCTTTAACACTTTCAAGAATAGTTCTATTGCGCTTAAAGGAATGACTCTATGTAAATGCTCTGGAACTCTAGGATTCAGTAGGTCTTTAGGTAATAGAGGGCACAGAACAGTCAACATCAGATCAATGTGTACTACGGTGTCTGGCTAATACTGTGTGTCTCGTACTGGCAAAACACTTAAGAACTTAAGCCAATATCCCATAAAGCATTTACGCACAAAGTCTTTTTCAGGACCATGTTTACAAAACACCTGGAATCCGTGTCTGCTCCTATATTAACCACAGGCATGTCCACAAGCGATAACTCCATACCAAGACTAAGGGACTCATTCAGATCCTTGGGAAGTCAGCTGGAATTTTGCCATTTGCTTCAATGAGCAACATCAGATCACAAAGACGACAGGATGGGTTAATTCATATGCAAACAGGAATACCCTAATATTGCTTAACATAGCTGTGATGGCATCTAAGGCTTTTTAAAGTTGCTAAGCAAGCTTCAAAGTACTTATGCAAGTGAAGGAGATCTAAAAGTGTCAAAAAACAGACCCTCAAAAAGTCACTCCAACACCTTTACAGTGACAGCTTAGTATTCAACTAAAGTTCTTGTGCAGATGCCAAGTATCTGTAGGAAGTAAAATTCAGCTATAACCCTGAATAATGTGTCCTGTTTGTAGCCCTTACCAGTACACACAAGCCAGAGCTTCAGAGTTGCTCTCAGGAGTATCTTTCCCCTGCAGTTGCTTCACTTTGCTTGCACCCACCTCCTGGTTTTCACTTGGTCTCACTGGAAGTCAGTTCAAGGAGCTAAACCAGCAAAAACTAGCACAAAGGGGAAAATATAAACACTTTCTGTCAGTTAAGCTCTCTGAATCAGGCCAACACTGAAGGAGACAAGCAAGAGAAATGGCACCTGAAAGGGGTTGGAAGAGATAATTTAGCTTTTTTTTGATTTTGCCTCCCTATCTTAACAAATTAGCTACGATGTGAAACTGCAACCAGACTGCATAGAGGGCCAAAACAACTAATATGAATACTCAGTCATCCTAATATATCAGCTAGTGACACTGCTGAATGAAGTTAGATGTATCTCTGTCTTTATAAGGAAAAGGTTAAGTTAATATGTAAACTAACTTATAATTAAAAATGGGAGAGCTATTTAAAAATTTTGCTAACCAATATCATGGTGAAAGCAATACATTAGCCACCACATGCTATAAACTGTTACCTAATTTCTACTTTTCACACCAAAAATCAGAGTAAATATATTTATGCTGATTTTAAGGGACTTTTGCATTGATAAATAAATTTTAATAGCTATGTGTAAGAATTAGGAACAAATACTGGTTTGGTGCTTGTATTGTTTTTTTATCCAGCACAAGTCCAAATACAAGTGTTACTCCTTACGCTTACAGAAGTATATAAGCATACAATGTATGAATGTTATTACCTTACCAAAGTTTCTTTATAAAGAGTTTTAAATTAAAATAACTGCTGATTACATTTCATTTCACCTACCTGTCCAGTATGAAATTTGTTATATTAAATAATTTATTCAGCCATTTCCTGATCTAATCATAAATTTGAAATGTGGGAAGAAATTAGCATCTGATGTTTGGAATAAATGTGACTGAGGCAATATTGGTTTAATATTTTGCCATATTTATTTTATCTGCCAACCATTTCCTATCATTGCTGTAGATTCACAGCAAGTAGAAGAACAAGTGAGGAAGAGAGAACAAGGCAAAACAAGAGGAGGGAAAAATGTTGCCTGTATTTTTAGTTTTGGTGTGCCAATTCCACCACTTCATAACCATATCTTTTCTTCAGAAAGAAAAGCAAAAACTGAGAAGTCAATCTGCTCCACCCCAGCACTGCCATTTTCAAGAGTTTAGACCCTTTCACTAGAACTTCCAAAATCAAGCCCCCTAATTAGTTAATTTTCTAAAAATATTACATTGCATTTTTGTCTGTCTTCTGACCTTCCTATATGAATTGTCTCCTCCAGCATATATATGCGTGTATGTATTTCTAATAATTAACTATTAGCCTCTCTCCAAAATTCTTTGAAAAAAGGATAATTTAGGGCCTTTGCTGATATAAGTGCTCTCATTCCATGTATATTCAGACAGGAATTTCTGTCATCATAAGGCTGGGTGAGCTCTAGCCTAGAGCCTACTGTTTATAAGGAACTAATGAGAGTTAACAAGAATATTTACTAAGTTCATAATGAATCAAACCCTTCCTTTCTAACCAAATCTCCACTAATTGCTTTAACTAATAGCTACCCCAAACAAACTAAGAATTAAGAAGGTGATTCATTGTAATCATCACTTTGCCAATACTGCCAATAAGGTTACTGCTAGGATGCTAATGTGGCCATTTTTCTTTAGGATGTAGATAGAAGTTGTTAACTTACTTTAAATCTCTTAGTTAACTAGTTTTGATTGCTAATCAGTTTAGGTCAGATTAGTATATGCAATCTAAAACCAAATAATTTTAGAAGACATTACTTTGCATTGTAATTAAAAGTGAAATTGACTGCATAGGACAGCATGCTTACCTCCAGTCTTTCCCATCCCTTTTCTCGAAAAATTTGTATATGAACTTACTTCCAAACATGATCTTATCAAAGAACAAATGCATGAGAGAATATTACATAATGAGGAAGTCTAAAAATATAGGATAAAGTTATCAAGGGATTTTATCACAAATTATCAAGCATCTTATCACAAATTTGAGCATGCAATGAGATATTTTTTTAAAATGCAATACATTTTAAAAGCTCCAAATTTTTATAATCCTGGAGTATGTTAACTTGAATAACTTGTCACAAGGTTGGGAATACATTAGTTTGAAGGCTAATATTCTCAAAACAACAAGCTCAGTTGACCAACTGAGGTCCCGTCAGCTAGCTGCAGATGCATACAAAGAAACCAAAAGCCTCTGCTTGTACTTTTGACACTGTTAGTTCACATCCTTCTGAACAGCACTTTAGACTTCAGAATACACTCTTAATAGTTTAAAACTATTTTTCTCCTCAAGTTTGACACTGACCTCCTTAAAAGTTCTAGTTACTGAACAAAACAATAGTTCACAGTTACGCTTAAAATTTTTTTTTTTCTTTCCCAAGTGTTTTAAGTTAAAAAAAGAAAACATACTGTTAAACCCAACTGCTCGTGTATCTCTTCACATAAAACTAAAAGGATGGTTTCAGGACAGATGTAGTTTTGTGGCTTATGGCTGAGCATAAGCAGAGACTGCATATTATAAGCAAGATGTATAGCAGTTCATTATTTAGATTGCCTGTTTTTTTCCTATTGAAAGACCTTGATTCAATTCCTTGTTTCTTTACTGAGTTTTAAATATCCAGAAAGAAATTTTCCATTAAAGAAATATTACACACAAAAAAAGTCCCGTTTCAAGAAGCAATGGAATGCATTAGAGAGACATTCCAACAGCATGAGTCTTATCAAAGGCAAGATCATGCATCCAGATTTCAAATCAGATTTCAAGAGACGCAACAAATGAGGCACAGCCTGAGGAATTGAATAAGGAGAAACAACAGTGGCAGAAATACACAGGCATACACTCAACACAGTGCTAGCCTATTCAGATACAGCCACGTCAGCTCCACCCGAGTTAACATGGTACTCGAAGCAGCAATACTGGACTTACATACTTTAGTAGGTCTAGGAAAAATTCATGCTTACTGATAAGTGCTATTAATTCTGCATAAAACAACATGCTAGTGCAGCTATCGTGCATAAGCCAGCTTATTATATAATTATAAAACTATATATATCACCAAAATTACATGAACAGCACATAGAAGACCTTAATTCCAGCGTTTCCTTACTTTTGAAATGCTTGATTGTGATGTTGTAATAATATTTACTCAGTCTACGTTCATAAGTGTGTAATGCTAAAAATATCTTTATGTGATATTAGCATAATTAGAAAAATGGGTAACCTAATATCAGAGTATCAATAAAAAAGGTTTCTTAAAGATCAGCGTATTTTGGAAACAGCATAAATGTTGAAGGAATAATTTCATTCATACAAAAGGTTTAGAACAGTTAGCAAAGTAGACTTAAAGTAATTTAAGGGCACAACCTCACAGCTAAGTGCTACTAAAAAGTTAATTTACTACTATGTATCTAAAACTCAAAGTAGCAGAATTTATTCAACAATCTTAAAAGACCTAAAACACCTAACATCTACTTGTTACTGTAATGAGTAAAAACAAGACAAATGTTTTAAAACCAACTCTTAAGTCTATCTTAGCACTATAGTAAACAAATATTAATACATCCAAATTAAAAAAAAAAACCAAAAACCAAACACAAAACTCTTTCTTCACTTACTTTGCCGTCATGATTAAACACCTATGCAAAAGCAGGTAACTGTTTAAATGATCCAGACCTCAATCAAAAAGGTCAGTACCTAATTAATTTAGAGACATTCTTACTACACAACTCAACACAAATAAGGAAATCTAATCTCTTCTAAGGAGTAATTCAGACTCAACAGAAAATTAATACAGCTTTTTACAACTAGAATCTGTATTATACTATAACAACATACAGAATAGAAATCCCAGCAAGGCTGATGAAATAACTGCTTACTCTGAAAAGATGTATAAACTACTCCATCTTAAATTATCAAAATTTAAGTAGCTTAAGAAGAGAGCTGCTGCAATAAAATCACAATTTCATTCCCAGCACAACTGTAAGAATGATAATTTACAGTCAACAGCCATTACAAGTAACATTAATACACATAAAATGAAACATTCTGCTTCTTATGAGGAAGCTAAACAGAATTTGTACAAACTTGCACTGCTAGGATGGTTACTGCCTGGTACCATCTTCATTGCAGATGAGGCTGCATATGCCAAAAGAAAGATAGTATTGAATACACAACTCTTCAGTTATACCTTTTGGCAACCAGTGGTAAACTAGCCAAATTCAGGTTGGATATTAAAGATCATTATGCTTTCAAACTAAGTAGTTAAGTAACAAATGAATAAAAATAAGCATCACTGAGAAAGGTGGACATAGTGCCAAATTATTAATAAAGATATGATGAATCTCATTTTGAACAGTCCTTTCAAAGGCAATATTTTAGAGACAAGCAGTCATTATTAGATCTTTAAAATGTCAACAGCAAATTTTGTATATTTCACTAATTCTGCAGTTCTTAATGCACTTACAAAACAATTCTAGCTTGGCTGATCTATTATTAAGACAATGCTGTTTTTTCAAAATAATTGTGGGGGTTTTTTTTTGTTTGTTTGGTTGGCTTTGTTTTTTTTTTACCTACCATATTGCTACACAGAACATTTTTAACTTGTAGCACATTATCAACATAAACAATAGATGCAATATCACAAACTTGCCATTTTCTTTTTCAGTGAAATAGAAATGAAGCCATAAAGGTTAACTTCACAGAAAAGCATTAGTCGACTGCATTGAAGTACAAAGATATGAGACAGTTATTTATGGAACACTGTTCACCATTATCCTTTTCAAATGCTACAAGGCGGGTAAATATTGATGCATTCCCAAGTCACCTTTTCCCCCCCTTCAGTGTTAACAAGTAGGAGTATGTTTTTGATGCTTCCAATTTGTCAAGATCAGGTGAACGGAATGGTTTTACAGAGTACACTATTCCAACTCCTTCAGGGGCTATAAAACCACATTAAACTCAGTTTGCTATTAATAATTCATGGCAACTTCCTTAGTTCACTACAGGGGCATCACTCTTAGGGCATCATTCTTATTGAAACAACTTAACAGGGAAAGTCGGATAAACAGTGTTACCATCAAAATGAGAAGCCGCCTACCATGAACCCAGAGACACTGAAAGCCCTGAAGAATTTTGATTCTTATAATATTCTGGCTAAATCCAGCATTCTACACCCCTTTCTAATAGCTGATATTAATTTAATAGATCAATAAAACCAACAAAATTCCTTTTATCTACTGAAATTTGGCTTATCTGCAGATTTGAAGTGTCAAATTTCCACGCATTTAGCTACACTGCAAAGGTATTCCTGCTCTCATTAATCTGAAATATACTCCTTCAACAAGACTATTTTACTTAAGGACTAAACAAAGTCTATCCCATTAAACATATCTATGACGTAAAAATATTACAATTTGGAATGGGAACACTTTTTACTATACTAAAAAATACTTACTACTAAAGCAGTTACAATCAACACCAATTACCATACATAAAGAACACAAGACTTCATTCTTCATGGTCATGGAACAGATGGCTCGCACAGAATTATGTGACGTATTACTAACACATTTGACTGCAATGCACATGGCACTAACTAGATGGGCAGACTCAGAAAAAAAAAAAAGGCATCCAGTATAAGCCCATTAAGATAGGGGTTGGACACCCAAACTACATTTGTGTAATTTAGTCAATGGATCAAAACACCACAGAAAAAACAGATGTATACTTGAAGTGTTAGTTCATTCTGGTGTAGACTGAAAGCAAGTCTACCTCAAAAGCTTAGTCTGCTCTCTGATTAAAATAATGACCTACGCACCGAAAAATTTTAGTCATATGAAAAATTAGAAATCCATCTTTGATTCTTTTACGTAACAAGGGAAAATACTGTTAGTGTTTTAAGTGCCTTTGCCCTCCATAAACAAACTTTTTAAATCTGCTGCTACACTAACACTGGATTTAACTTGTATGAGCAATAATGCTACTTAATATAGGCTTTATGCCATCTCTTACACAGGTGTTAAGAAGGAAATGAAGAAAGATGTCCTTGGGCCCAATTGGCTAGGACGGAAACCTAACCCAAAGCATGAAAAGAACTATGTATGCATGCTCAGCTTAATGGCAGTCCACATGTCCGTGTGCTTACATTTATGGGAGCCAGGGGGGAATATAGTTTAATACAAATGCTTTTCATTGAGATTTGATTTTATTGTTGTTGTTGTCCTTTTGGTACAAAGCTTATCTCCTGAGCTTTGAAGGCAACCAGAATAGTCAATAGTCTCCTATCTTGCCCACACCTGTAGATAGAAATGAAGAAAAAGAATTAAATAAAAAGGATGTTCTGCTTGAAGGATTGAGAAGGAGATAAATCAATATCACCTGTCATTTCTCAAGAGTGTTGTACTCACACACATTTGGACAATTTAATTCTCTAAGGAACAGTAAAAACCAAGAAAAGTCTTAATTTAAAGAAAAAAGCGAAAGTAGATACTTAAAAACTTCTAACTAAAAAAACTTAAAATACTGAATTTTTGAAGCACGTATTACTGAAATACTTATTGAGAAATTTTTACCTAGGACAGTTTGAGAAACAGACAAAAATCCCTAGTACATGTCATTAACACTGTAGGTCCTTCATATAGCATAAGAGACTGCACCTTCTTGGTCACCTATTTCAGTTTCAGAAATATTTTACTTTTTTTAACATGAGACTTTTACAAAAAAGCTGGATTTCACAGATAGCAAAATGTAGAACTCCAGATGACATTAGGTTCAAAAGAAAAAACTGAGATCTGTCCACTAGGCATGAATTATAATTTATTAGTATCTTCATATGATGTTACTCTTGTAAGAAGCTATACTCCTACGCTGACACAAAAGGATGGCAGAGCCACTGCTTATATAAAAATCTGGTAGATACACACCTCTGAAAACTCAAAATGATCAACAGTGCTAGTTTTATACAAAGTGCCAGATCCAGGTAAGCTTCCACACGAAGCTCAAACTCAGACAGAAAACACCAGGAAGGAAAACAGGTCACCACCTCCAGCCAAGGAGAAGATAAAGGGTAGAATTCTTCTTCCCAACTTCTCCATATGCCACCACACAGAAGTACAGACCAGGAGAGCTCCATATCTTCAGCAGCAGCACTTAAGGGAATAAAAATTCTTCCCTCCTGCTTTTCACCTCCAGCAAGCAGTTTCAACTCATCCCCACCTCTAGGCTTAAATAGGCTTTGGTCTGGCCTTCCTCATCTATTATTGTAATTTTCAAATGTTTGGATCTGACTTTTTGGAGAAGTAGTTACAGTATTCGAAAATCTGGTATTAAGAAATATGGTATTAGCAAGTGACCTGCTGCAATCTGCAGTCAGTGTCCAGCGCAGATAAAGGCTGAAAAGGGTAAAGCCTCAGAGGTATGTGGGACTAAGCGTTTTACTGCTATGCTTTTGACATACAAGAAAGGGAGACTGTCTTTATTGCCTGTATCATCATTCCCCAGATAGATTATCTACATACTTATAAAGGCAAGTTTTAGATGAATCAATTCTGATTATGTTGGTCAGACTGTTGGGTACCAACTCTGTATCATCTACACAATACCTACTCCCTGGTGTTTCCTATTCACTCCCTGTTCAGTAATGTACTAGCCCAGGACGGCTGTTTTTCCTGACATAAACCCCAAGGACAAACAGAACTTCATTATTGCTTTATAGCCAAAACAGTTGACAAATCTTCTCAAAAAATCACTAATTTCTCCTAAGATAGTTGACATCTAAATCCAGCTGGGAACCAGTAAAAGTGACCCAAACTTTCTTTCTGAAGAAATCTGCGTTGTCTTATTTGACTATCCCATCACTGCTGAGTTAAAGTCTAATTCTCTAGTAACGATATGCAGCAAGTAGATATGCACACCAGTTTCATGCAGATAAAAGGAACAAAGAAAACAAACATTTTGTTATTTTGTATCTTAACACAACCTCCTTGTTTGCACAAATGGCAAAATAAATCAAAATTCTCTCTGTGCACACAGTCCTTTGTCCTCAAAGGGCTGCCTAATCATATTCATGTCTAGAAATGAAATAAGTTTTCAAAAGCTGTATTCACATGAAATCAACTATCTGATCTTTTTGTGTGTGGCAATTGCATCCTAAATTGGTTTACAGCTGGCTGTCTGCTTTCTCTTAGTTCAGGATGGAACTGATTACCTGAACAGTTCTAAAATAACACATTTGAAATGAAATGGGAATTGATACCAAATAGTCATTCCACATAGTGATACGTAAGGACATCTTAGCTCCTTACCAGAATTATAGCAATAGTTCCTCTAATACCCATAAAAAGTACTTCATTTTTTCAATTTTACTTACATGAAAGAGAAGTGACAATTTCTTAATATTGAAAAATCAGGAATGGAAAACATATGTTGGAACCATTGGCACTGTCAGATGAAAGCAGGGAAATGCCAGGCTTTCAGAAGTGGAGTGCACCATGGGAAACGTTTTAAGTCTGCCACTGAATATAAGTAATATCACAAACAAGAGTTATTTACTAGTATTTGAGTATTACTTGGTATTTTGAATATAAAACCCTACACAAGCAAAAAGAAAAAAAAAACAAAACGAATCCTAAATGTGTTCGTGACATGATTTTACAAAGCTAGTGTCACAAAAGAGCCTGCTCACCTTAACGGAAGTTACATGTCCTTCAGTCAGGATACTACCTGGATAAAACCCCAAAATCTTTGCCAAAGGGTAAGTATGTGAACATACAGCAGGTGTTCACTAGTTCGATAAAACGTTAGATTAACTGTATGGTGTTAAATACAATTTTAAAGTATCTGATGCTTACTTTTTAAATGTCCAATTATTTTTATCTTCATATTAATAATGAAAAATAGTAAATTTAATCCAGAGATTAATTCAGACGTGCAGTTTCGTAACACCTAAGCAGAGCTGCACACATACCACAGTAAAAATCAACTTAAGTATATATAACTCTCAAAAATTCTCAGGTACAAATGGGAGCATAAAGTTACAGATTGAAGCGGTTAGCTGAATTCAGACAGCGCAGGTAAATTTTCAGAGCAGTGCTGGGATCAGCTGTGTGACTCCCACTGATTTTAGTACAGGTTACTCAAGTCTTCTATTTATTCACAGGACAAGCAAGGCAATAGATATGGCTCCTGAAGTGTGTCCCTTAAGCTTCAGACATTGATTCAGGTTGATGTGGCCAAAGCATTGCACTATACTTTAGAATTTGAGTTTTAATGTTATTTCAGAGCAGCACTTGGTACTTTTATAAGGCTGTAATGCATTTTCGTTTTACCTGTATTGAAAAAAAAAAAACGAAGAACAGCAGGAAAGCAGCTATTCTAAGGAAGGAAGGCATAAAACGTAAACATTATACAACAAAAAGCAAATGAAGAAACCCTTCTTTTCCTTTATTAGAAATATGGGAAACAGATTGTGCTCATCTTGCTTAGGGCCAAGAGCCTCATTGTGTGGAATACAGCCAGGCTCCACCACACAGCTCACGAAGGAGTTTTGCTGTGTTAAAGAGTAAACCAGATGGGATATTTGATTCCAACAAGATAATTCTAATGGAAATTGTTGAAAGTACTGTAAAAGAAACTTTTCAGCTTCATCTGCTATTTTATTGTGTACAATGAGGGCAGGCAGAATGAAAAGCAGACAATGAAAAAAAAAACACCCAGAAAATTTAAAAATTCAAAACATTAATCATTAACCAATCTTAGAATTTATCTGCCTCAGAACTCCATCTGCTTACATAAAGCACACACCAGGCTGAAGCTAGCTGCTTAAAGTAGCAGAGTTAATATCAATAAAATAGCCTTACATTATGTAAAGTGAGTAAGTCAAAATACTCAACTTGAAGGTCAGCCTTTAGCTTCATACGGCTTGAAGAAAAAACAGCTACCACATCAACAGACTGCTACACCCAGGGCCTGATATGAACATAACAAGACATAGCCTTTTTGTTCAAGAGCATTAAGAAAATGTCTCATGTTCTTAAAAGACCTCATATTTTCCAGCAGAGCTACAAAAGAAAGAAGAACAGAGATTAGGTATAGTTCCTGTTCTTGTCATCTGCTTTTAAGTCTGACTAAGAATTTTTGAAGTCTTGTGTCCTAACTGTGCTAGACCAAAACAAAAGGGTGTTTTTTTTCCTTTTTAAATTATTTTTAATCAATATCTTAGACTGTATACCCTGAAAACTGTTTCTAGAAATAAACAGCTTTTTTTTCAACGTAGGCTACAACGATTTTATCACAACAAATTTATTCTTACAGGATGAAAAAAGGTAATAAAAGCAATATTTTGTAAACAAAGCAGCTTAGACACAAACTGAGCATATTACTTCTGAGAAAGAGGGTCAATTATCATAAAGAGACAAGCCCGTGCTTCAGTTATCCCCATCCATTCTGCCAAGAAGAGGTACCTATACCTAAAAATTTACCACTAAAATGGGCAATACATATTTTTTTTTTTTTTTAATCTTGCACTCTCAGACTAAAAGCTGCCCCAAGCTCCCTTTTCTTTTTCAGGAACTGGTCTGTACCAGACTTAAAAATTCTAGACAGTCTTTGACTTTGTCCTGCCATGTTTCTTCAATCAGTCAGAGAGCAGACTGGAATGAAATTGATATGATTGGATAAAGGAAAATCAAATTTTTTTTTCAACATTTAGTTTCAGTAATCTGATTATGAAGCTTTTAGTAATAGCGTAATTACTTTGAAGTTCTGAACATATGTTTCCACTGACAGTATTCCACAGAGGACACTGTATCAAAAAAAGGGAAGAAATGCAAACATAAATGTACCAAAAATATTTCAGCTCATCAAAAAAAATTAAAATTGAAAGGAGAACCATATGCCAGAGATGTAATATGATGTCAAATATGAACCACTTTTGTTTCCATCATCCACAATCCCTTTATTTAACACCAATGAAGAAAATGGAAAATATTTTTCATGACCTCAAAGCACATTACAAGAAAGTTACAGGATAGGCATATTTTAAAAAGGAAAAAATACACAGACAATGACTAAGACAGAAAGCAGCTCAACATTGTTACTTGAATTTTGAAGCAAAAAATTCAACCTATGCTAACGTTTCCACTGATGGAAAGGGTGTCTTAGAGAAACAGCTCACACAGTATTCTTGAAAAGCCCAGATATTTCAGTTTCTTGTGATTCTTACTCTTTTGAAGTTAACTAAATATCCTTAGCTCTATACACTGAAAGTTATTAAATCTGATATGAGATCTGACACAAGACAGTTCTATTGTCTAAATTTACTAGGAAAAAAAAAATGAATCAAAGAATCACCACTCAGCAAAGCATTTAGAAATGCTAAACAAAAGATATAGAAAACAGCAGCACAAACAACAAGAAAATGTTGGAAAAACAAAGAAAAGGAAGTAGCGGAACCAGGTCATCATGCAGAAAAGCTTTACACTTAAAAACACTCGCACTGGTCATCTCATCAAGCTTATCTTGTTTCTGGAAAGACAAGTTTGCTTTTTTTGTTTGTGGTTTTTATACATCACAAGCAATATACAAACATAAATGAGTTTACTTCAGTGCTCATCTATGTCATAAGCAAGCTTACTATGTAAGCCTAGTTTTATGTACTACACACACAAAAAAAAAAATCAGACATTTGTAATCACATGAGTAAGTTTTCACAAATAAACTCAAGCCAAGGAGGGCGTCTGACTCTTGTGATAACAAATGTATTGTTCATACCACCTTCACAAATAACACAGTACAACCAACACCTTTTGATGGCAACTGTGCTCTAAAAAGCTGTGCTTTCATTTCCTACACATTAATATATTACAACCTTGCTGTCCTTCAAACTGCCATGGAATGACAAGCTCTTTCCTCAATTAGTATCTTCATTCATCTTTAGCAGCTTCTAAAGCTCTTAAACAATAAATCAAATCAACTTCTAAATGCTTTTCTTTCATATACTCACACCAGATTCACGTGCACTCTCAGTAATGGGGTTTAGACTTAGAGCTTGGAGGCAAAGACAAACTGTGACCTCAAATCATAAAAGAATGTCAAAGGAATTTCTAAAAGCATGGAATAAAACAAAGCACGTAGGAATATTTTTGTTGTTTTCTTACCAAAAGATCTACGCTATAGGGACAAATAATACATAACAAAACAACTTCTGACACACACAGAAAATAAACACACTATCTCATTGGTTAGATTTCCAAAATCAGGCTTGAAAAGGGAAGACATTAACAGTAAGGCACTCCTTGAGAATGTTCATTTGATAACCAGGTTCCTTCCATCATTTCAACTTAGCTCAAACCAGCTGAGTATGGAAAATCATCAGTCTTCCTTAACAACCATAACAGGAATAAAGCTCAGAGGTGGGTTAAAAACTGTACACAGGATCCAGATAATTTATTTTGGAGATGTTTAATGGACAATGGCCTATCATTCTTTCTAGATGTGTATGTGTTGTCGTCATTGTTTTCCCCCTCCAAAGATAAATGGAGAAAAAAATAATAGCATACAATATCACAATTTCAGAGGTCATCAAAGGGGATAAAAATTTAAAAACAGTTTTAGAGTCAGAGTTTAAAAACTTTCCTCCATTGAGATGGTTAGCATGAACAGAGGTATTAATTTGGACCTCAAATGGTTCCAAAGTCCAAGTTTTGCAGTAAAAATTTATTCTAATTGCTTAGAGATAACAAAGCAGGAAAACAGTTAATGTGGTTAATTTCTCTGAAGCATGTAATCTGGAATTTCAATGCCTTCTTTTGGAAGGCACTGAATATATTTAGAAGGAATTGCTGAAGATTTTGTGGCTTACCCATGACAGGCGTGTAGCCACTGTAAAAAGACATCACTGAAAAGTCCTACATAAAGCTACCATGTACTTAATGCATCATAATTGTGACAAATTATTTACTGCAATCTTTTGGCTGAATTCATGAGAATTCATTAATCAGACTGCCTTCAGAAGAGATGTATGTTTACCAGCACAAATACCAGCTACCTCTGTACAAATTTCTCAAGGGCATGAAATAAAAGCCAGTCTCACAGTTAACTGTTCATTAATTTCTACCCTTCAGATCAGTGAACCTGAATTTAATATTTAACTAATGGCTGGAGAACTTAAATGATTCCTCTTGCCTCTTGTCATTTTAACAAAGGTTTTTGTAATAATGTGGCAAATCTCTCACGGTTATTGTCATATGCCTTAAAGAACAACTTTTGTGCTACCATTTTTCCTGTGTCAAACTTTAACAATACTAATGTAAACATGAACATGCTTATTGAGAAAAGCAATGCAACATAGCAGTTCCTGCTTAAAAGCTGGTTTAGTACAATCAGGCAGGCTCCAGTCTGCCTCAAAAAGTGCACAGCAGTGAACTAATTCTTTCTCCGTCTTGTCCAGCCTCAGGAATAAAACAGACAAGAGGGTACTGATGGATTTTTCTACATCAGATAAATCTGATGGATTTTTATCCTTATTTTGTAAGGTCATCCATCTTTACACTCCTTTTGCACAGACAAAAATACAAAGGGACTGGGGAAGGCCTAAGGTACAACGTTTGGAAACTGAAAAATTGTTTAAAATATATATTTTAAAGAACATAATTTACCATATTAGAATTTAGTTACTTAATGATTATGAAGTAAATCCTCATAAAACAGAAACATTTGCAAGGTGCCACACACTGTAGTTCAGAAGGGAGAAATCACATTTTGTGAAATAATTGACAATCATATAATTAAAGCTTGCCTGCTAATTATTCCAAGCCAGCCTTTATAAAGGCATTCTGTGAATTCTGGGTATATAGGGGCACACTTCTAACATTTCCATTTTTTCTTCTTTTAATGGAAAACTTCATATATCAGTGGCTACATTTTGTGTTAGAAGTTGATTTTCAGTCCAACAATATTTATACACGGTGCATCACCAAAAAAAAATAAATAAAATCATTAAATTAGAAAACTGATTGAAAAGAAGGAATTGTATCTCTTTAACATAAACCTGTTTGACAAAGTAATGAAGTCCCCACTAATGGTTTTACTCTATCTTGGGCTTCCACTAAATACAATAACTTGAAAAGTTTGCCCCATTCTCAGTATTGTTTGCTTTTGTGGCCTGACCACTTAACACAACTGACAGTTCCGTGCTACAATGTATGCTAGTTCAATTAACTTATTTCAGTAAGTGGGGATATATGTGTTTCCAATTAAGAAAGCTACTCCACCTCTTGAGGTAATGTTATCAAAACAGAATCCAATAATGTCTTTGGCTTTCAAAGTATCTACAAAAGACACACACATTAGTTTGGCATGGACTCTTAAGCAGTTGCATTTGCTGTTATGTGTTCCAAAATATTTCTGAAATGTCCATATTTTGTTAGCATAAGTCTTCTCCGAATTGTTTCTATGAATAAGTGGAATTTGAAATTCTTAATTTCTCATCTCATAGATAGGCTGGTCTAAATGTTTTGGCAATGTATACTATATTTATACATTACGTATGCAAGGATTTATCCTTCCTGCTACAAAAGTTGGTTCCAGTTTATCTTTCTTTTTCATTCACAAAAACAAGATAGGAATTTAAATATAATCTTCTCCTCTATCATGCCTTTTGTCCGAAGGACTGTGAAATCCTTTGTCAGCTCTGGATAAGTTCTCAACATCAGCAGGAGCTGAGCGTACTCTGCAACAACTGAGAGTGAAGACGCACAAGGACTAAACAGACCAAAAAGCACCCTGCTAAAATTATTTAGTCCCATTTTTGCTATCTCCTGCATCTTCCACTTATCTCGAGCCAACTTTGGTGTCCACTGGGCCCTTCTTTGAGGATGATAACCAGCAAAAATGGACAGGCTTTTTTTGCTACAATAGCAAGTTGAATTAGTTCAACAGTCAAATTAGTAATATGGTCAGCAAGAGGAAGGAGGCAGGAGGCACAGATGGCAGCAGAGAATGGGAGGGAGGAGAAGGGAAAAAGAAACGGTAGTAAAACCTTTTCACGACTGAATCAACTAGATCGGAAGTCACTTACGCAACCTTGTCACAAGAATTCAGCACAATACAGAGTCAGATCTTAAATTAACATACATACATATATATCCACTCACCATTCTCTTTACAGACATATCACTAGGTAACCAGATAATACAGAAAAGGATGGGAATTTTGGCAAAGCGAAATAATTTTAAGAAACTGCCAGGTATCTATCTGTAGGGCTCTATCCAAAAGCCTCAGAACATCACTGCTTAGTCTATAGTGTGTCCTGATACTTTGTGGCCATTTGGAAAAAAAAAAAAAAAAACCAAAAAACAAAAAAAAACACCCCAAAAACAAACCAGCCACACTTTCCTCCTCACTTGCCACTTTTCTTGCCAAAAGAAGTCCAAGCAAAAAGTCTTTCCATCCCCCTTCAAGGAAACAAAGAAATCCAGAATGCTAACATATATCTAACATAAACCAGATGTCTTTTGAAGATTAGCTATTTCATATGATACTAACTTTCTAAAACCTTGCTGATAAAGTCACCATAAAACATTTTGTAGGAAATATAATCAATAAAATATAAATCCAGTAAAACACACAATGTTTCACGACGCAGTTTTGTACATACAGTACAATACAGTTATGCTAGCAGAAGAAAAAAAGGCTCAAAACCACCCCAGCAAAACAGGTCACGCATATGAAACGCCAGCAGTCTTTGATACTCTGAGATTTAAGTTTTGTTTCATCAAATTAACCCTCAGAAAGGTTATTCCACATGTTCAGGAAGTAACTGTAACAGTGATCTACAACTCAAGCTATTATTCCAGTGAAAAGTATGTATCATAGTGGAACTATCCATAGCATTACAGAAAACAAAACAGAACAAGATAACAACAACAAAAGAAAGAAACCCAATATCACAGCGTGACAGCATCATAATATCTGAGTAGACAATTCCCAAAATATTTTTCCTTTGGTTGTTAAGCTGGCCCCATTATTTTCTAGTCTGAATTCATACAGGGAAATTCAGAGAGTTTATTCTCATTTTGCTTCCTCAAGGTTATTTTCATAACAATGAGATACAAATATTTATGCAGAAAGTAAAGATTACCAACACACTGAAAAAGAATGCAACACAAAGGAGTGATCGGTCATTCAGATAGCAAGAACTTTCACCCAGGCTCCCATTCTCCCTTAACTTCATTACTGCGGTATGAATCATATTTCACTGTCAAAGCCCTTCGCAACCTGTCTCTACTACCACCCTTCATCTCTCATTCACTACAGAAACGCTGACCTGCCAATGTTAATTATCTAGAGCCCATCTTCTGCATTTTCAAAACAGTTTGGGGCCTTCTCCCATGTTTTTTGTTCTTTGAGAGATATTTCCTGAAAAATTCCACTAAGCTGCCCCAATAGATTCCTTCAAATTCAGTTTTATTTTTTTAATTTTTTTTTCCCCTGAAAAATCTATTGAAAACTCAAGAACAGATTTTCAGGAAGGTAACATTATTGCCAATGTTGTTGACTAAGAAATAGCTGGGACAATCCAATTGCAGGTTGTCACTTCCCTTGCATCAACACTGGTTCTCAGCTGATTCAACGGTAAGCAGATGAAGGCTATTAAATGAAAACAAAACCAAATCAAAACAAAACAAAAATCCTCCTATGCCTCTAAGTAAGTGGCGTTTTTGACAACCCGGGTCACTTATTTCGCTCACTCTGGAGTCAAATAAATATCAATGTCAGTTCAAGGAACACATGGTTGGGTAGTAAGGGGGAATGGCAGGCACCAAAATGTCCTTTACGTGGCAATCTGCTGCACCACACACCACCACTGTTTGTATGAGACTCGGCAATTTAAAGGGTCAAGCAATAAATGCTAAGTGATGTCCCTTCAGTTACATCCACATAACTTTCATGTCACCACACGTGAACCAACTCAGGGAACTGACCCAGATTAAAACAAAACTATTTCTTCTAGATTCTTTTTTGACTTCACAGTGTGCCTGAACAGATGGCTGCTCTGCTGTAACTGAAAGATTCGTTTGCTGGTCTAAGGGCAGGAATGAGTAGTGTACAGTGAGAGAAGCAGCAATACCTAAAGACAGCACTGCTGTAGCATAATTTTGAACACAAAAAAAACCTCATACTAACATATGTTTTGAGTGTACACATTAAACTTCATCCATCTCCTGTGTTACACCTACAGTATTTAGCATAGATACAGTGTTTTTTTGTTGTATATTTATAAAATTCTCATACTGTGGTGCTACAAATAAAATTTTTAAATGCCTGGAATAACTCCTTATGAAACAGATATAGTCATACATCGAATCTACAACTTGTTCCTTGGTGGGTTTTTTTTCCCTCTAATATGTGAAATAGAGGCATCTGAAGGAGCTGTTTATCCATGGTGTACTTTGCTAAGCAATGGGTTTTTTTCCTTGTTTGAAAATGTATTTCCATAGTCTAGTTTTAAAATTGTTGGGAGTTTTATGGGGAAAGTAAGTTGGGATCCAACTATACACTGAATTTCCACTGGATTTATTTTGCCTTTTAATTAAACCTTTAAGAAGCCTACTTAATCCTGCCACCTAAAAAGAGGGGGGCGGGACGACACAAAACCAAAAACAAACACCAAAAGCCACCAAACTGGAAAACTGGTAAAGTTACAAAACTGCTACCAAGGTAAGAATAATATAAAAGATCAAATAACATTAGACTATGTTAGCCTTGTCTCTTCTTCCAAATTTCAACACAAGTATTTACTGATTTCACTAGTACTCGCTTCACATAACAAACAGTAGATTTGATTAATTTTTATTTCTAAAAGGGCAACATTATTGTGACAAGGTACCAACATAAAAGCTATATGCTGCTTAACAGCTGTAAAAAGGGTTATTGCTTGTTCATGATAGCCTATGACCACCACTTGAAGACACACTCCCTGTTACAGTCTTGAACTTCTTTACCATAGGACAGAAGTTACTAATGCTGCATCAAATTACAGAGCTGTAAATTTTTTGCTGCTGAAAAACTTCTCTTACCAAGTTAACTTAGGTACACAAGTCTCTGGGAAGTTTTTATCCAGTTCTTGTCAACCCACAAAAACTATCTTGAATCATCTTCAAAATTACACCAGCATATTAAACTTTCTCACCGATCTGTCTTCTTGACACTGATACCAATATCGAAGGAGTGCGATCAGGAAACTAGAAATGCTAGAAGGTCAAATGATGTCTTTCAGTGCTTACTTAAAAATTAAGAAGTCCTCAGCTTGATTAAATCCTCATATTTGGGTGACCACCTTTATTTTATCTTTTAAAGCAAATAAATAATAAATAAAATCCACACCTATACCAAGCATATCACAAGCCCTATTGTTATTACCTATATATTTTCTTTCAAAAGTAAATTAGTTCTTTTTTTTATAATTGCTAATTAAAAAACTTTACTGAAGATTAATCAATGAATAGCTAATTAAGTCAATCAAAAGGTGTTTCATACATAAAATATTTTATCAGCTCCATTAGTTCCTGGCTTACAAGAACAACCATGCTCTGTCTCTAAATACATATTTACATATAAACCTCTCACTATTTCCACATGTCTTTTACTTCATCACTGTACCATTAATTAACATTGATTTCTACCTCCCTTTTAGTGGTAGAAAAAAATTGGCCTTAAAATTATTACCAATAACTGCTTTAAAATAACAAGTTGTACATAAGCTAGCTGCAATCTCACTGCAGAATACATTTCATAAATACTTCAGGCCCTGTTCTATATTCCTTATGTGTCCTCATGAAAGGTCTCCAACATTCAAAGGAGCACTACCAACAGCTCCTTGTGAAGCAGTAGAACTATGACACCAGAGATAACAGACACGCACAGTGCAATGCATCCATGTGGACGTTGTACTGAGTTTATTCATCAGACTTTACAGACTTCAGACAGTTAAAAAAACAAAACAAAACAAATTACAATTGCATAACATTGTCATACAGAGAAGCTTGTATTTAAAATAAAAATTAAAAAATTAAGACCTAAGGTTGAGATCTTCAGTACAAACTTTTTTCTGCTCTGACCAAGGCAAAAAAATGCAATCTAGTATTTTACCAGTCACCTGTATCAAAAACACTAAGAAAATGTTATCTTTCAAATACTGAAACAGATTAAATCTGTGAAACAAGTTTGTAAAAACTTATGGACAAATGGCTGAGCAAATGATCGTTGTTTGTTTTTTCCCCAACAGACATTACTTCCAACTTTTTGCCAAATTTAAATGTCAAATTTAAAGCATCGTATTAATACAGAAATACCAGCCTTAACCTTCAATTCATGATCTAAACATAGGCCTTTCACTGTAGTGTAAAGCTAGTACGGCTTAAAACTTGTGCTCTCTATGCACAACTCCAGTGTGCTTCTGCTGCTATCTGAAAATCTAAGCGTACTCTGCGTGGGGCTACTCACTGTATGTGAAATCAGAAATATCATACAGTTAAGCTGCTTGAGAATTTATATGCATGTCAGTATCGTCCAAAAGGGTATGGAAAAACAACTGAAACATAAGGCAAAAGCATGCAGTATTCATACCTTATTAATTTTTGCACAGGCACCTTAGAGCCACTATTAGGACAGAATTTACAATAAGTAATCAAATATTATTTTCTGCCAAAACCTCAGGTTTGGTTGAGATTTTATCCAAAATTTTTGCTTGATCCTTGACTACAGGACAGAGTAAGCTCTAGGCACCAGCACAGTTCCTGTTGTTTAGGGCACCCAACTGCTCGAGGCTGCAAAACAGCCTTAGTATAAGGTTGATCTCAGTCACTGCTTTGTTTGTGTCCAAGCAACAGTATTGTTGATCGGGGAAAAAGCCACTTCGAGGAGTCGCCAGCAGACCCTACCCCACGTCAGCCACAAATTCTGAAAATGCTCTCAAGGCACCTGAGCAGGCCAGCATTAACAAGAGAGGGACAGAGAGAGCAGGTGGTGGCAACTCCAGCTAGCGCTCATCAGGCCTCTAGGCTGATCCCTTTTCTCTCCATTGGACACAATTTACCATTAATCTCATGCTTTCTAAACTTCACTACCTACACTGCTGAAAAGCTTTGAACTACCTGCAACAGATAGGCATTTCCACTCTGCTTCTACTGAAGCACAACACAGCCACTAAGAAAATGTGAATGCAGAAAAAAATGGGGGACACGAAGCAAAGTGACCAAACAAAACAAAACAAAAAAAAAAAAAAAAGAGACAGATCTGGAAATATGAGATGAAGTCTCATAAGCTTAAGGTAAATGGTAGTACAGAAGTTGTCCACAGAAATACTTTCGTCTACAGTAAGCTTGTTTGAGGACTGGCTGACAAAAGATGATTAAGTACAACACAGGTCCTTTAAGCAGCAGATATTCAGCTCATTTAACTTGTATTGCTGTTACAAATATGAAAAGCAGCATGAACTTGGCTTTCCAATGGTCAGTAATTTATGCAAGGATTCCTATATTACATCAGTCAGAATATATACATATAGTATTCGCTAGTGAAAATGAATAACTTAAACATTCCTTCATTTATATAATTATTTTTCATTATTAAAATAAAATTAAATAATTTTCTATAGAGAAGTTTCCTGAAGTCCTTAACTGAACAGCCCACCAGCAAGTAGTATAAATAAACTGTAATTTTAAAAAAAACACAATATAGACGTAAGTAAAAGGACCGCTGAGGAATCGTTCTGGTAACTTCACTTAAAAGTGAAGCACATTACAGAACAACCTTCTAAAAACATTTATAAAAGAAAGAGCCACCTTTACCATTTACCTTGATATATGCTTTTAAATATATACCCAAGAATTAAAATTCCAGAAGCGCTCATGAACGCAGTGCAATGCCATGCACATGTCAGCTGCCGTGGACTTTCCAGATAAATTTGTCCATGGAATTTCTACGCAAATGGACTGTTACATAATTAACTTGCTGTTATGATATTCTGAATGCAGATGTCACACAGACAAAAATAAATAGTTACATATTTTGAAGGCCTCCCTCAAGGAATAACCTCTTACTGAAAATAAGCAAAAACTATTTTTTTTTTCTTTTTTCCAGGTGATATGTTAGCAATCAGAAATTCATTCATAAGCAAAACTTTCTCCACAAATCTCTGCTCAGTCAACAGAAACTAACAACACAGGAGAACATAGTAACAAGCAGGATAGGAAATCATATGAAGACTACTAAAAGACTATTAAAAGACAAGTCAATTGTCTAACCTCCTCTGGAATGACAGGTGCTATAGAAAAAATTCTCTTCAGCAAAGTATCTTAAAAAAATTTTGGGGGGGTGTGGGGAGTACAAAGAAGGACCATAAGTATGGTCAAACACTTAAATGAAGATAGAATAAAAGGTTCGCCTATTTCACTGGACAAAAAAATAACAACAACAGGGAGAGAAGAATAAGAAAGAATACGAAAAAATAGTAACGTGCATCAGGTTTGTTCTCTCTATTTCACACCACAAGAACAAAAGGACATAAAGTAAGAGGAAATAAAAAATCATTAAAAGGAATGAATTGTCACTTGTTGCACAATTACATTGTAGAATTCCTTGCCACAAGAACTCATGATGACATAAAATATTTCCAGAGATACGAAACCATAAAACATTTTGCTTCATTTTGCTTTTGTAAACGATGTGCTTCATAGGATAAGTCTTTAAACATTCAGATCAAAAACTTGGGAACAGATTACATTAGTTATTTCACCATGGTATTCCTAGCTCATAAGTGTTAAGAGGAGACTTTTTAGAAAGCAGAAAATAGGGCTAGGTCTCTACATCACAGACTTTGAAAACAATTCTTGTGTTTTCAGAGTGGGAAGGGTTTTTTTTACTTTTTTTTTTTTTTCACTAAAATAAAAGATTGCTGCTTAAATCATTTAAGGTTGCAACTTATGTAAATGTGTGTTTATAAGTTTGCAACTAACTGGGATGTACATTTCATAATCAATATTCACAAACATTTCCATCTACTACAGTGAAAATAAAATTATAACTCCTCAGTCATACACGTTATCTTCATGAGCAGTAAGTAAATATTCAGATTTCAGTGAGGGCTAGAGGCATTAACTCTGTAACCACATGGGCAGTCCGTTATGTACACTCAAGTTACTTTTCTAAAGCATTCAAAAACAGACACTGTAGTTCTGTAAACACATGTATTTTATACTCCATAGCGAGACATCAAATCAGCAGAGGAGATAACATTGCACCGTGAAAGACAGTGGAATATCTGACCTTCTGTGCTTTCCTTAAGCACACCTATAATTTAAAATATTCTCCGCTACATAAGAAAAAAAATAGTCCAAATGACAAGAAAACCCTCTAAGTAATGTCCCACAACTAGGAAGAGATCAATTGCATAAGTATTTATACAGACTTAAAATACCACATAAATGACTGCTTTTAACTCTTTTTAGCATTTGCAAAGCTGAAAGAACATTAGCCAAATACTTGCATTCATACACTGCTAAGAAAAAAATATGTCTAGCTGAAAGACCCACAGGATTCTTGGACATTATTGAGATGTTTAATTTTAAAACAATAAATATTTTGACAACAAACTGCATGCTTTCCAACTTGATTGGGTCTTCTGTAGGCAACAACTGTGACACTTACGCTGAAGATGAAACAGCAAACTTGAGGAATACAAGGAATTGTTACAATAGACGCGCATCTACTACATTTCATAGCTTTTACTTTAAATAATTCACAAAATTTAGAAAGTGAAATGAAGATGAAATGTGCAATGAGATACAAGGACTACAGAATGAATCCTGTAACTTGTCGGAGTCCCCAGGTATGGATTCATCTTACAAATAACAGAAAACCCACCACTGAAACAACCGCTTCACATACCACACCGGCATTAGATGGCTACAGAAGCCAACTCAAGGACCAAACAGCCAAACTCCCAACACAATTAGGCCTATATTGTTTCTTTTTCCGATCACCGCCAGCAACTACTGTGCCAGACCAGTAACATGTATATATAATAAGCAAGGCCAAAGAAAGTTCACAAATCACAAAAACCTTTCCAAACAGTATTTACAATCGTTACACTGAGGGGAAATTAGAAAAAAATTAAAATGACCTCAGTCAACCACAAGCCCTGGGCAGACTGGGTCATCCCCCGCCAGAGGGGTAAACAAGGAGAGCACTGACCCTTCAGCACTTTGACCCCCACCCCCCCGCGGAGACCCGCTGGGGCGGTGACAGCGGACACCCGACCCCCACACGCCTCCCCCCGGGACCGATACGCCGGCGGCGGCGGCAGACGGACAGGCAGGAAAGGGCGGATCTGCATCCGGGCTCGCTCCCTCCCGCCCCGGCGCGCTCACTCACCTATCATGGCGGCGGCGGGGTAGAGGGAGGGGAGAAACGCACGCGCACGCGCGCCGGCCGCACCCGCCGCTCGAGCGCTCCGCCTCAGCCCTCAGAGGCGCGCGACTGCGCATGCGCCTCAGCAGTGTGGAGGCGCGTGGCCTTCTGGGTAATGTAGTGCTCCCCTCGTCACGCAGCCCAGCTCACCTCGCGTGACCGCCTTTCCCCCTGGCGTTAATTACTTGCTGCTAATTACTGCCCGGTTCGGTGTACCGGCCTGTGGGCGGCGCGAGCGGTGGGGTGGAGACGACACGGTGTTGCGGTCGGGGTTTCTTTGGTTAACCTCGTGCTCCCC
>NW_009649946.1:261291-264837 GCF_000708025.1 Charadrius vociferus
GGTGCAGAAGGGGCGATGGGGGGTGCGAGGGACAAGGGGCAGGCGAGGAGGCCTGTCGGGGGCAGGGAGGGCGCCGGGGGGGTGTGTGTGGGGGTATCTGTGGTTGGGAAGGGGACAGAGGCAGACCTACTGCGTTTTCTAACTTACTGGGGGCGGAGCGTTGATGTTTGTTTGTTTTTTCCAGTCTGTATTTTGCTTGTTGTCCGTCGTGGACGCTGGTGGGGAGATGGTAGTGGAGAAGGCGGGCTCAAGCCCCTCAAAAACCACAGGTGACAGGGTCCCCCGGCAGCAGGAGCCACTGGGGCATGCGAAGAAAAGCAAGCAGCAGGTCTCCGATGGATTCACTGTTAAAGCCATGATGAAAAACACTGTGGTATGTTTGCTGCTAGTATAGAGGTGATATGAATTAATTTACGCATCCAGGAAGCATAGCGACTTAGAGCTGGGGGTGAAGCACGTCAGGAAGGTCTGCGAGTTGCTTAAAACTTTATCTGGAGTTTGCTGGTTGCTGAAATTGCCTTCAGGCTTTAGAGAAGTATTATCATAAGGTAATATAATACACACCTTATAAACATAAAGTCTGTGCCTGTGGAAATTGTGATGCTTTGCCTCCAAGTATATACCTTTGGTACCACAGTTTTTCTGTATAGTTTTGTATTGGCAATGCACATTCTATTAAACTGTCAGCCTATAGAATTGTGTGCAAGGCTTACTGTCGCATATTTAGCAAAATGCTGTCAAATGCTACTGTCATTATTTGAAAGTGTTTTCATATACTTGCACAGTGTGGTTTAAATTGAATATGAATATCACCCAGCATGGCAAAGATCTGGAAAATACATTCATTTTTAAAATAAGCTTGAAAAATAATAAAAAGCTTCCACATGTTACAGGAGAATATTAAACTGGAAACAAATACCAGTTCTCCAACTCCTGAATTGTGTTTTTCTTTATTTGGACACAGTTCAAGGTGTTAGCAAAGTCTTGTGTTCTCAAGTTTTTTTTAATTCTATACATTCTTCTGACAACAGTTATGAAATACATTATTTCCCTTGTTTTGCTGGAACAATCTTCCTGGAGCAGTCTCTCTGGACTTGTTGTCTGTAAGAGCATTCTCTTAAAAACCCAAACAAGTCCATCTTTAAACAAATTTTAAATGGAATAGAAATTGCCTACATTAAAACCTTTCTCCATATTGGTAAAACTGAAGCATGTTTCACCTTAGTGGGAAAAGTACAATGTAGAAACAACCGAAAAAACCTTTTGTTTTAAAGATTGTTTGGTTTGTTTGTTTTTACTTCTAGAGATGCGTGGAATAGACTATAACACTACAGTGATTTTCAGCATTAATTTTTAAAAGACATTTCCTCTTCTCCGGACAAAATTCAAGTCATGGCTATTTGTAAATATCTATTTACACCTTGATATGTAAAATACACTTGGTTTTGTCTAGAAGAATCAGCAGTTTCAGTGGAGTCTGAGAAATATGTATTTGTTTTAAAAAAAGGAGCTTTGACTTGCGAACGTAAATTCTGATTAAACTCATAGCTAGTTTTCTTTTAAATATTTATAGAGTTTTAACTTTTATGGCTGCAATTCTAACTTCCTACACATTAACGGATTGTTAAATCATGTGATACTGTCATTAAGCAACAGCAAACAGGTAGATCTGCTGCCTTTGGAGCTACTCATTGAATCATCGAAATGATGGGTTTTTGCATGGACCTCAGGAGATCATCTAACTCAGCTTCCCATTTGAAGTGGGCCTGTCATTAGCACTAGATCAGGTTGATCATGGGTTTCCCTAGCTAAGCTGTGAAACCCTGCAACATCAGAGATTCCCTGACCTCTCCCGGCAACCTGTTTCGTTGCTGCCCTGCCTGCCTGCCCCCTGGGCACCCTGCAATAGGTATGGTTGACCGTGTTCTGACCTGCTCCACAGGTTCTGCTTATAACTGGGTAGGAAGCAGTGAAACTGTTAGAGGTCCTGGAAGATTCATAGTGCCAGGGCAAAAGCTCTGAGTGAGGACAGGCAGCCACTGGAATCATTTCCCAGGAGTCAGTGAGCAAAAAAAATCAGGATAGAGTAAGGAATATCTCACAGCCACTGTCTGTGCAGAAGTGGGTGTCCCTTTTTTCCAACAACTGGTTAAAGGGAGCTTCTCATTTATTAAGTACTCACTTGTCAGAGGTTGACATCATCAATGACGTTCTCATGGAAGACTTAGGAGTTGACTGGGGGGTTGAAAGCACAGCGGGCAAATATATGTAAGACATGGTAATTCTTTTTGTTAACAGCATGACAAGGAGCAGGGTTGTCATCAACATGTTCAGCATCTCCAGGTCAACCAACTAGGTACATATTAATGGCCTTTGGTTGCAAGCATGCAGTGAGTCTTAAACTCTTAGCATAGAGTCTAACAGATTACCATTATGCATATATGACTGTAAATATAGTAGAAAAGGTTCCAGAATTCTTTGATGTTGCTTGTGCAAAGACCATTTTACTAAGCCATTTTTCATGAAAGTTGCTGGATAAAGTTTTCTTACCAAGTCTGCTTTCATAACCAGTAGTAAGTACAGAAACTAAGTATGTACAATATTCAAGACTTTTCTTAGCTCTGGCCAAATCTAGAATTTACTTATTGAAATATATTACTTAATAAATATTCACCCCCAAAAAATTGTTCCTGAACTGAAGAAACTGTTTTATGTTATTCATATAACAGTTTAGATCAAGAGCAAGATCCAATAAAGGTCTTCCACATTAACAAGGTGGATAGCGTGACATTTATGTTTTAATTGTTCTGTCCTCCAAGTAGAATCAAGAATACCATGTGACATGCTTATACTTCATATGTACTGCATGGGTAGAATTAGGAATATAATTAAAAATTAATACACAGACTAGCAAGTAGAAAAGTGTCTGTACATGAATGTAGACACCAGGAAGATACCTCTGTTCACTTCTGATCCTCTCCAAATGGTTATTTTTCCCATTTTGTGCAACTGTACATGAGAGAATAAAGTGTTAGTGCCCTCTTTTTCTGTAATAAACTAGTGGTAAAAGCACTTTTTCAAGGAGAGGATTTGTTGTGTTACTTAAAGGGAACCATAGAAAGGGAATTCCAGTCTATATCTCCCAACTTTCAAAATATTCTTAACCAACAAGTTAAAAGATTACTGACATGAAAAAGATTGCAGAGGGAAAAGTCTCCACATGTCATTTCAAAGTGCCATTACTGTGCTGCAAAGAGTTAGGATTCATAGTGCTAGAAAGTGGCAAGGTAGGAATCTTGCTAGACAATATATTTTAGTGCATACATCATTCATGCAGGAGTTCTGGAAGCTTTGGGGAATTGTATGTCCATCATTGCTTGCTAGAATGGACTTGATGTTCTTGGCATAGAATTGGAACTTAAGACATACCATCCTGAGTGCTGAGCCAATAAAGCTATGAAAGAATGTTCTTTTTGTTTGTTTGTTTGTTTTTTGTTTTTCCTGAACAGTGAATTCCTTACTACAAAACTGCAGGGCTTCAGCAGG
>NW_009649946.1:264857-335865 GCF_000708025.1 Charadrius vociferus
GTCCTCCCTTAGTAACACTATTGCCAGGTAAGTTGAGGTATCCTTCTGCAGCACGTGAATTTGAACTCCGTTGGCCAGAGTAATGAATTCAGATTTTCTTCCTGGATTAGTGTGTAAACCAGTAGGTTTTATATAGAAAATAACGCTATTACATCCATCTGTGTTCCATGAAATCAGTCAGAAACTGCTGCTAGTAATGCTGCTGGTACACACATCCAGCCTGTGCGTAAGGGATAAAGTGAGAACAGCTACAAGGTGGCCTTAGAAGGGGAGTGCTGCTAAAAACCTGGATTTCAGAAAACCAAAGCAGAGCTATTCAACCTGGGAGAGTCTTAGCTATGTGCAGGAGCACAGCTCACAGCTCCTAAAAGAAGCATAATTGCTTAAGCAGCAAAACTGTTATTTAGACTGCAATTCTGGATTTTCATCCCTCTGTTCCTCATTTACGAGTCTACAGTCAGTATATATTGCACTGAGTTCTAAACCTTTGTTGTTTAAACTCCTCCTTCAGGCCATTATCAGTAGTGTTGTGAAGCATTTTCTTACCCTTTACCCTTTGATAATAACTCATAGCAAGGGTTTCATTTTAACTGTAGAGATAAGGTGATTTGATAGTCTATTTATATTCACCCACATAGTGTAACTAAAACTACTTTTTTTATTTACTTTGTAGCAGTAACAGTCTCTCATCAGATTTTAAGGCTATAGGAAAGCATTTTTTACAAGAAAAAAGTTTTCCCTTTCTATTGTAATTTATTGGCAAAGGCGGTATGTTTTGCGGCAAGTAGGTGTCAAGTTAAAGGAATGTTTTGATAAATGTTTATTGGCCAGTAGTATCCAGTCCATCTTGGAAGAGTTGCTCCAGTTTAACTATAGCAATTTTGTACAATCTTGAGTATACTTTAGTGAACACTGTATGTCAGTTTAAACTGTCAGTGATCTGGAAGGCAGTCCTGTCGTCCTCGTTTCAGGCTGTTCATTACTGCTGCCCCTTTTTGTGCCCACATTTGTACAATGTTGGCTGATCAGGGAACTGATCCTGCTGAAAAATACTCTAGCCTGTTTAAGCTAACAGTGATGAACTGCATCTTTGGGATTGAGGCAAGCAAAGCTCCTGCTCCCATGAGGCTCCTCTGTCCTGCCCTCCTTCCTGTTCTGACTGCATGCTTCCACCTCCCCTTTTCCATTTACATTGGTGTTTCTTCCAACTACAGAGGAGGTTGGATCAGCTCTAACAGCAGTTAAGTTAACATGTGCAAGGAGAAGGGGAAACAGGAATATATTGTCAGCACAAGCTGTGTGGGTGGGAATGTCCCTCTTGACAGCATTGTGGTCTTAATTAATTTAAAACCAGTTATGAAGATGAGTTATAGCAGAGTAATTCCACAAGCATTTAAAACAGCATAAACTTGCACCACAATTGAAAGGTGTGGTTTTCATCCCTGGACATTTATTCTTTGCACAATATAAACTTGTGCATGGCCATGCGGTGAACTAGACTGGGTCCTGGTTAAAACTAGATTAAAAGCAGCTCTTTTTTTTTTTTTTTTTTTTTTTTTTTTTTTTCTCCCCACAGCAGTGCAGACTTAACATACAGTTTGGTAACAGTGTAAGCTAACAGAAGTTGTGGCTGCTACAGCCCTGCCTGCTTCTGCTGCCTATTTGTACCTCCTCCTTTGTGTCAATACACACAGTCATGCAACTGAGTTGATGACACACTTAATTGCATTTAGATGCAAACATGAAAAGCTTCAATGCAAGGAGGTTTTTTATTTCCCCTCATAAAGTTATGTTCCTTTCCAATTCCATGCTTGTTTTTACTGTAATGACCGTATTGAGAGTATGATGTAAAAGTGGAATACAAAGGAAAAATACTAATGCTTAAGACCATAATGTCTTCTAAAAGCCTGTATCTATATGATGTTTTCCAGTTATGACTATACTGCGGTTGTTATTTTAAAATACTTTAAAATCATTCCTTAATTTTTGCTAATGTGGGGAAAGGTTGATATTGTTCATAGTTGCAGTGCTGAGGTGATAAGATCTGTTTAATATCCTCAAGCATAAAGAAATCATGCTATTTCATTTATGAAAATCTGTTACACACTTGAATCTCCAGTAAATCTTTTTTTTATAATTCAGTCATATGTCTTAAAATAGATAATAAGTAAATTATCAGTTAGATGCCATTTCATGTTTTTGATTGACATTTATTGTTGTCTTACATCACTTCAATTGATTCACAATATTTTACATAGAAAGACCCAGGAAGGTTTTAAATTTCATACCTAGAGGAGGTAAATCTAAATTGATTTTAAAACATTATGACAGTGATGTTTCAAGACTCCTCTACTAATCAGTTTTTTGATGAACTAATGAATAAAATATTCTTAACTGGATACAATTACAGAGATAGTTCTCAAATTATGTCTATTTTTGCATTGGAATTAAAATATTTTAACTTTGCAAACTGAAACTAATATAAAAGATCAAATGTCAGACTCATTTTTTTTTAAGTATATGAGAGAAAAGGATCTTACATGTTTACGGATTTCGTACAAGTTAAAGTCCTGCAGTGGTCTGAGTATGTGGGTATCTTCGTCTGGTGTTTCTTTGAATGAAGTGGACATTTTTCAGTTTTCAGATGTTTGACTGAAAGTGTAGGATTTCAGAACAAAGTTTTAGAAAATAGTTAATAACAATAGTCTCCGAACAAGATTTTAAGGTGTCAACTTGCCGAATAGGGAATTATCTAAAGTCAGCATTGCCCACATGCAGCGGGGCATGCCTCTGGAGCTAGCCAATAGGAAATGTGAAAGAGATCAGTTAGAAAGCATCTGCCATACATCTTTCTCAGCACCCAGACTCCAGAACAGTTTCCAAAGAACATATGTACATATTCTTTCTTTCAACTTTATATCATTCATTCCAGCTAAGAAAAATCCTGGCCTCTGTGTAGGCTTCAGCCTTTATCTTAGTCTTCTTACGGTTAGTTGACTGGGGATGCTATAGGATACCTGGAGTGAGTTCAGTAAAGAGCCATCAAGACAGGGTTCTGGAGCACATATTCCATGAGGAGAGGCTGGGGGAGAACAAAAAGGCCTGGAGAACAAAAAGCTACCAGGGTACCTAATGATATTAGGTTTTAAGAGACCTAATGGCCCAATAGCTATGAGGAGGCTGTCAGGAAGATAGAGCCAGTCTGTTTACTCTAGTGAATGATGGCAGGACAGAAGATGTGAGATGAACGAGGTGTTCATGGTGGTGAAAAAACTTTGAGGAGAACAAAGCAGTGCATCAGGTTTCCCAGAACTGTTCAGTCTCCTTGGAGGTTTTCAAGACCTAAATGGAAAAAGTCCTGAGCAACCTGGTCTGGTTTCAGAGGTAATCCTGCTTGGAGAAAGAGTTTGGACCGGAGACTTCCTGAGGTCCTTTTGAACCTGGGTTTTCCCGTGATTCTACCTCTTTATAGACTCACAGAATTATAGAATGGCTAGAGTTGGAAGGGACCTTAAAGATCATTTAGTTCCAATCTTCCTTCCATAAGGGGTGGTCTGCGGCCACTTCATGGCTCTGCTACTACTAAGGTCAGGCAAATCAGTGATATTAAGTGACTCTCTAACTGGGGGAAGTAGAAGGCAAAAGGCATTTGAAAGTATTTGCTTTAATATCTTTTCTGCTTTTCTGAAGATGTGATCTGAAGGTGGTAACATATACTACAACTGAGAAGATGCTTTGTATTTCTGATTAAGTATGAATAATTCTGCCTCTCAAACTATGTAACACCATATTGTTCTGGTTATAATAATGAACTACATCATAAATGTAAGGTTGGCTTTATAAATACAATCTGAGCAAGCCTGCATCAGTGCTTGGGTAGCAGCAACGTGTTTATCAACTGAGATCCCTACTGCAGCTAATTCTTCTTATATGGTGTGCTCCAACAACTATGCAGCGAGTACTGCTGCCTTGAATTGAAGCAGCAAGCCATGTCCGTAGCTGTCAACCTCTGGATGCTGTCCCTTGTCTCACAGTCTCTTCCTGTCACTACTATAACTTAAGTGACATTGGAAGCTCTAAGCGGGGGAAGGAGACGGGAGAGGTAGCATAGTGGCATTTGCAGTAGAGAAAGTAGTGGGAGAACACTGGGGAAACAGAAAAGGAACTAAATGTCACTCCCCAAACTGGGGACCTGGGTGACACTAACCCAATGTAATTTTTGCTGTGGCTGTGCTTCCCAAATTTATGCACTCGTGCTGAAGCCAATTGTTGCCTTGTGGCAGCCAGAGAGCGCTGGAGTTCATACCAGGGAAATGGAAGTTTTCTTTTCCTATCTGATACTTCCAGTTAATATATATGCTTGGGCTATGTTTAACTGAAATGATCTGGTAAGGCTTTGAAGGTCTCAGGGAGGTTTTGTTTTTGTCATGAAGTTTTCTTAACCATTTTGAAATGACAATTACTGCATAGCCAAAAAATAGTAGCAAATAATACTATTGGTAGGTACATTAGAAGACCATGTGATAGAAAAAATACTGTGAAAGACTGAGTGGTTCCTCCCAGCAGCAGTTGATTCCTTGATATACTTGACATTCACATAAGCAGTTTGGCATAACTTTTCATTTTGATAGAATACTTACATATTTTTTTTCTGGGAAATTTACTGTGCTCTGATAACTTCCCTCCTTAGCTGAAATATGTGTCAGATCATCAAGATGAAGTTATAAAGGTCCAGTATGTAGTCGTAGTGTGCTGGAGGCTGCATTATGAAGTCTTGTGTTTAATAGTTACACTCTGACTCTGTGAATACATTACAAATATTATGCTTATATGGTTGCAAATTTTGGTCACTGATGGGTGTAAGTAGAGGGGATGCGTGTAAGTAAAGGGATTGTTCCTGAGAGCAAGGTAATTCTAGAGTTAGATAGACCTTCTGTAGAACTTCAGTCAGCCCTCTTACTTGACAAAACAGGATTTTGATCTGATAATAAAACCTTCCTGAATTATAACAGGACAGTAAACAGATAATTTAGCTTTTCGTACATTTGTGATGGTATTTTTAATGTATGTTTAACAGTTTGCATGCATGTGTTTGAAAGCAAGATTTTTCTTTTAAAAAAAATTACTCTTCATCTATATTTCTGTAAAGGGTTCTGTCAAGATCTTGATAGCAATAATGAATACAAATTGGTTCTCAGTTTGATAATAGAAGTATGTGGACAGCATGTCGTGCCTTAATTGAAGGCGAATGTCATCAGCCTGTTTAGGATCCAGACTAGTTTTGTTTGGGTTTTTTTTGTGATAAAAGACTTTTTAAACAATTGTATACTGCAGTAAGTACAAAAGTTCTGGACAATATGTGATAAAGTTAAAACATATTATAAAATGCACTGTAGAAATGAGTGCACAATGAAAACTCTTGAATGCCTTGAAGCAAGCATGGTATACTGTAGAGTTCCTGTATAACAACCATTTGAATGAAGAATAGGTCTTTTCATTATAATAAGAAAGAAAGAACTACTTCTGCATAAGTTTCTTGGACTTACCCATGTGTTCTTGAAAATATCTGTAGGTGTTAAGTCTTCTGAAGTTTAGCGGATCTTTCATTCTTTCAGTAATTGTTCAGACAGGATTTCTTTACTGCTATTTCCGTGTAAGATTTGTCTTAATGACGGCTGTATTATTAAGACCATGTTTTATGGAATGAAATATTATTTCCTACATAATTTTTTTTTAAATTGAAGGGAGCGAGTGAGCAAGGCCCCATACAAGGAGCATTCCTCCAAGGAAGTGAGTGTGCAAAGGCTTGTGCTGGGAACGTGCAAGGGCTCGTGCAAGGCCATACGTGCGTGGCTGGTGCACACCCCCGTGCACACTCCCACTCGTGTGCGCCCCCGAGTGTGGGCATTGCAGCCCCCTTTTTATAATAAAACTTTAGAGGTGCTCTAAAAAAACTTAAAAGCTTTGAATTAGTTTCCTTTCATTTTAAGTCTCATTGCATAAAATTAGGGGAGATAATTTATGATAGAAGCTTTCCGTTTCAAGATTAGTCATTGTGTACTTATTTAGAAAAGACTGGTGGTCTATATTTAAATGTTTAGAAGAAGTAAATTATGCTCTGGCTTTCTTACTGTCCTATTGCTAATGATCTAACATGATATTATTGTTTTGTTTTGGATATCTTCTCAGCTAAAACTATTTAGGCAAAGGTGCATGTGTACTTTACTGACATTGGCAGCCAGAGTTTGATAAACCTTTTTTTTTTCTTTTTTTTTTTTTTCCCCAGAAGTTGAAAACATACATTCTCACTTCCCAAAGCAGGTCTATTCATCTCTCTCTTTCTGCGCTCTTATCTACTGCACCATGCTCACCTTTTCTCTGACTTTCTTTATTTGTTCTGCAGATGTGTTGTTTTTTTGTATCAGTGGATTTCTCTTGCAACGTTGTTCAACAGGTGGGGTTTTTTGAGGGAGGGCAGTTCAACATGGCTAGAAACCTTTTAGAGAAAGTATTTATAAAGTTTCTACCCAGAAGCTTTAGAATATCCTAGGTAATAATAATAAGAATGAGCCCATACTTCTAAACTGCAGCTTTGTATGGTATGACTGAAAAAATGTTTTTCACAGGAAGTGTACATGTATTAGCTGATTATTATTTTTTTTACATTTTTATACAGTGTTTTACTAACTCATCTCATGCCCTTCTAATTTGTGTGCCTTTTTTTTTTGTCAGGTTTTAGATTAATAGTTTAAGGTCAGAGGAACAATTCATATAACTTCATTTGATCTCCTGCCTAATATAGTCTGTCAAATTCAGAAAGTGATTTCTGCATGAAATGTGTAGCTTCTAGTTGAGCTAGAAGATAATGTTTTTTTAGAAAGTAATACAACCCAAAGGTAATGGTGGTGTCAGAGAGTTCATTATATCTGTAAATTACATTAATACTTAACTAATGCAATACCATTGGAAATTTGCAGTCCAGACCTATATATAGTTACCACAAAATAGTCAAATTTCACTGTGTAAGTATTTGAGAGGTAGACATCCACTTACAGAGAGATACTATCTTTAAAAATCTACAAAAGTAAAGTTTTAGCATATTTCAGACTCCTACTTGCAACCTATTTAAGTCCTAATTTTTATCTAAGCTTCTAGTATGTCTTTGGACATATTTAACATGTTTTATAATATTATTATTCAGGTTGGTTGTCCGATTGTTCATCCAATATGAAGAATTCAGGCTGCAGTAAAATTGTATAATGTCCAGAACTTTAAATGAAAAAAGCAAAATAAGTTCAGTTGTATCAGTTAAAGTCATTTAGGCTTGCATGAGATTTCACAAACTACTGACTACTGTTATCTGAAAAAGAACTTTTACCTGACAAAGGAATCTTTGTAACAGAATTGTTAACAGTGTGCCAACCATTGACAATACTGTGCTTGCCAATAGTATACAACATTCAGACCTTTGGATATAACTTTTGTTGAAGAAATTACTGGGTTTTAACAGGGTTGTTTCTGTTTAGATTGTCATTTTTTGTTTTCCCTGTCACCAGATAGAACTGTTTTTTTTTTTCAGCTTAAATGAGAAAATGACTGGCCCTTTAGTAGCAACAGAATAATTCTTCCTCTATTGTACAATGTTCCATTAGACAGTAATAACAAGTTGTGTATTGGGGGGATATATTAAAATAGATTTGCAAATGTAATCACTCAATTGACACTAATAAGTCATTTAACTCTAGATTTTTCCCCTGTTTGATATTCCTTAAGTTGTTCTTTATCGGGTCATTCTTAAGTAGGATTTAGGTGATTATTCTCTGTATTTTATCCTATTCGTTCTTTTGCTTCCGGCAAGTGGAACACTATGAGCTCTTGTTCTTTTATAATATTAAATATTCTTCATTTTTACTAGTTTTAAGTTAATACTCTTTTAACATTGATTACAAAAAAGCATGCCTAATGGCATGTTTAGCACCAATATTTAGCCAAATCGAAGCACTTCTCAATTTGTAAAATACAAGCAAAATGTTTGTTCTGGTTGCTAAAACAGTTAATCTGAAAGCAGCTCTAGCTGAGATGTGTGCATGATGTTTTCTACTTGAAGTCACAGGTTAGAGTTCATACTTTAGGGAGGCTAAATGCACATCAGCTGACTCCTAACTGAATGCTCTTCCCAGTAGACTAGAGGTAGACTCCCTTGTGTTAGAAGTTCTTCTAAAGCCTTAACTCTTGTGTTCTTAACTCTTATGTGGCCTACTGGGAAAAGGTAGTTTTGCAGTTGAATTATTAGGATATGCTTCTGCGAAGTGAAAGTTGTAGACTTGAAATTTTGTCAACTGGATAGAGGAATGAACAAAGTCACCACTTTCTGAGCTTGTATTGTAACTCCTAAATAAATATGCAAAAGATGGAAATATTATTTAAGAGGACCTTCTTGAAAGCAAGTTTTAGTCTTCAGAAAATAATTTCATGGTCTGCATTTTCAGTAGGCAGATAGATCACTTTTATAGTCTTGATTCAAGTGACTGAACTCCAAAGAGGAATGGAAATTCACATGCATCCCTGTATTCAGTATCCTGTAGGTATTCAGCATCTCTCCCAGCACTTCCATCTTTTTGAATTGCTGGAGTGTCTCATTCTCTTCACCAACAGTTGAAGGAGACTGGTTTCAGAGCCTAATTTAGGCTCTTTGAATTGTGCTGACATTGGGGGCTGGTGTTCAACTGTTAGTATTTTTCACTTTGGGTTTGTATCTTGCCTAGCTCAATGGGACAAGAGTCTTTGACTGGGTATCTAGAAAACATTATAATGTAAATACTTATTATTAACTAGTGGAAGATTTTGAAAAGTTCGACTTCTTGTAATATTCATTCTATGGGCAGATTCTGACATCCTCTGTATTATCTAATACTGTCTCCTTTAGCCTGTATTTTCAGGTTTCTTTATTCTTTGTTTCTCCAGTCTGTTTCATGATTTTCTTCATCTCTGTCTAATGGACTGCTTTAGATGTATGCTGGCTTTACTTCAGGGTCCCATGGTGCCACTTTCAGAGACAGAGTAGTTCACAGGGTATCCATTGAAGAAGCTATTATGGCATCTTCTTTTCTTGCAAGTTACAAAATGTCTGATTAAAATGATCATTTTGGATCATTTTTTTGCAAAGAAAGGAAATAAGATGTGTTTTTAAGGGAGACCTTCATAAATATTGTCATGGTACTTATGTTTTTCAAAGGACTCTCTAAAGCTGTGTGACATCTGCAGCCTAACCACTGGAAGATTATGCTACTATGTGAAAAAACACGAAGTGAAAGTACACCATTGGAGCAGGTACTTCAATAAGCATCCAAACTAACAAAGCCCAATATCCTGCAGTTTTTTTGTTTTCTGGCTGATTAGTATCAAAATTAAGCTTTTCCTGCTAATATTTAATGAAGTATGTGGTAACTAATAACATGAGACAAGCCTCTTGATTGGAGCACTCTTCTTTGTTCTCTGGTATTTCCATAAAACATGAAGGCAACTGTTTATGGTTGAAATCTGCCTTTTTCTCAAATTCAGCTGAAAATGGCCAACAGATACACATTCTTTAGGAATGAAAGCAGGCAAGCGTACACACAGCATGGATGTATAAGCCTTGTTTCTTTATGAAGCTGTTTTAGAAAGGGTACCCATATGCATTCGTTCCATTCACCAAAAAAAAAAAAGGTAACAAAGGAACTAAATAAGATTGAACTGCTGCAATATCACAAGTGAATCATACAAGTAAGAAAAAGATTGAGTTCCTTTCAACCAGAAGCCATTGCTTGAAGATGAACCAAAATGTCTGAACGCTTAATAACTGAGTTACATAATTTTATTGAGAAAATAAACTATATCTGTAAGAGCCTGGACTTCAGTTTTGGAACTACAAGAACATTAGTGATTTTCCAGTTAAGTGACTGGTAGTATTGAGCATTAGCAGCACAATACAGAACTTCTTGTAGAATCAGAATATCTGAAACAGATCCTTTTTGTCACTTCATTAGAAAGTAGAAGTAACTTTTCCTATAGTGACAGAGGAGAAACCTCTGACTACCTTTCTGGCTTCCACATTTAGCATGTAGATATTCCCCATGAGTAAAGGTTAAAGAATCTCTTTACTAAGTTTTGTAATTAACCAGTAAGCATATTGTTTATTGGATCTTATTGTTTAACCTCCTGATTTTAATGTACTAGAAACATGAATGTAATGAAAAGGTATGACTTATTTAAGAAACATTTCTCAAACTTTACTAAATGTTGTCTGATAACATACATGAGTAAACACAGAAGGTAGTAATGACAGTAACACTTTCAGTTTGCAGAAACACAGTCAAGGACTGCAACTGCAAAGCTACCAGTAAGATTAAACGTTCTAATGTATACTGAAGAGTTTATTATAGACAACATTTGTGTAGCATTACTGAAAACCAGCCTTGCAACTATAATTTCTTATAGATAAAAATAACAGTCATGGAGGAAACAATTGCTTTGTGTATAAACCAATTGTCTGTGTTCACATGTGACTAAGACAAAAAGAGTTTTATCAATGTTCATTAAGATAAAATATGATTTGGTAATTTATATAATCTATACGAGTAAACCTGTGAGATTAAAGTAGTTTTGCTACTGATGTAAGTGAAAGACAATTTATAACATGGAAATACCACTTAATTTCCCAGATCTTATGTACAGTACTGTATCTTGGGAAGAGTAATAAAAGGAATTCTTCCAAGAATAAGTATTTTATGGAAAACTGCCATTAGAAAACTTACTTTGTTTTAGAGATAAAATGGTATGAATGATTAGAAGTAAGATAGTATCATGGGATAATAAATTCTTACCATATTAAAAAAATGCAAAATGGATTTTTAGCAAAAAAACCCCCATTTATGTAATGACCTGTGAGTCCAGTTAATAGACTTATGGAACCTAAATATTTAGTGACAAATTTAATTTATCATAAGGTATTAGATGAAATGTCTTGGTGAAAGCTATGGCAATTTTTATAGTTCTCAGGAAGCCAGAATTTTAATCCTGGAATAGGAACTTATATTGGATACTTCATTTAATTTCCTCAGAGTATATATTTATTTTTATTTAGTGTTCTATAGCTTCACATCCTACATTAAAACATTACTTTTTAATGACTAGATATGCTTTCTTTGGGCTACCAAAAATTGAAAAGAAACTGATAACTGAGGACTTAGACTATGAAGAGTATAGAGTGTGGAACAAGTATCAGTAAGCTTTTTTTTTTTTCCCCCCTACTATAAGCCCTGTATTTATGCTGCTTATTTTCTCAAGATGGTATGATTTACTGTCTCCGTGCTGCAACCAAAATCCATCTATCAAAATATAACTCCTTAACCTGAAAAAAATCATGCTTTTGCTAAAGACTTGAGTAGGAGAAGTTTTGATATCTTCAGAATTTGTATACAAAAACCTTAATGGAATGTAAAAAAGAAAAAATCTTCCCATTTTCACTTAAGTGAGGATTTTTTAAGTTTTAAATGAACTTGCTAAGCAGAACTCTAGGTGCTTAGTATGAAAGGCCTTGTATTTAGTTGTCTAAAACTAAAATACACATGCTTATCCTTTAAACTCCTAATTTTTTGAAGTATGATATAAAGAGCTTGAGAATGATAGACCAAACTGAATTTTTTGAGTCATTCATGTCATCTTCAGCTACAGTGTTTGCAATATTCCAGATTGTGAGTGAACATGTAGATAATAACATGAAGGTACAACTGGAAAATAGGAAAGCAAAGATCATAGAATCATAGAATGGTTTAGGTTGGAAAGGACCTTAAAGATCATTGACTTCCAACCCCCCTGCCATGGGCAGGGACAACTCCCACCAGACCAGGTTGCCCAAGGCCACGTCCACCCTGACCTTGAACATCTCCAGGGATGGGGCCTCAACAACCTCTCTGGGCAACCTGTTCCACTGCCTTACCACCCTCAAAGTGAAAAACTTCTTGCTAATGTTTAATCTAAACCTGCCCTCTTCCAGTTTCTAGCCATTCCCCCTTGTCCTGCCACTACATGCCCTAGTAAAAAGTCCTTCCCCAGCTCTCCTGTAGGCCCCCTTTAGGTACTGGAAGGCCACAATAAGATCTCCCCGGAGCCTAAAGATGGTGAGGATGTGCATGTATGTATGGCTGGTGGCACTGTTTTTGGATTGATTCTCAGCGAAGAATCAGGAGGGCCTAAGTAACTTAGTTTTGACCAGCTCTTCAGTCTTGCTGATAGCATTCAGAGCGTACTAGTGTTCCTGATAAACCATCTCCTTTCCAGCACAGCCACGAGGAAGATACACGTGTACCTCATCAAACCTCTCAGCAGTGTCTGGCCCTGAGTATCTTCCAATTGTCTTTTTTTTTCCCAGTGCTACAGCTACCTTTCTCTCATTCCAGACTCTTTTTAACAATACATCCAGGTTTTTCACGAGGGCCTTAGGTCTGCAGTCCAGTGTTTGCAGGAATGAAATAAAACAAGGAATCTGCCAGTTTCTATTTCTTCACTGAAGAAGTGTGTTGTCTCAAGATCTCTCATAAAGTTTTGTATCAAACAAAACAAGGGGTAGAACCAATCCTTGTAGCATCACACAAATGAAGGCTTTCAGGGTTGGAAAGAAAACACCCATCAGAATTGTCTTGAAGCTGACTGGTAGGAATTGACCTATCCAGTTCCGGGTGACTTGTTCATTTCTGCCAGTCTCCCAGGCAAGTCAGCAGCACATGCTGATCTTCAGTGTCAAACACTGCTGATAGGTTTAATGAAGTAAGCGTGGATATCTTCCTCTTAGCTGTGCCAGAGAGGAGATAGTTTGCAAGCAAGACTAATGCATTCTGAAAGCTGTTACCAAGTCTGAAAGCCCGACTGCCCAGATTTAGGTCATTGGTAGAGAATTCAAATTCTGTAGAAGAGTATATTGGTTTGGTTTTTTAAATTATTTTTATGATCATTTTTCCCAAGAATAAAAAGCTCTATTATGCAATAGCTAGACAGAATATTTGGACTAAAAGGAGTTTTTCAGCCTGGGCATTAACACTTCATTTTTCATGTCAGTTTAAAAAATGTGATTTAGATTCAGATTATCTTCAGATTGCATGAGACTGCTTGGGGCTTTGTCCAGCTGGGTTTTGATTGTCTTCAAGGATGGAGATTCTGCATCATCTTTGGATAACTTGTTTCAATGAATGCCTTCATTGTGAAAAAGGTTTTTCTACTGTCTAGTCAGAATTTCCTTTATTGCAATTTTTGACCATTGCATTTTCTCTTTTTGTTGTGCATCTCTGGGAAGAGCCTGACTCATCTCTACTGTGCCTTCATGCTGAGTATCTGAAGACAGCAATGAGATTCCTGTCAAGCTTCCTCTTCTTAAGGCTGAGCAAACTTTCTCTCAGCCTGTCCTCATGTGTCATGTATTCCAGCCCTCTCTTTATATTGGTGGTCTTCCACCAGCCTTGATCCAGTATATCAAAGTCTTTCTTGTACTGGGGAGTCTGAAATGAGACCTTGTGCTTGAATTGCAGTCTCACAAACATAAAATAAAAGGGGGATGCTGAATTCCCTTAATGCTCTTGATGTAGCCCAGAATGCAGTTGCCTCATCTCTGCCACGAAGGTACACAACTGTTTAACTTGTTCACAGGGATCCCCGATATCTTTCCTGCTAAGCAGCCTTCTAGACAGTCAGTGCCTGGCCCGAACTGTTCCAGTGCAGAACTCTGCATTTATTGCTGACTTTAGTGAAATTCCCGTCAACCCGTTTTGTCAGCCTGTCAAGATATTTCTAAATGCCCCCCTCCAAATTTGATGTCGTTCACAGAGTCTCTCAGGGTACATTCTGTCCCATAATCCAGCTTCTTAATGAAATGTTAAATAGCTCAGTATTGAGCCCTGAAGAATGCTTCATGTAACCCGTTACCAGTTGGTTGGCTAGCTGGTATCCTTTGGGCCCAACAGCCCACCACTTTCCCCCCTCCTTGTGGTCAGTTCCTCATGGAAATCAATTGAAGTGAATGGGATATAGATGGCCAAATGGTATCAGATACCACACTACACCTTTATGGATGTCTCCATCTCATTATGATTGTGGATCCATGCGTGAACTCATTTCTACATGAATTCCTTGCCCCTTGAGACTGAGAATCAACTGACATACTTCTTTTATACTCTATAATTTTAAAATCTCATTCTCCACCATTTCTTGAAGGGATGAACTGCATATCTTATCCCAGTGTGATGAATATAGACTACAAATAATTTTTTTATATCACTACTATTGTTGTATAATCAGTGTATCATATCTATTATTCCTCCTGAAAGTATGCAGGCCTTTCCATATTTAGTATATAAAATTTCAATTAAAAAAAAATTATATAATTGCATTTCCATGATGCGAGAAGGAGCAGCAGTGTAATTACCATTAACAGGGACACATGAATTTCACTATACATTTCTATATTATCTATATTTCTGGTTATGTAATACAAGTAAAGTCTCAGCATTCCAATGGCACTAATAAATACTACAATGCAGTGCTTGAAATGCTTTCTGAGTTTTGTACCATTTGAATACTAGATATTTTTCACTTAGAACTCCAGGATCTAAGTTGGAATAAGTTTGTTAATGACTGGCTTTTCTGTGTGGCAAAAGACAGATGGCTAGCTGCTACTTAGCCATATTATTCTAATTATATTTGATGGTGATTAGAATAAATGTGGGCTTAATATACTGTTGTATTGGTAGGTTAGAACAAAGCTAGATGAATAAATTCACCAACATTATTGGAAGATTCTATTTCTAGACATGAGGTAAACCAGACCTACTTTTTTTAACTCCATGGAAGGAAGATAGCTCTAGAAAGTGACTCTTGTATCTCCTTCATTCTTCATAATGAAAGCAAACTCACTATTTTATATATGTAACCTTTCAAGCTTCATGTACATCTTCATGTGTATCTTGGCTTCTGTTGGTTTTATTCTTTTGGAAGTTGGCCTTTTGCTTTTTGTCATCTTTCTGAACATGATTTCATTAGTATTCTATAAAATCTGTCATGTATAGGAACATAAGTAGAGAAAACATATTGAAAAGGTCAGTAACCAAGTATTTATTCTGTAACTAGCCTAAGTAAATCTTATTTACTCTTTATTTACTTTTTTCTATCATTACAGTCTGACTTTTTGTTATAGTCTTGTTGTGATAGTCTGACTTGATGAGGTCTAAAGGGTAGCGGGCTTCTTCTGTATAGTACTTTGGCACTGTGTAATCGTATTAGCCATCTTTCATTACTGTTTCAGCGATTATAGTAGGATGGTGGCAGTGTATAGGGGTCAAAACTAACATTATCTTCAGTAGCTTAGTTTGCAGTCAGTCAGTCTGCAATGTCAGTAGATGTTTGGCTTGCTTTTGACCAAAAGGACTGCAGTTACAAGTGAGCAGGGGTATAATTGAGCAACAAATTACAGTGAATGTGAATTAAACAAAGCATCCCTAGAGCTACATGGCAGAAGTCAAGTGTTACTAATTCTCCAAGTTATTACCTCATAATAACTAGCATCCTGAAGATGTTCTTCTGTTATTAAATTCTTGCAGAGTGTGTCTCTTCTATGAAATACTGAATAACATCTTTCACAGTGTGTGATTCACATTAAGTACTTTATCTCTGGTAATCAGATCACATTGCACAAAGGAAATGTGTATGTGGCTGAATCAAGCAGAATTTAGAGGAAAAACTTATTTTAATTTCATTTGAAATAATATTTAGAAGAAAAATGGAATCATCAAGCAACGTTTCTGCGTATGTTTAATGGATTACATCTTATAGAATTCTGGAATTGCATCGTTGTCAGCAAAGGGAAAGGCCAATGATGAATCAAGTTTACTATTTCTCCAAAATACTCTTTTTTTCATAAAAGAAAATATTGTTATGCTCAAATTTCTAATACAATTTGAAACTTAACTCCAAATCAGTAAAATAATAATGATTAAAAACTATAGTTTGTAGTTTCTAGTATAAAACATCATTTCATTTAACCAGAGGTATAGCTAGTGATCCATTGCACTGGATTGTAGGTTAATTTATAAGAATTAACTCTAAAAACCTGAAAATATGTAAGGGAAATCAAGTTTTCAAACATTGTAGGTTGACTGAACTTAAGTATTTTAGTTGTCCTTGAAATTCATTGTTCTTTGCCAACATATTTAACCAGGCAACTGAAAAGAATCCCATTTGGGGTAAAAATGGAAGTTAGTTTTTCTACCTTGTTCTGTTTTTAGCTTGTCTGTTAATAGTAATTCCATACTGTCAATTGTAATAAAGTCTTGTGTGGCAACTCAGAACTAAATAGAGCCACCAACCTAACTCAGCAAACGGTAATCATATATACACAACTTTCACTGTTGTGGATAAGGTAAAATGTAACTAAGGGTGAAAAAGCTTAATATTCTATTATAAATTGTTAAGATGTCAGACCTTCTGTCTGTATTTTCTCAAAATGTTGCCAAGGAATGAGCTCTTTTCTGCAAATCATAAAAAATGGTATTATGTTTTGAGATCTTTTTTGAGAAATCAACATGTTAAATAAAAATAAAAATATATCCTCTTCATCAGAATGTACATGTTAATTATAATCAATGTAGCCTATGAATAAATAATATATTTACTATAATGCTTTTATAGTAACATCTGCTTGATCACTTACTATGCTTTACAGGATTTAAGTTGTGGGTATGGAGTTTCATCAAATTAAGCATTTGTAAGGCTTTTGCATGAGTATTTTATGAAAAGGGAAAATAAGAAGGTACATTGAACCTGATATGTTCTTGTGCTTCATTAATCTTTTTTCTTCTTTTTTTTTTCAGAAGAATCTAGATAAAGAGAACCACATTACATCAATTCACAGTTAAGCTTTTGTGCCTGCACACACCTATCTGTATGTCTCAGAATGATTTTATACTTTAGTATCTAAGATCACTTTTTGTATTGAGCTACGCATACATAGGCTTCTGAGCCCATGCACATTTTCATTTTTCTTGTAGAAGTCAGATGAGCTGTATACAAGCATAGGTGTCCATTTGAACCCAGATCATCAAAGATCTTGATATAAATTAAAAATTGTTTGGGATATTTAGGATTTGTCTGTATTCCGGGCACATGACTGATTTCAGCATGAACAGGAACATAAAACTTTATGCTGCTGTGGCATGAAGTTCAGTACAGGAAAGCTACTGAGGTTAGTACTGCGTAATCTGGATGAACACTTGTACCAGAAACTGCAGACCGAATGCTAGTTCCAGTATCTGTGTCAGCTCAGATAAAGCTGGTATGGGGTGTGCTTACATGTGCTGTGATAATCCTTCTGCTTACAGTGGAGCACCTTCACAACACAGGTCGTTCAGATTTTTAACGTATGTCTAGTTATGTTTAATATGATGTATATTAATACATAAAATATGTTACTGAATTGTAAATACATGTAGTTACACTGATACTTGATACATATACCTGTACAAATATAAGTAACTTTGTGTTCTTAAATATAAGTAACTTTGTGTTCTTGTATTTGCACACAGAGATAGCTATGTTCACAGTTAAGTTACTTTGATACTTTTCTCAAATTCTTTTTTCATACCATTTGGATATGTGATAATTTAAAAACCAAACTAAGGCATTTTCAGATACATGGATGAGAAAATGTGTGTCCAATCTTAAAGTCAATTTATCATTATTTGTTACCATGCTCACATAACTAATTGCGTTATATAGACGTGCAGAGATCATTATCAAGTATTTTTAAAAGGCTTACCCTTTTAGTGTAGAATTAGTATGAGAAAATTTAGCCCAAAGATTGCTTTTCCTAGTTACAAATTTTTGAAAGTAAGAGTTCATAATTGCAGTATTTCTTGTGTTCACTCCTGTTACAGCCTTGATATCATAGCTTGGTAGCTAATAGGGGCGTTGCTAGCAACCCTAATACTTAGATGGCATAACCTTTTCCATTTTAATAGGTTTTTACAGTCTTTTCTTCAAGAAGCTGTCACATTTACAGTGTTTGCAGCAGATCTTTAATTCGGTGTAAATAAACCCTTCAGGCTATGGTGTGTTTTTTGTAACATGAAGTTCTCTTCAGCTTTTGCTGATACGTAAACTAGGATGCTGAGATTTCCTTTCTTACTTGAAGAAGAACTGTGGCCAAGTACCAGAATAATACTGCATCAAAATTTAGAGGTAGATGGGCCTCTCTGCCAAAGTGAACGCTTGAGAGCTGTCTGAGCTGCTGTATATTGGAAGGGGTGGGACAGGAGCTGAAACAAGATGAGTTGTCCTGTCTTCAGAACTTGGTTTTATCCTACCCCTGACAAAACTGTTTGCAGAAGAAATAAAGCTCGGTTCCCACTCCCAGTAAGTGTTTCCCCATGTCCAGGGCATTTTGTTCCTGTCTATAGTTTCCCTTTTTTTTTTTTTCCTTCTTCTCTGCCTCTGATACAAGCACCATATGGTCAGGAAGGTATGTTAATGCTCCAACAATACCCATGAGAGATGGAGAAGAAAAAGAGAGTGGAGTGAGTTGTTTCATTTGCTAAAGGTGGAACTGTTTGTTGTTTGCTTTTTCCTTTAAAAGAGCACATAGGAGGGATTACATAGGAACAAATAGTATATTAGTTGTAAAGCACTCCAAAATTAAGAAATGACAGATTCCAGATTGCCCGTGAGACCTTAATTGCTGCTTCTTTGTGAATGCATATTATGCTATCATTTTTAATACTGTTATAGTATACTAATTTTTATTATTCAGTCCTCAGGATAAACTCAGAAGGGTCGGAAATGAGATTGCATGTACAATATTAAATCTGCTCATTTTAGATCATTATTTTAGTTTGCAACATTAAAATCTTTTGCTCAATCGCTGTATGTAGACAAATGCGACAAAAGCAAGTATCTGGGAAATTAATATTTTAGAAATGTGTGTATGTCAGATGCATTTTATTTCAATTATTTGGGAAAATTATTATTCAGGAATGCTAAAATTTATTTTATCATAAAATATGATAATTAATAATGATTAATAAAGTATATCTCTAACTTTATTTACCATTATTGTGTCCAAGCATGCAACGAAGACAAGAATTTCTAGTTGTGAAATTCTAAGCTGCTAAGCATTATGAACAAAAACATTTTAGAAAACATGGTAGAGTTCCTTTTATATAAAAATGATGTAACTCAAACTCATTATGGTGATGACTATCCTTGTATTTGCATCCTTTACTGTATGCAGATTAGAGTTATATTTATCAGATGATAATAGTTACAAATTTTGCACGTTCATTCCATTGAAACTTGCAGACTTCATAGCATAAAGAGTTTTTCATTTTGTATGATTACCTTTGTGATTCATACTATTTACACTGCAAGTTCTCCTGGCTAATGCTCTTCACAGATCTTGTTCCATTTTTGTTCAATAGTTCTAAAGAGGCAAATTGAGAAGTAAGAGAAAAGCTTCTGTGAGCTACCTGTCCTTTCTTATGACTCAAACCCTTCTGACGTTTTTTAATATTGTAGTGTTTCCCTTCTGCCCGTTCAACTTGCTGGATGTTCAACTTCCATCTTACTCTTCATCTGTCTGCAGAAGGGCCTACTTTCAGCACATGAATGTGACACTCTTCCTTGCGTATGCTCTCTAAAATATGCTTCCAAATGATTTTTTTGTTGATCCATCCTTCTTTCCACAAAAATGTTTTGAAGCCTAGTTTCCAAAGGGGGAGAGATAAAGCTAGAGTTACTGTAAGCAAAGCAAGCTCATGAAACACATTAAAGGACGTAGGGTTATTGTGATGTTGGGTACTGTAGAGGAGAGTACGAAACAGTAGAAAACTCCAGTTTGGAAGTCTCCCTATTCTTAGAACAATTTGTTTTTCTATACTACTACTGCTGCTGTAGAAGTGTTTAAACTTGCCCGTAAAGGACTACTTAACATGCCAATGGGCTAACTAAACAGGAAAACTAGGGTACTGATGCTTCTTCTGGAGCCCAGGGGGTTAGAATACAGAGTTGTACAATTTCTCCCCAAGTTTGTTACGGGCAAAGTACATTTCACTGTTTTAAAATACTTTGCTATTTAAAGAAATACACATAATTCACACAGGACACTGTGTGAATATTTACTGCTTTTCTAGCTATCAAGAGGCAATAATTAGGCAATAAGTAATTATTGTTCAATCAACAGTTTTTCTTTCTTTTGTTGTTTCTGTGTAAATGGAAAACTATTTGTTGTATATTTATATTCCAGCTTGATTGAAAAAAACCAGTTGTTGAAATCTTCACTGACAAATTTAAATTAGATGTTTTTTGTAAATGTTGATTTTTTAAAACCTGATATGCAGTTTATATGCTAAGAATATATTACTCACTAAAATGTATTTTATGGGGTCTTAAAAATAGTTATGAAAAATTCTTACATAAGCTTTTGATTGACTGAATCGCTAACTAAATGATTATGTAAACTGTCTCTAAAAATATTAATTCTAAATGGAGGCAACTGAAATGGAGCATAAGCAATAACATTTCTTCTTGAAAAAGATATCCTTTTGAAAACCTTAACCTTGACTAATCTTTTCATTAGTTATATCTTTATCCTCCAAATGTAAATTATTTCTATATTGGATCAACTTACTTTGAAAATTCTAACTTCAACTTTTATTTTTTCCCCTCATTAGGCACATCAGAATGTTTTATTAGGAAAAAAAAATGTTGATCTGTTGACCTAGTGTTGTAAGCTTAGTTAATTGCTCTGAATATTTCAGCTTATACATTTATATATATCTGTGTGTGTTTAGGGACAATTATTGATATGATAATAAGAAAAATCTCACAAGAACCCCAATGTTGGATTGATTTCCATTGTTTAGAATTGACCAGAATTGGAAGGTTTCAAAGCCAGCTGTCATGTGAAGAAAGCAATAACCTTGTTCATGTATACCTTTAAATAAGGTGGATTTTTTTATCAGAACAATGTCTTCAATTTCTGCCCTTATTTCTGAATTCTATATTATATTTATGCACCTATACTATTTTTGTGAGTAATTTCTTTAAATTAAGATACTACCACATAAATTGCTGTCTAAAGGAATATAGCTCAGCTGAATAAATATTTATATTTCTGTACTTTTCAAGTTCTAGTTGTTGAATCTATAGTAACCCTACCAATTAGGTATCTATACCTGATTTTCCCAGGAGAAGGAAAGTATGCACAACTCACTCTTTGAACACATACTATCGCCTTAATTTATTAAGGTTACAAAAGTTAACAACATACACAATAACAACTATGCGTACTCAAGGACTGGGACATATAACTGGCTCTGATTTTGAATCACTGGCTTGTTTATACTACTGCTTTGTTAAATAAGAATAATAGTTATTAACAGAAACTGAACTATTTTTCTGCCAGTCCACTGTCTCTGAACCATCCAGAATAAATCTGCTTGCAAACATCGTTAAATTAATATTTTTCACATTTATGAACATTTGGCATTTTGAGGGTGCTAAACAATTGACTGTCTGAATAGCTTTTTTTCTTTGATATGATATTCTTAGCTGGTCAGTCAGGAAAAAAAAAGGATTATTCCATTCATTGTGAATTCTGCTGCGTCTAGTATCTTGATGTAGTGATCTTTAATAAGCTATTCACTTAGCTGTCTATGAGAAAGAATGAACTTCAGTTACTCTGTAGTTCTAATTTCAACTTGCTGTTTTATAGCATTTCTGCAAATAGTAGTCATCCAGAGAAATCTATTCTTGAAAGCTTCTTGAAGGCTAATGACATATCCTATACTGAGATGCATGTTACATCGATGAAAAAATCATAAATCATGACATCATTATGAAGTTTAGTAGAGCTACAAAAGCAAGAAAAGGAAAAGTGAGAAGGATTTTTTCCTGCCACAGTTGCCATTCTACTTAAAGTTCTATGATTAGCATAACTGGAATAACCCTGATAGAGATTTATGCAAACCTATAAAAGATTAATGTGGATTCCTATAGATTTTTGTATTTGGGAAGCTGCCATAAAATACACAGTTCACTTAAACATTTCCTGTTAATTTGGTGTGGCATAACGTGACTTATTCTCAAATATAAAATGTCATTGTAGTCATATGTTACTGGGATTTATCATTCCTCATCCAGTCACAAGAGAAATATAACTCATTGGCACTTTGCCAACAATAAAGTCCTTGTCTTGAGTCTGTTTTACCCTGTGATGATGATTGTATAACATTTCTCTTTCAAAAACCCTGTGGTTTTGCATTGCCTCTTGAACCAGGTACCAGCTGTTTGATTAGGCGTTGCAATCATCAGGAGGCTTTGCAAATCCCAGTAATGGGTGTAGAATGCGATCCTAAATTTTAGGCTCTTGATCCCCAAGAAGGAATATGGAATCTGCAGCTTAGTCACTAAGCTCCCTATATAGCATCTTGAGGATAAGTGCCATAAAAAATAGTCCACGAAACTTGTGTTCTGAAGAGGTGCCTCGTGTCTATTCAATAGGAAATGTGAAACATATAGTGTCATGCAGTATCACATCAACTTAGATTGATTATCTCTGGCTTAGAGGTGCAGGGAGGTACCCTCATTCACTTGAAGTCAAAAGATTGAAAAGTTTTTCAGAGAATAAACAGCTACCAGTATTCTTTGAACAAATGACATCAGGACTTGCTCCTGTGCCACAGCTACAGTTGCTATTCTCTATATAATAAACTAGTATTTAGAGATTGTGGCTAACAAGTGGAAGGTCTAGATTTGATTCTTTTAGACTGAAGTGATTCAGATCCATTTCTTGCAAGAGTGTCTGTATATACATATATGTCCTTAACCTTTCTTGTTGCTTTCTGATATTCATGTCAAACAGGAAAGTGGCCAGAATGAAAACATTTCAGCTTTTACATTTGGGAAGAGCCGTGTGCTAAATTGGCAGAAACAGAACCCCTCTTTTCGCTTAAAATGAGTATATGAATATACTTTTCTGATTACTTAGTGCATGGAGATAGCTTAGCACAGCCAGATCTAAGGCAAGAGAGGAAAAGGAAACATTGCACCAAGGATAGAAACAATGCACTTAAACTAGATATAAGGAAGAAATTTTTATTAGTGAGGGTAGTGAAACACTGGAACAGGTTGCCTGGAGAGGTGGTAGATGTCCCATCCCTGGAAACATTCAAGGCCAGGTTGGATGGGGCTCTGAGCAACCTGATCTAGTTGAAGATATCCCTGCTCATTGCCGGGGGGGGTGGGGGTGGTGGTGGACTATATGACCTTTAAAGGTCCCTTCCAACCCAAACTATTCTATGGTAACACTGTTGTGGCATTGAAGCTTTGAACATACTAAAAGACACTTTAATTAGAAGGGTAGATATGAGAGGATGTAGATGGGAAGGGCTCTAGCCACACTGCCCAAGTCGCAGAAAGCAAAGCCAGGCAATGGAAGAATGAGGTACCGCTTACGGTAGGAGAAGACCAGGTTCGAGGCCATATGAGGAGCCTGAAGGTGCACAAGTCCATGGGACCTGATGAGATTCATCCACGGCTCCTAAGGGAACTGGTAGATGAGGTTGCCATCATGTTTGAGAAGTCTGGCAGTCTGGTGAAGTTCCCACTGACTGGAGAAGGGGAAACATAATCCCCATTTTTAAAAAGGGTTAAAAAAGGAAGAACCAGGGAACTACAGGCCGGTCAGGCTCGCTGCTGTGCCCAGCAAGATCATGGAGCAGATCCTCCTAGAAACTCTGCTAAGGCACATGGAAAATAAGGAGGTGGTTGATGACAGCCAACACGGCTTCACTAAGGGCGAATCATGCCTGACAAATTTGGTAGCCTTCTATGATGTGGTGAAAACATTGGTGGATAAGGCAAGAACAGACATCATCTACCTGGACTTGTGCAAAGTATTTGACACTGTTCTGCATGACATCCTTGTCTCTGAAGTGGAGAGACATGCATTTGATGGACCACTCGGTGGATAAGGAACTGGCAAGACAGTCTCACTCAAAGAGCTGCAGTCAATGGCTCGATGTCGAAGTGGAGAGCAGTGACAAGTGGTGTTTCTCAGGGGTCAGTACCGGTACCGGTGCTGTTTAACATCTTTGTTGGTGACATGGATGTTGGGATCAAGTGCACACTCAGCAAGTTTGCCAGCAACACCAAGCTGTGTGGTGTGGTTGGCATGCTGGAGCAAACGGATGTTGTCCAGAGGGACTTGGATAGGCTTGAGAGCTGGGCCTGTGCAAACTTCATGAAGTTCAACAAGGCCAAGTACAAGGTCCTGCACGGGGGCTGGGGCAATCCCAAGCACAAATACAGGCTGGGCAGAGAACGGATTGAGGACAGCCCTGAGGAGAAGGACTTGGGGGTGTTGGTTGATGAGAAGCTCAACATGAGCCAGCAATGTGCACCCAGAAGGCCAACCATATCCTGGCCTGCCTGAAAAGAAGTGTGGCCAGCAGGTCGAGGGAGGTGATTCTGCCCCTCTACTCTGCTCTCATGAGACCCCACCTGGAATATTGCATCCAAATCTGGAGCTTTCAACCTAAGAAGGACATGGACCTGTTGGAGCAGGTCCAGAGGAGGGCCACAAAGATGATCAGAGGGCAGGAGCACCTCTGCTCTGAAGACAGGCTGAGAGAGTTGGGGTTGTTCAGCCTGGAGAAGGGAGACCTTGTAGTAGCCTTCCAGTATCTGAAGGGGGCCTACAAGAAGGCTGGAGAGGGACTTTTTACAAGGGCATGTAGTGATAAGATGAGGTGTAATGGCTTCAAACTGGAAGAGGGTAGATTTACAATAGATATTAGGAAGAAATTTTTCACTCTGAGGGTGGTGAGGCACTAGAAAAATTCCCCAGGGAAGTTGTGGAGGCCCCATCCCTGGAAGCGTTCAAGGCCAGGTTGGATGGGGCTTTGAGCAACGTGGTCTAGTGGGAGGTGTGCCTGGCCATGGCAGGGGGGTTGGAACTAGATGATCTTCAAGGTCCTTTCCAACATAAACCATTCTACGATTCTATTATTTACTTCTGTCTTTGCACTATTCCCTATCCTTTTATGACTGTGTTGGTATCTAAATTTTTAGAAATAATTGTAATCTTTTAAAAGGTTAATTAAAATATCATTATAAATTACTGTGATTACACTTTAAGAAAAGCAGATGAAAAATACTGGACATCATTAAAGAATGATTCTGGAAACATGAGTATCTGAAAATCAGTAATAGAAAAAGTGACTGGAGAAGTAAGTTGCTGCAGTATAAATGTTTGATTCCCAGCGTCTGCATACCTTACTCCTTTTTAATTTTAGGGACATCCTGGAGTAGATGCTGGCAAATTTACTTAGTATGTTACTTGAGCTAATTTCAAACTAAGTTTCTTTTATCTCATTGCAAAGCAGTATTAGCATTCATCTACCATTCAGCGAAATGCAGACTTACAATAGCTGGTTGAACAAGAAGGCCAAATTGATATAACAGGTTTACTATGGTATTTTCAGCACCAAAGGACAATATTCTATCGTGTTCACTTTGTTAGATACTTAACAGTGCAAAACAAAATGTCAAAATGTAATTTAAGTACAGTATCCATTTTTCTTCTTGTCCTGGTTTCAGCTGGGATAGAGTTAATTTTCTTTCTAGTGGTTGCTGTGTTTCAGATTTACTAGAAAAAGAATGTCAATAATGCATATTGTTTTAGTTGTTGCTACGTGATGTTTATTCTGTTCAAGGACTTTTTTTTCAGCTTCCCATAGAAGCTGAGAAGGAACATAGAACAATGGAATGGCCATTAGAACGTTCCATACCACAGACATGCTCGGTATATAAACGGGGGTGGCCGGGGGGCAGGAATCTCATGATCACTGCTCAGGATGGGCTAGGCAACCAATTTACCGGATGGTGAGAGTGACTTGTGTTGTATTACTTTATGTTGTATATTCTCTTGCCATTATTATTATTGTTATCGGTATTATTTTCCTTTTTCTGTTATTGTTCTATTAAACTGTCCTTATCTCAACCCGCAAGGTTTTTTTTCTTTTCCTTTCCTCCCTCTTCTCCCTGCCATTCTGGAGAACTTTGCAAGCGTCTGCATGGTCCTAGCTCCCAGCTGGGGTTAAACCGTGACGCTTGTTTTTAACTTCAAAATATACTGATAAATAGTTTTCACAGCACAATTACTTGTGAATACTTGCATTATCTTTTATTAAAATAATGTATGATAGTGTTTTCTATTGATTGCCAACGGAAATGTAATTGAGAATATATACCCTTCTAGAGCTTTTTTGGAAGAGTCATGTTATATCAGAAGAGTCAGCAGTGGCTCCTGTATTTCATTTGCCATGTCATTTGTTTTTAGGAATTTTGAGTACATATTTGAAACTACTTTAAAAAGGTTATCGCACTAGAAACATGCAAATGTGATGCTAAAATAATCATAATTCCTTTTTTTAAAAAATGTGATATGCATTTACACCAAATACTTCATCACCTGTGCTTTTTGGTCAGGTTCCTGTGTTCTAAATTTTGAATTCTAGTGTATTTAAGTTGTTTCATTCCTATAAATACAAATTTGGTAATTATAGCACTACAAAATGGTCATACAGTCATAACTAAGAGCTTGTTTCCAGTCTACACGTGTAAGCATTTGCTTCTGCAGCTTTTGAAAACTTGTTTGATTACAGCACATCCAATTATTCTTCTTAGAAATTTACTAAGCTTTCATGAAAAATTTGCGTAACAACACAGAATAACATACTCTGTGTAAGGTAGATTGTAAATATGACCACAGCTGTATAAGCCAAACAAGGAAGTCTGCAAAATAGAGTAGAAGGAGATTCTGTAAAAGTTAGCTCTTAATTTTCTGATTTTTTTTTCCTTTCATCCATGTTTTATTATAGAGCAGTGCTGATACCAGTAGTCTTCAAGGATATGATCAATCATACTATATTTAATAATACCTACAAAATAGTCTTTCTACAATGAGAGTAGATTTAAAAAACATTATCATTTTGTTTAAAAGCCATTATCATTAGGCTTGGAGTAATCAGCATAGCAAATAAATTAATGAATATGTACGATGAGGTACTGTGGCAGATCAGCACTTGTTGAACAAAGACAGGAGTTCAGGGTATTCCAGTACTTTGTTGCAATTGATGTTGCCATTAACCATTTATCTGCTGAGCTTTGATTTTCATTATTTTATTGAAAATTCATAACCAATATGAAAGGAAAATCTTAAACTTTATGCTAACATTTTGTCTTAATGCACTCATTTTAAAATGGATGAAAACAAATAAGTCATTCAATAAAAACAAGCGTGGTTTAATTTTTTGTCTTGGAGTTATCAGTAACACTGAGAGGATAACCCATTTCTCCTGAATTTTGATATTTGCCCTGCAGGCAGTAGAAAAATCAAATGTATCTTAATTTACATTATCTACTCAAATCTTAAGTGTCCTTGATTAATAAAAATATATGTGACAGCAAAGGATAGCTCTGCTTTTAATCTGTTACGAAGATCATAAAAGCAGTGAGTGTTATGACTCTACGATGTTTCCTGAGGGATCAAGAAATCTGCACTTTTCTTAAGATTGACCTATCACCTTGAAAAGCAGTCTTGAAGGAGAGCTGCAAATGCAAGACCACTGTCAGGTCAACCTGTCATGGTGCTGACAGGTCTCTGATATAAAACCCAATTTACTGTTTAAGAAGCACATCCATTATCCTTCTGATTTTAAAATAGAACATACATCAGCAAAATGATAAAAGAAAGTGCTTAAGAATTATGAAAGTCAAGGACTATTTCATATCAGAAAGTCACAACCTTTTTTGCATATTACTGATTAAAATTACAGTGAATGTTAATATTCATCTGTGTCTTTTTTTCTTCCAGAAAGTTAAGAGTTTGCATCAGCTGAACTTTAATCATTGTAATTCTACTTGTATTATATCACTATTTAGTCAGACATTATATTACAGTAGCTTTCATAGGAGTTGAAGAGATTTTTGGAAGTGTGGGTAATTTTAGGCAAACTGATGTGTCAGGTTTGGGGAAGATCTGTCTTTTTTATCCTAACGAAAAAAACCCCACCACCACCACGCCACGTTTTTCCTATCGTTATATTTAAGGTTCATCTGCATTTGTAATTTGGAATAGAGTAGAATTCTTAAGTTTCATGTGTAAAGAGGATCTATAGATGCTTCTACTTAATAAAATTTCAGTTCTTGAAAATTGAAAGTTTAAGGCATTACTGAATGGGCACTAGAAAGGAAAAGCATATTAATTTTTTTTACTTGACGGCCTTAATAGATTTAAATGTTAAGTTGGATATCATAAAATAGTAGGAACAAACACTGATTATATTACTGAAATGTCCACCAAGGCTCATGGAGAAGTAAGGTTATGAATTTCTAGTATCAAAACAGCTTTCAGCCTTTAGAACAGTTTCCAGTGTCATCTTACTTATTTTAACTTGTGCCTGTATTTGATCATGACTTTTTTTCCTGTCTTTTTGCTTTTTGCTTTTATTGCTAGTTAAAGAGCTATGGGCTTACTGCATCACTCTTAATTCTGCAGAATTACTGGGCATAAGATTGCCTAAGTATAATTTTTAACCTTAAAAATTCTTTGGGAATATATGTACTATTGGTTTCATATTTTTCATGTGCTTTTGATTTATTCAAGAGTTTGTCCAGTCTGCTTGTAAAGGATTTGCATTTCTTTAAACTAGTAGGCCTGTAAATTCCAGAAGGGCTCTAAAATCTTGTCTGCATTTTGTCTTAGTTAATTTCTACTGGTAAAAATTTTAAAATCATTGATCTGTGCTCTGATCAGTGTAGCTATGTTGATTTTTGTCCTGAGACTCCAGATAAGATGAGTGGCAGCAATAAAGTTTCAAAAGTTGAAATACATTTAATTAATATTTCTGAAGTCTCAGGAGATCTTCATATTGAATAATTGGTAAAGGCACAAAGTAATTGTAATTTCAGCCAACTGGCTCAAAATCTGTTTTGTTCACTTGGTATGTGTTTGCTGTTATAGTCTGTAATAGACTTAGCATTTCCTTGTTTCTTGATGTTATCTGATTTATGTTATTTTATGTATCAACAAAGTTAAGAAAGTTTATAATTTAAATGAGCTAAGAAAAACAGTTTTAGCCATGTAGTCTGTACACTACTTGGCAAGATTTTTCTTTAATTTATAATATACATGACTGCATCAGTCTTCATAAGGGCATTGCAAGCAATTGTCATATAGGCTTATTTACAATATGCATATCTTCAGATTTCATTGAAAGACAACTGCTTTCTTGGAATGTAAGTAAAGCTGCTCTAAAAAGTGAAAGGAGCCTTGTGCCTGCACCTGAATTTAGCTAACAGGAGGCAGACCTATGTAGGTAGCCATTTTTTGAAATAACAAGTCTGATAATGAAAGAAGGTCATCTACCACAGATAGCCTGTAACCTGAGTTTTACTAAGAGGTGCCAGACAGCCATTCTTCTTAAAAAGATGTTTGTGTTGGTTTTTTTGTTGGTTGGGGTTTTTTTGTTTGGTTTTGGTTTGGGTTTTTTTTGTGGAGATTAGATGTAGAGCTTTTTTGGAATTAATGTAAAAAAATTCAAGTCTAGTTGTATAAGTTGAATTTTGTGTGTTTTAAATTTCATGGAAAGTTTGAAGAGTCTGTGTTACTCTTCTAATGATTGTTTGAGGGAAAAAATCACAGAGTGAATACTGTAGTACTTAAATATTCTAATTTCAAAAGAATTTAAATAATAAAAAATAGCATTTAGTTTGAAATTTCCAAAACATAACTCTGTTCCTGTAAAGCAAATGTTGTCATTTTTGGCAAGATATATTATATTCCCTGATGATTAAGTTGCTTAGTTGTGTGATTACGTGAGCCTTCCCTACATGGTTTGTTTGACCTATTATGAGTGTTCCAACAAAATGTATTTTTATACAGTTCAGTGTAAGGTTATACAATCTGCAAGCAGGAAATGCAGGCCAAATGCACAGAGTAGGATCTATATGCTGATAAGCAGGGATTCCCAAAACCTACCTATTACTGTCATGAAAATAATAGCAGATAAGCAGCAATGGGCTGTGGTCTTGTATATAACGGACTAATATGAGACAAAGTTTATAAATAGAGACGATATGAAAATTATTTTACTCATATATCAGCAGTTGAGGATAGGTCATGAAGATAATTTCTTGCATTATGTATAACTCCATTGTACTGCAAGACATATGTAAAGGGAATATTTACCCCCTTTTTTGTGTGCATTTTTGATTTTTCCAAAGTATAATTATCCTGGAATAATTATCTCTACGTGCATACTCTCCTTCTAGGTGCGTTTCCATACGGAGTTGAGGAAAAAGAATTCATAAGATACAATTGCTCTAGACTAATTAGTGGATGTTAAATATTTTGGAAAATTTCCAGCTACAGATGAGTGTTAATGATGTACCCTGCAGACTTGGTCCAGAGCCTACTGGATTTAATTCCCCTTGCTTCAATGAAATTTCTTTCAGAACTACTGAGCCAGCTTTTAATATTTACTAGAGTAGATAGAGTTAAGGCAATTTGCAATTTTGAATAGGATTTAATGGGGCATTCAGATGATTTATCAAACTCTCGAAAGTGTTACATTGATTGAATTTCTTTGTAGTTGTCTTGCTCCGGAGTGAAGGAAGACATCCCTCTACTCATTGACTCATGTGTGCGTTGTAGCCGCCATTTCCATCAGCTTCCTCCAAAGGCAGCAATAAATCCTCCTTTCTGCAGGTAGGGTTCCATGAGCAGGGGAGCTCATAGAACACTTTGCTACTGCCTAGAAGTCGTCTTGATTGTTTCTCAGTTTTTTCTCCCCTGCTCCTTATTGTGCAGCCTGTCTTCTTGTGCCATCTCGCCTGTTCATCTGACACTAGTGTAAGCTGGTTTGGCTTGGTAACCCAGCAAAAAAAGTATTATCTTTTATCTCCTTGTGTAGTTTTCTACCAAATTATTGAGATGAATCAACTCAGATAACACTTACAAGCATATCAGCCAGTAAAAGTCAGATGTTGGGAGTATGTGTCTGGTAGCAGGGAGTGGAGAAGAAGGAAGCTTCACCTTTAAGCAGTAGTGAGATGTTACATCAGCTTGTCTCATCGTGTAGGAATGTTCTGATAGTAAATCCGCTATTGAAGTTTGCACTTGACAAGGGTACCTCAAAGAAACACCGGCAGACGTTATCTCCTACTTCAAGCAATGGAGTTAAGAGACAGTCTAGGCTTTTCTATAATCGCATCTAAAAATGAAGAAAAAAAAAAAGTCTATTAGGATTATTTCTTTCTTAAACCCATTGTCGTTTGGGCCAAACTGGCCACTGGGCGAATGACAGATGCTCCCTCCTACCTCTCTTCAAAGAGAGAGGCAGGAGAGAGAGGGAGACTTCTGAGTTTAGGAGGAACTGAACTACTGTGACGAAAAGCAAAAGTGAGCTGCCCTTGGGTGTTACAGCAATAAGTATAAGCAAGAGCCTCTCTGCATACCATGTCCGGGCATCAGCTATAAACATAGGTCATATCACTCTGAAAGTGACCAGTGTCTGCACAATATGCTGTTCATTTCAGTAATTAGAAGAGGCCTAACTAAAAGGTAAAGTTACTGAACAAAATTGGTCCTGTTTTACCTCAAACCAGGACAATCCATGAAACCCATGATATTTGTCATGAATTGTTGGTTTATCCTCTAGAGGATTTTGAATCTTTTTTCTTCTTTGTAATACATACCATTTTTACTGGGTAAAATTGTTCAGGAGTATTGGGCAAAAATGTTCATGCTGTGCGTGCATGCACTCTCTCCCCTTCTCTCTCTTTCTCACATGCACATGCACATGCACATGCACATGCACAAAATTCTAACTTCATCAAATTTCTTTGGTGATATAATTCACAGTATAATGTATACTGCATATGATATATCTATATTATTTACTTTTTAGTTTTCATTACCTAGTTAATTACTTCCTTTTTTATTTTTCCATTCTTAATGCACTAGGGTACGTAAACCAGTGTGTTGGACACCATGCAATATTTTCAATGTCATTAACTAGAAGCAGGAAAAATCATTACATTGACATGAGTTTCATTTATTTTGTACCTCTTTCCCATATTTACTTTTTGTGGATAAATTATTCGAAGTTGTTTTAGCTTTTTTCATTGGCAAATCATCTCTTTCTCAATAGGTTAACATTCTCAGTACTTTCTCTAATATTTCTATCATTTAGTTAAGGCTCTTAGCTTTCCTCTGAAAATACTTTTATCAGAAGAATTTTAATCTGTTTATTTTGTTAGTTTTTACTTTTATCTCCCAGTCCTGACTGGATTTTTGGTAATAACCCCAGGTTAGCTGTTGTTCCTTTCTAGCATAATAGTATTTTTTTCCTTTTCCTGAGCTGTTTTCAAAAAATCACCGTGAACATTTCTAGTTCTTGTATTTTTCCAGTAAACTGTAATTTATTATTCATTAATTGTGATATCTTTAAGCTGTTTTAATCATTTTCCAGGTTTATATTGCAATAGTAGTGCAATATTCCGTGCTCCCTTCCTCCTTCTTTAAATACAGAAAGCCTCATGAAACTGGTGAATTAATGAAGATGTAGGTGGAGAAGAAAGGGACAAACCAATCATACTACAATTCTTCAACCTTGTGTGTATATTGGAACACCTCATTTCAAGCAGTTTCGTTCATATGCTGTCACATTAGTTGCAACAGTCAGTAATAATTACTGCAGCATTGCTGATTCAGAAACAATCATAGCTTTTTCAATGGTAGGGGAAGATTTTCTTCAAATTAGTTGCAACTTTCTACTGCATTTGTATTGGGGCAAAGATTTGTGGTCAGGTATTTAATTTTCACAATACTTCATTTATTGGCATCAAATACTCTTTACTGTCATGTTTCTGAGTTTATTCTTTAGCATTCAGAAACACTAAGGTGTTATACAGTGTAAAATTTTACTAATATTTTCCTTCTGGATCAGCTTCTTCCTATAAGTAAAAATAAAGAATGCCAGAGAAAGGATGACTTCTTTGTTTTCTGAGATCGTCTTGTCTATGTACCTTCTAAATCTTTGATAAATATCCATTACTATACTATTCTTAATGGTGTTATTGCATATTCATATCACATTATCACTAGAAGCCATAGTAAAAGAACGGGATCTGCTGATGGCACTGTACAACACAATTCAAGAAGCTCAAGGTTATTGTTTGTATCTGTTCTTTTAAAAATCTTAAAAGTATCTTATGCAAGTGATAGAAATATTAGAAGGTAATTATTTCACTGAAACAGAAGAGAGCATGGAGGAATATTCTGGAACAATATTCTCAGAAAACTACAGAAAAGCTATGGAAATATATGTATCAATGATAATTGATAACATTATATTTCCATTTTGATGGAATGTTTTAAGTTTTTGAGAAAAGATAATGAATAAGAAAGGATAAAATAAGAAATGTGAAGCAGTACTTTGAATAGTTCTGAAAACTAGATGCTGTATTATCAGCCAAAAGAAGATCATGCATGGAAAGATTATCTGGTTCATCAGCTAGTGTGATGAGATTCATGCATACAGTTAAATGTAAATGACATCAGTGAAAATGGCATTTAGTCTTTGTCCTTATGCAAGATTATGTTACTCTCATTCCATTTGTCTGCAGTTTTACTATGTCTAATCCAGTTTATAGATTGACATGCTGGATAATAAGCTTTCTCTTCCAGGGTTAAAAGAGGAGACAAGTGGGGAAAAAATATGAAAATATATTATTAAAGTTATCGAGGAGTAATTTCTTTTTTTCTACATCACTTTTAAGCAAGCTGAATTTTTATTTGGCCAAAACTTAAGCTATTTTGTCAATGAGCTGTAGTTATTGTTAGTATTCTAGATGTCGACTGTTTCAGTAATTTTGAAAATAAGTTTCACCTGCCATCTAACTCTGTCATTGGTGTAATTTTAGATTTTCAGAATTCACTGTGCAGTTACTCAATATGGTTTTGATCTCCACAGAACCTATAGCTTTATGAGTGCATTCTCTCCTTGCTCTTCCTACCTGCAATCTGCTGAAACTGGCAAAACCACAAAAAAATTGTGCATGGAACCATGTTCTTTGGCACTGGCTTTTACATTCCTATTGGCTAACTGTACCTACTTTGGGTTTTTTTTTATTATTTTTAAAAATATGCATAAACTTATTTGGAAATCTGTTCCAGATTCTTTAGGTAGGAGATTCTGTTCATTGGTGATCTAAAGAAAATTGATGCTTAAATGCTTTCTTTTTATGTAGGCACTCTTGATTTTGATAATCCAGTTGTTTGCTACTGACCTTTGGGGTGAGAATTGTTGTTCTGCAACCCCTGGGTGGGGTGGGGAGAGGGTGTATGGTTCTTTCTGGATCTCAGTAAGAAAGGCCTGACAACAAAGGACATAATAAAATAGCTATTTTAATAAGACAGAATAAAAAGATGAAGATAGAAAGCAAGTAAATGTTATGTTCTTTCAGATGCTGGAATCTCTCCTTTTGTGCAGCATTGGACTGACCCCCGATGGATTTTCCCGTAGCGTGCTGCACACATGATGCCTTTGGAGAGTTTCCTTGTCCCTCTCATGCTGTGGTGCCTTTTATTTTGTGTAGCAAACAGAATCATATATCTTCTCCTGACAGGTTGGAATGTTATCTCTGTCATAACATTCCCAGCACACGGCACAGGCGAGCACGGGGCACTCCAGCAGATTCCCGTTTAGCAGCATAATCATACTAACGTACGGGCTTCTCAAGCCTTCAGTACAAGGTCTAGTAGAGTAGACATGGCTTGGTCAGGATCACTAACTCCTCGAATACAATGCCTTCCACAAGGCTCCCAATACATTCATCTGGCCAAATGTAGGTGCATACCAAAAAATGAGGTAAAAAAAACGGTATCCATTGAACTTGCAACACATATTGAGTTAGAAAAATTATCATCTCTGCCTACCTATAGTGTGATTCAGCTCATCCCAGGGCAGACATAAATTTTTAGCAATAACTGTGCAACCAAAATTTAGCAATACTTTATGAAATAACTATAGTATATGTGAATCAATATGATTTGCTGCCACATATTATTCTATGTCTACTGTCTAGCTCTACTCTGAATGTAGGGAATTTACCAGGAATCAGTCTTACATATTTGAAGTGTAGGATCTTACTTCATTTGTTATTCTATCTACATTTTGAAAAATGTTAAAATATTGTATTATTTCTATTGTCTTTTAAGAGGAATTAACTTAAGAATGTTACATTTGAGAAGATATATTTTATCTTAATAGTTCAAGATTAGCAAGGCATAAAAGCTAGCTGACACGCTCGCTCGCTTGCTTTTTCATTAAGTCATCTTTGGTCAAGTTATGGTCTCTGTATTTACCCTGAGTGCTAGATTTATTCTGGGACAATAAAATCTTCTTGTCTTTAAATTTCAAACTATCTTTTTCCTTCAAGTCCAAGAGGTTTCGTCTCTTATCCCTGAAATGATACATGAAAATTAGCCAAGTCTCAGCTGAAATGTCTGATTCTTCTTTGCCACTAGTGCAAATAACAAAAGTAGCATTAATAATTTTTCTTAAGTATAATGTTAACAACAATCACCAAAGGCATTCAAAGATTATTTTACCTTTACTAAATGTCCAGTATTCAGAGTCATATATTCTTACAGCATTTCTATAATTTAAATATTTTTTCTAAGATCATAGTATTTTTCATTTCTCTGTCTTTTCTAGTTTTGATAGTACCTGTGTTATTTGGGTGTGTGCACTGTTCTTTCTGAATAAGAAAATTGATAAGAAAATTGCTAGCCTCTGGTTTGTTTAATGTCTACCCTTGTGTAAGGCATCAGATTTTGCAAAGATATGTTTAAATTAATCTGTTACTAGTCTTGTATATAAGGAATCAACATTGCATCCTAGTTACAAAAGTGTCTGTCAAAATTTTTGAAAACTGAGAATCTTTTATAAGTCTTATCATTTTATAACTAGCTTAGATTTAGGCACCAGATCCTCCAGATGCATTCTTGATTTTGGAAACTAGAGTCTACATCTACATTTCAACTTGTATTTAACTTCAGCGTAGTTAACAAAACACTATACAATTTGTTCCTCTTCGTTCCTCTTTGTCAGAGATCTGTAGTGTTACAGATTATTTCAGCTTGTTAGAAAAAATCTTCCTAAGATATAGGTAAATTCTCGCTTTTAAATGTTTTATGCCCTATACCCTAACATGGCAAAATTGCTTCTGTTCAATGACATTCTGCTTTTTCAACATACTTGCTCTTATGGTGACATCCTTACAAGTTTATGTTCTTGTTTACTTTAAGCCAATCCTTTCTTAAAATGGGATGTGCCAACTGTCGGAGATACTCAAAGAAATATTCAGACAAATGGAATCGTTATGAAAAGGAAAATTTTCCCTTCCACATATTGATTTGCATATACCTTGACAATCTGTTCTGGTTTGGTGACAGAGGGAAGGTGAGAGTTTTTTTCTTTTTTATTTTTTGTGGGTTTTCTTCCATTTTGAGATTATTTGACAGAGTTTTTACATAACTGCAAATTATTACATAGTAGAGCGTGATGTTTCTTATTGCTAAACACTAGGTGGAGAGTTAAGTCAGCATTCCATGGAAGCTGTCTTCTGAAAAGTATCATCTTATATCATGTTCAGTTCCTGTACTGTTGTCTTGTCCATGTTACGCAAAAGATCTTTTCAAAGCTTAATCTTCAAAAGTAATGGAGAATTTGCTCTAGTGTATATAACCTGCCAAAACATTTCCTAATTTGAATGATATACCTGTTCTTATAGCAGTATTGAAAATTAATTTCTAAATGTGAAAGATGAACATAACTATTTGGAGACATTCAGTATATATGTTCAAATATTGCACAAAGGAGCAATTATTGAAATTGCTAGGCTTTCAAAATACTGGTCTTTCTTATTAATATAGATTTTTCTGTTTATTTTTTGAGATATTGCGACTTGATATTTCTTAAGAAAGCACATCTAAAAGTTATACAGTATGGACTCTGATATCTGATTTGTGCCAATATCGGTTGTGATTAGTCTGATAATCTCTTATATCCTCTTTAATCCTCTCTAAGTCCCTTTATTATTGCAAACTCCAGTCTCTGACATCAGTGTTTTTATTATGCCAGTTACAATCTGGATTAATTTATGAAATTAGTTTTTCTAAGTGATTGCATGCTCTGCCTGTGCATCTTTGCAGATTCTTTTTGTGGCAACACTGTATAATCCTTTGAGGCATCTTTTGCTGAGATTTTTAAAAGTTGTGATCTCAACAGTAACCATATGATTAGTTTCTTTCTTGTGTTATTTCTAGCTGGAAATATTTTTGAATGATAAATATAAAGCAAAAGGTGACTGATTACATAAACTTGAGATTTTAAAGCCTTATTTATTTCAGGAACAAAGGAAATAATTCAAAGCAAGTAATTCACTCAATAAGTTTAAATGAGTTTGCCTTCTACTGTTCCAAAAGTATTTATGAGAATATCTGAATTCCCTCAATCTTATTTATTGTACTGATTTGTTGTGTAAATATTCTCAGCAACTTGGCAATGAATTTTTAATGTGAATATTTGGTTTTATCCTAAAGCACAGTTCCAATTAGGTGAGTCCTCTAAATAGTTTCTTCAATCCATCTTAGTCAACACAGTAACCGCCTAGCAGAAAACTGTAGTTTCGTTTTAAAAAGAAAATAAAATACAGAGTAGAAACACTGTACTTAAGACTTCAAAGAGGAACATAAGACTATGACTATTTCATACTGGACAATAAAATGTGAGATTGCACACACTTTGGCATATAAAATGCAAAATGTAGTATTTGATCACCTGAATATTTTCATTGTTTTCAATAATCACTTAAATTCACCAAGAGATCTGTTCTTAGTCAGCTCTATAGCAAATATTTTTTCATTGGACCAGAGTTCTTTTTCACAGAAAAAAAAGTGTCCTGGAAATGTAAATGTTGGTCTGTATACCTTCTTATTAGAAACCATTTCCAAATAAGTTTCTAGAGAATTCAGGATGAAAATAAGGATAGAATATTTGAGCTAAAAGTTTGTAATTGATAAAATTAAAAATCAGCAGCAGGTAAATGTATTCTTCACAGTAAGAACCGCATTAAAATTGAAATTCGTATTAAAATACTTTATTTTATTGAATAAATTATAAAATTTCAAAGTTCCCATCAAAGTTTTCATTCCTTCTGCATCTGTCTACATCTGAGAAAATATGTTCGGTGAAAGGAAACACAGCTATGAAGTGTTCTGCTTGTTTCCTTTAGAAGTTCCATCCTTCTGAAAAAAATGCCTCAACTAGTAGGGAAAACTTTTATTTAGTGGAACCCATTTTATTTGGTCCTGAATGAATACCATTTTTTAAAAAGCAAAATCACTATTTATTTTTTAATGTGCTTCACCTATACTCAAATTATAAATACAGATATATATTTTTACCAGAAAAATACCAGAAAAATAAATGTGTGATCTTCCCTTAGCTTTTGCCTGATAACAGAAGAAATGAGTAATACTAGACTAGTCATTTATGTGTAACCCATGTGGGTTTTTCTTCTGATCTTGTCAGTCTTAAAAGAACTATGAATTTTATTGAGGCTGGTGGCGTACTTGTAGCTTTATTACCTGTTTGAGACACTACAAAATATTGAAGTTCCTTAATAACAAACACTTTATATTTCCTTGTGTCAGCAAATTTCCTAGATTGATACATTCTGTTTGATTGCTGCAATCCTACTGCACTGCCTATATGGTTCTAAGGCACTAATTTTTGCAAGACCTTGAGATAAACTAGTAAAGGCATAATAAATATATCCTTTTTCTTTTTTAGTTTAGTCATATGGCTTCCCTCTGTGCTATCATTAGCTGGAGTACTTTATTCTGACTTCCATCAGTGTTATTACTAGTTGCTCTCAGTTGACAGCTGAACTGTCAAATACTGTATTAGTGAAAATGAATTCCTTCTTAAAATGTTAGTAGATCTGATAACTAAATAATAGTTACTGCTCACCCGTCTTCCACATCTTTACTTCACAATTACCCAACTTTCTTTTCTCTCCAGGATGGTGCAACTAATATATATCAAACTAAATTGCCAGCAATTGTTCTCAATTTCTGTTTAACTTTGGAATTGCAGTTTCTATTATAGACCTGAAGGAGGGCTTCTGTTTTGACTTTGCTTTGCCAGTTATACCCATTCATCTAATAAAAGATATTCACCCTATCTGCAAACCTTATTGCTAGATTCTGTGTACCCCTCAAGGCTTTATATGCATCGCTTGTATGTGTCAAGGAAAATAGAGCTGATAAGAAGTTAAATAATTGTAATAGGTTAGAAACAAAGTTATTTACTACAAATCTAAGTATCTTTACAACCGTTATTTAATGCATAATCATCCATTTCTTCAGTTTGATTTTTTTTGAAATCTGCATCATAATGAGCCATTCGATTTTGAAAATGATCAGGAAGGAAGGGATGAGAAGGTTTCATATGGCTGAGTAATTCATCTTTGGCAACAATAAATTTTTTTGTTGATCCTCAGTTAAGAAAATAATTCATTCTTGTGCTTACCTTGTGGTAAGCTGAGTGAGTTCAAGAAGAGAATATAGATGAAGCCTAATACTTTGCTACTAGTTTGCAGTTGTCACTCTGCTGTGGTTTCAGCTGTACTTTTTACTCTTCACTGAGTTTATACCTCTTCTTTAGGACTAAGAAAAACTAGATACACTGAGCTGCTGGATGTGAAGCTGGGCCAGCTACCCCCATGCCTGGCAACAAGGGACTTCTCCCTCTGTTTTCGTGGGGCCCTGCATAGGTCTTATGATAGGTACTATAAAATAATTACATCACTATGAGAATGGGGGCCTTGATGATATCACTATGGAACTTGCTGTCAAATTTGTCATCAGCTTCTGTCTGGAGCTGTAATAACTTGAATCATGACCAACAGACCATGAACTTCAGAAAGTGAAAAGTAGAGACGGTGAATAGACTGGGCTGCTGGAACAGTTACCCTGCTGAAGATACCAGAACTACTCATGTTAAAACCTGTCTTGCTCTTCTGACCACAATGAATTCTATGCAGTTTCCACTTAAATTTATTTTTGGTCGGAAATAGGTTCTTCAGGAATGGCAGTCTGTGAAGGTGAGGAGAGGGAGTTGCCCTTTATATTAGAGAGCAGCTAGGGTGCATGGAGCTCTGCCTTGTGACAAATGATGAGCCAGCTGAGAGTTTATGTGTTAGAATTAGAGGGAGGACAAATAGGGTGACGTTGTTGGTATCTACTGCAGACCGCCTAACCAGGTGGAAGAAGATGAGGCCTTCTTCAGACACCTGGAAGAAGCCTCACATTTGCAGGCCCTGATACTCCTGGGGGACCTGGTTGATGTCACTTCAGGGTCATTCTTAATAATCTTTGAAAGGTCATGGCATCTTGGGAGGTTCCTCGGTGCTTGAAGAAAGCAAATGTCACTCCTATCTTCAAGAAGGGCAAGAAGAACTACAGGTCATTCAGCCTAACATTGATCCCTAGGAAAGTGATGGAGCAAATCCTCCTGGAAACTATTTTCAAATATGTGGGAGACAAAGAAGGTGGCTTGGAGTAGTCAGCATGGATTTATAAAGGGGACCTCATGTTTAACCAACATGATAGCCTTCTACAATGAGAGTGGCTTGGAGGATGAGGGGAGAGCAGTGGTTGTTGTTTATTTTGACTTTAGCAAGGTTTTTTATGTTGTCCCTTGTAACACAATCATGGAACTGAAGTATGGGCTAGATAAGTGGGCAGTGAGATGGACTGAAAACTGTCTGAACTGCTGGGCTTGAAATGTTGTGATCAATGGCACAAAGTCCAGCTGGGGGCCAGTCACTAGCAGTGTACCCCGGCAGTACTGGACCCTAGTATAGGGGTCAATGGGACAAAGTGCACTCTGAGCAAGTCTGTGATGATACAAAAATCAGGAGGAGCTGCTGATACACCAGATGGTTGTGCTACCAGTCAGAGTGATCATGACAGACTGAAGAAATGGGTGATCAGGATTATTCTGAAGTTCAACAAAGGGAAGCACAAAGTCTTACCCTGGGGAGGAATAATCCTGTGCACCAGTACATTCTGGGGGCCAACTGGCTAGAAAGCAGCTTTCCAAAAAAGGGCCTGGGGATCCTGGTGGACAACAGGTTGAACATGAGCCAGCACCATGTCCTTGCAGCAAAGAAGGCCAGGAACTTGCTGGGCTGCATTAAGAAGAGCATCACCAGCAGGCAGGGAAGGGGGTCTGTCTGCTCAACCTTGGTGGGATACATCTGAAGTGCTTGGTCCAGGTCTGGGCTCCCCAGTAAAAGACAGATGGATGTACAGAAGTGAGTCCAGTGAAGGGCCACAAGGATTATTATGGGATTGGAGCATGTGACATACAGGGGAGGACTGAGAGAGCTATGACCATTTATCCTGGAGAAGAGAAGGCTTAGAGGGATCTTATCACTGTGTTTAAATGCCTGGGGATGAGGGATGGGATAAAGGAGATGGAGGAAGGCTCTTTCCCAGTGGTGCCCAGTGAACAGGACAAAGAGGCAAAGGGCATAAACTGAAACACAAGAAATTCTATTTAAACATAAGAAAAATACTTTTTGAGGATGATGGAACACTGGCATAGGTTGCCCAAAAAGGTGGTGGAGTCTCCATCCTTGAGGATATTCAAAACCCAACTGGACACAGCCCTGAAGTAATCTGCTATAGCTGACCCTGCTCTGAGAAGGAGGTTTGGACTAAAGAGTCTCCACGATCTCTTCCAATGTCAGCTTCTCTGTGATTGTCATATCTGCAATTTCTCCTACCCACCAAAGTGGAGAAAACAACTATGAAAATTAAAATAAATTTTGCCATGTAGAGAATCATGCTAACATTGCCAGTTGTCTTCCAGTATCCATGTTAGCTTACTGAAAAATGGCTGTTCTGACAGAAAAAATGGTATACACAGTAGGTTATGACAGCTGACTATACAATGTTGTTCAGAATAACCAGATGTCTTGGTGTTCCTATCCTACTGTCTGTTTTTATATTCAGCATTGAAGATGGATATTGAGAGATTATTTGTTTAAATGACCACCAACAAAATTGCTGTGGATGATGAAAAAAGATGTCGTCATAAAGATTCTGAACTGAGGGTGAACACTACATCTACTGGAATTCTGTTTTCGATATTTCTTCAAACAGTTCTTTGTTGCTCCATATTTGAAAAGTTTTTTCACAATCACAAGGCTTTTTTTTTTTTTTTTCATTGTACATGGGAAAATGATACACTGAGATTGAGGGAAAACCATTTCAGAAAATTCCATGACTCAGAGCCATAGTTCCTGTTCATTTGTGTTCATGGGAGAACTGCCCATGAACTCGGCACTTAAAAGATTATCTCCTTTCCCTTAACTCCATGTACTATTAGATTATGTTAACTGTGTTTCTTCTATCTTTTCATCCTTACCTGAAGAGTCTGCCAGGTCCCAGCAGAATTATGCTTTTTGATGCTGAAAATTGAAACTTTTACTGGAATTCTGTTTTCCTGAAGTATTGGTTGATTTATTTAAAAATATTATGGTTTATGATACAAACAATAGAAGTGGTTACTTTGGCATTGTCTTCAAAGTATGTTCTCTGTCTTGAAATTCAAACTGGTAGCTTGAAAATTAGTTCTCTTCACCACGACACTAAGATATGCTGGTCTGAGAGGCTGCAAGGACATACAAAATTATAGTAGACATAAGTACCTGGGTTAGGAAATGAAGCCCCAAACAAATAATTGAAGCAATTGGCAGTCAAGATATGTCTCAGGAAATAAGAGTCTGAATTTTCTGGCAAAAAGTAAAGTTGAATAGTAAAACACTTAAACGTCTTAAAAAAGCTTAATAGACTAGGATTGTCTCTAGTACCATGGTAAATACATGCTGTTGAATTACAGCCTAGGTCACCTGCATTCTCCATCAGTTGTTGCACTGAGATGGAATTGCAAAGCCTCAAGGGCAAGGTTACCAGACTAAACACCCTGTGCAATTTCTGTAGGCTACAGAAACATACTGTCTGTGTGAAACCAAGAATTTATGATTCATCTAATTAAAGTCTTAACAGTGATAAAAAAAACTATTACCATTCTAGCTACAAAGATACTTCCACTTATAGTCAAATTATCCTGTTATTATTGCTTATGCCCGATAATGAAACTATTAAAAATGATACACACAAGCTTTCTAGTACCTACATCTTGCATTGATGCTGTGCTCAGCCTTCTAATACATGTCTGGATCCTGAAGTCAATGGTGCTATTCCTCCTCAAAATAAAGGGTTATGGCAAGTCATCAGCATCCCAGGTTTTTGATAGGAGGAATGTGATGTTTATGTTGATGATTTCTTCCCTTCACAAGAGGGTTCCCCTTGGGTTTATTTGGCATCATGTTTATACATTCACTAACACAGTTGGCTTTTTCTTCATTGGTCAGCATTTCCGCATTATATCCAAATTTACAGTACATTATATGTTTTGCATATGTTATATACTTGTTCATGTCTGGCCGGAGGTGGGGGGGCTGTTACAATCCTGTTTTCACTCAGCAGCCTTTAAGCTGTGGCTTTCTGCTAATCTAAATAATGTTTTACTAGTGTAACCTCCTTGAGCATATATGCTTGTTCTGAGGACATTAGTAGTTTACAAATATAACAGTGCCCTTAGAAGGCATTATATATAAACACAGGATCCTTGTAACAGCTTGACACCAGTATATACTAGTTATGTCAATATCACTGATAGTTTTCACAGTTATTTCGTAACACAGTGATTGTCATAAACTGTAATCTATACTGCTTGTCCCTGCTCAAGAATAAAGACAACAAACATGGTTTAACAACTCTGCAATATTATTAAGCCATTTGGGAAATTACCTACCAAAAATCCTTCCAGCTCCCCCAAATTGAGAGATTGTTTTCTAAAAGTCACTTTCTGACAGAACTAAAACATTAATATAGATGCATCCAACGAGTTAACAGTGAAAAAGTTGTAAAGTGTCTGAACTGTTAAAACACAGGTTCTGTATTTAATTACCTGTTGTTATCCATGAAGAAGCTAAGAGACGAGATTACCTTTACAACACCCTCCTGATAAACCCACATATCAGTTTGCTTTGGGGTCATGTTTTAAAGGTTCCAGTGCACTGAAATACTCTAGAGACTTTTCACTCTTCTCTTCAGAGGAACTCCCTAGTTCATATTTAAAGTTATGTTCCTGATTGGCTTTGTTGTGCACTAACTGCCTCTTCAGACAAGAAACTGCATAAGAATCTATAAAATTAGTTACCTGCAGTCACCATTGCAAGCTTCACCAGAATTTAAGTCATTCTGATGGCATTGCTGCAAAACGTCTGTCTCTGAGATTTGCAGAGTTTTACCCTGAACTTTTATTCATATTTTATCAAGCATTGCCAAAGGCTCCAAGTATGAGTTTGGATTTAAAAGAACTACCTTCATCTCTATATAGAGTGAAGAATTCTAGAACCCTCCTTCAACTAAATAGTGGCTCATGGGGAGCACAAATTTAAGCTTGACTTGTAGGAAAGCAGACAAAAAGGTTTTATGTTCCTTATAACTGCTGTACTTCAAAGTATGTCAACTATATGTGTTATTCACAGTCCATTTTCTGTCAAATCTGATAGAATCTTAAAATTTGAGGGTTGAGAAGAATTAAAAAGAAAAAAGCATGTGCTGCGTCATTGATGGACATGCATTTAAAAAAGAGCTAGAGCTCACTGCAAACTGCAGAGACAAAAAAATTGTCGGGATTGTGCCGCTCAGACTTATGAACACCTACAACTTACGTATTGGCAAATTGCCACGAAGAAAATTGGTTACAGGAAAATACTTTTTCATTCATTACGTACGCTCATCTGCTCATGGTCTGTTTATTCATATAAATTGCCATTAGTGCTAGTAATTTGGCTCAACACCCTTGTGTTTGGTATCTTGTGTTGACAGAAGAAAACAGAGCATTAGTCCAAAAGGTTTATTCTGATGTGATTAGATACCACAGCTCAGAAAAGTATGTTATTTGGCTAGTTTCTAGTCAAGATATTTTTAGCATATACATTTGTTACTCCATATGGATAGCTGCTGAAAGACTCAATCCTTAAAATTTTCTAGGAGGAATATGAATGTAGTGATGCTGGAGTAGGGGAAATTTAACATACATGATATAATATGGAATATAGAATTATTTAATCATTCAGGTTGGAAGGGATCTTGGGAGGTCCCAGGTTCAACTTTCTGCTTAAAACAGAATCCGCTATGAGATTAGACCAGGTTGCCAGGGGCTTTACCTAGTCAGGTCTTCAAAATCTCAAAGGCTGGAATCTGGATAATCTCTTTCAAGGCAACCTGGTAGAAGCTGTCTTGTTTCATTTTTTGTCTCATCCTCCTCTCATTATACACCACTATGAAGAAGCAATCTGGTTTGGACAAAAGAGACAGTGAATGGAGTGAAACAAGGACCAAGAAAAGATGAGCATAGTGGTACTAGCAAAAGCCAATTTATCAAAAGCCTTTCTTGAAAAGGTTCAGTCACAGCTCAGATCCAACAAAATAATACTAGTGGGCATTGCCAGAGACAAGATTAAATGCAATGACTGTTAAGAGCATTAGAAGAATTATAACAAATTGAGAGAGAACAAAAACCTTACGTGGTGTTTATTACAGGATGAGTTTGGTTCATTTATTTAGGGGAGGCATGGGCTTCTCAACAAGAAACACAGCAAAATCATAGCATAATTTAAGTTGGAAGGGACCTCTGGAGATCATTTGGTCCATCTCACTGCCAAGTGAGTAGGGCCAAACTCTAATTTAGATCCTAGTCTACCAGTTTGCTCAGGGCACTGTCCCCAGTCAAGTTTTAAGTATCTCTAGTGGGTGAAGATTCCACGAGGTCCCTGGGCAACCTGTTTTAATGCTTTACCATCAGAATTGGGAAAGCTTTTTTTCCTTGTACTTGACCAGAATTTCTCATGTTGTAATTTAGGAGGCAGCATGAGCTGCTACCAGTGTGTATATTGCTGTCATTATTTTTGGTGCCATTGATAGTGGCATGACTATGACTGGCCTTAGTCTGGGAACTGCTGGCTGCAGCACTGAGTGGGACTGAAGCGTCACAGACTTTCTAATGCAAAACACTGGTGGCAGAACTGCAACTATTTTGTGCCTCCTTGGATCTCACCTGTAAAACAGCAGTCTTGGCCTTTCTTTAAAATAGTCTGAGCTCTGTTGAAAAAAGATCTGTGTATGTGGATATTATATGCCCAGAGAAGAGAAATTGAGAGTGCAAAAATCATGGTAGTTATGTATTTTTATCACAATACTAAAAGTGGGATAGAAGAATAGCACAAGATATTTTCAGATTATGTTCTTTATATGGAATTGATAGGCTATGGCCTAGACATGCCAGCTAGAAGAAAAAGTGAAGCCAACTGTCACACACTGGCTGTTGGACTTCAGAGCAAATAGGATGCTAAAACTTTCCAGGGTGGTGCAAAAAGAAAAGGTTGTTGGTTTGGTAAGAAATTAGGTTTGTCTTGTTGATTTGTGTTTGTTCAATGAACATTAAGGGTAAAACATTCAAAGTTGCAAGATTATACTTGAGAGAAGTGAATGCCAGATGCTAACTAATTTGATGCAAACTGCCAAGGAGCATGCAGACATTATTTTTTTTTTCTACCAATCTAGGACATACTGATTGATTTTAAGAGAAAATATTTTTCTTCTCTTTTTTTTTTCTTTTTATTTTTGCATGAGTTGGAAAGACGAGAAATCACTTTTTCTAAAATATTTTAAAACTTTTAGTGTTTATAGAAAGGCGTATTCTGATTTTTCTTAAGCTACAGTAGAAACTTGGACCTCATGAATGTGGAAGTCAATATGAGCTCTAGCTGAAAAACAGAAAGATATCTTTTAGATCAGAACTGTAGCTCAGTTTTTCCCCTAGTGTCATTCATTGTATATATACTGTAACAATGTTTCTGTATTTCTATAGTACTTGTGATTCTGTTACAAACTAAACAGACAACCAAAAGGAATCTTTCAAATTAACATAATTTGTTTTCATGGTACTGCATACCATCTTTTCAGTTTCTGTTACTAATGGAAATCTCAACTGTGAGATGTCTCAATTTTCTGTCATATGTTAATATTCTATAGTTTATTTATATTTCTTAGCTTTGACTAATACATTTGTTTAAACCTTGAAAATATCATTAATTGGAGTTTAGTAGCATTCATTCATTCCATAAACATATGGAATTGCTCTTATTTCAGTGGAAGTACATGTGAACTCTGTAGCTTACAGATGAATGTAATCCTCAATCAATGCCATAGATTGTGAAAAGTGTTTCTGTAAATGTTATTTCATGAATATTCAAATTTTGTTAGGTTTTTTATTAGTTATTGCAAGATATAGTAACTCTTAATTTGGATATGTGCGTATCCTAATGGCTAGTTACCAGTAGCTAAATGTCATTACCAGAGAGAATTATCAGCATTAGCTAATTTATATAGATGCCTACACTATGCTAGCAACTGAATTGTATGGCTTATGTGACTCTATCAAAATGTAGATAAATAGTTTTAAATTTTACAGAGCCTTCCATTTATACTCTTGGTACCATGATGTTTGCATTCTTGGTGACCACTGATTTACACTTTCATGTCCTCTTCAATGTGCGTGTGCTGCATATTCTTGAGATTAAAGTTCGCAAGAAGTAGGAAGGTGGAGGAAAGAACAGAAATGTTAATACAGTCCCAAGAATCTTTTATTATGATTTAACTTCTATCTCCATGGAGAATATTTGCCTGTGTCAGTATGATACATCCTGAAAACCAAACAGTTAAAAGGTGTTAATTTTCAGTATTAAAATATTCATGGATTTAAAGTACGGTGAACTATAGCTGCCTCCTGACAAGAGGGAGGAAAAACCTCATACAAATGTTTTTGACAATAGAGCTTAGTGTTAATGATCACCATTACACTAGAGAGAGAGGAAACATCATCTCATCGTAGGGCCAGGAACTGAATCTTTATCAAAGCTACAGCATTAAAACTAGGCCTTAGAGGAAAGGGAGATATTCAAAACTTATTTATTTCCCTTTTTTATCAAACCAACTCATATCTTTAGCTGTGATGCCAGGTATGACAGTGCTTTAGACAGGCTTTTACAGACATTCAGTGACTTTATCAGCGGTCTTAAAGTGGATGTTAAACTGTGTGGAGTTACACAATACAGTGATGTCTTGGGTAACTCTTAAGATCAGTTAATGAAAATAAGTACATTCGTCATGTCCCTTTTATTATTAACAAGGCAAAATTAAGCAGGGCATTGTAAAGAAGTAAATTATTTTATAAGTGAAGAAAGTAACAAAAGCTTGTTTCCCAATGGTGTCTGCTTCTCGTACCCTTTTCCCTGGGTACAAATTCTGCCTGTTTTCTCTCTTCACCCTTTCCCAAACCCTCCTATAGCTGCCAACTATTGCCTGGAAGAGAAATACATGCTGCTACTGTTTCTGAGCTGCACGTGCTAATGGGACAGATAGTACACGCAGGCAGAGTAGCTTGCAACAGGTCAAACAGAACATTTAATTGATACATTCATGTTACCACCACTTCCTCAGTGGGATATTAATTGAGATCTGCCTTCTTTAACTGGCTGCAGGTTTTCACAAATCTTCTAGGACTCCAATTGTATCCCTTTAAAACACTGATTATTTTTTTTTGCAATTGACAAATGTACTCAAAAGTTACAGAAGGCAGAGTATACAGCTTTATAGAAGCCTGATTAGTTTCTTTTCTTAGAATACCAGGCCAAAAATACACTATACATTATTTTAAAACCTTTTTATTCTTCTGTTATGTCCTTATGAAGTGGTAATAATGATTCTTTAATTAAAGTCGAGACTATCTTCCTATCATAAGCATAGAAAGAATGCAATTCCCTGAGACTCTGCCTGCTTTCCAAGTTTTGTGAAACTCAAAAGAAGTTTTTACATTACATTATTCAATGTAATTGTAGCGGTTTGTTGTTCATGATACTAAATTTTCTGATGCACTGTGGTCTCTTGATAGCTGTGTTAAGGAGCTAGGACTCAATAAATAAAAAATGCCCACTGAAAGTTTCCAGTTACTAATTACCAACATTAGTAATCAACCTATTTATCACCCTAGTCTATAATGTGTACTTTTCAACTCTTAGTGTGGATAGTTTATTTGTTATTGGAACAATAACTTTTGACTAACATATAAAGCCAGTAATCTTTCATTTCCATTTATCTGTACAATTTTGAGACAATTTTCTATTTGGGAGTTTCATTAATAGTTTTATTATTAACACTTTTTTCTAGATACTGTGTGGAGCAGTTTCTTCATAGTTCCACCTTCATTTTTTTTTTTTTTTTTAGTTCATTGATAAATTCCAGGGATATGTTTTTCAATAAATATTGTTTTATGGTGGTATCCTGGAGGTCAAGGCACTTATCTGTGATATGGAAACCTTAGATTTTTAGAGAGTTATAGCATTGGAACAGATGCATTTGGAGTATAACTTAATCTTTATTTAATCAATTAAAACAATATTGTTGAGTTCTAGAACCACAGTATGTTATAGTAGATGCTGAAACGGAAAAGTTCATAGGAACTACTTGTATACAAAATATACATGAAAGAAGATAAAAATAACTAGATTAGGGCACTCCCTGTTGAAACTAGATGCCTTCATTCTAGTTAGTCCCTCCTCAGAATGGTGTATGTAGCATATAAAACTGGTAGAGCTACATCTGAGGATACTAGGAAAAAAGCATCCCAATGCTCTTTAGTCCCATGCGTAGGGCATTCTCCCTTTTCTGCCAGAACCAACCCTTTTGTTGTGTAAGGAGTCTATACACGGTGAATTTGAGGTGTCAGCTTAAACTGACTTGAGCATGAATGTCGATGTTACAACACAAAAAAATTGGATGAATTAGACATCATTTGACTGAAAAACAGCATAACATCTAAAAGAACCATTTTTACTCTGGAAAGGATACGCACATAGTGCATACCTTTGTGCTTGCCATTATGAATATTCTTCAGTTTCTCCTAGGTAAAAAAGTCCTTGTTCATTTCCGAGAATCTTCAAATCACCACAAAATGAAAATTATCATTAAGTTTAATGCATTCACAGTGCAGGTAGTTATGCCTAGTTTGCTAATAAAATATAGTGACGATACTCAATTTCTGTCCTTTGACTTTCACCTGTGAGTATCTTCATGCTTCCTGCTAAGCTCAAAACTCGGGGGAGGTTAAAGTTCTGCTCCCATCAACACCCTAGCAGATCAGCTCCTGAGGTGATGAGGACTATAGGAAGTGGAAATAAACATGATGAGGGAAAGAAAATGCACAGTTGGTCATATTTGCAGGAAGATAAAGAAAAAAGCTCTACATCTGTTGTGGGGATTCTTGAAGTGCAAAGAATGAAATGAGCTCCAAAAATTTTCAAAAATTGTGTTTTGACTAACTAAATAGAAGATGTCTTCCTATGAAAAAAAAGAAAAATAATCTCCAAGATTCCTGTGAACCATAGAAAAACTTAGGTCAATCTTCTGTGTTATTTCAAGTCTAGATGAAAGAAAAGATGTATGTAATAATGAAAAAAGGATATCTTGCCGAATCTATAATCACATAAATATATAGGACAGGAAGGCTAGCAAGCTGCTGAAGTGACATTTTAAGGTGTAATTATCTTATGCAGAAAGAAACTGAGGAAATTACAACTGGAGCAGTTGGACAGCATATGTCGGTGAATGATGATGATGCTGAAAAGAATTTGAGTCTCAGAGTTCTTTTCAAGATGGCAAAAAAAGTCCCAAAACCCCTGTCAGTACTCTCCAGTCTAAAACTAATCAGCTTATTGAAGAAAGAGATATTTATTATTTCAAGACATTTTTGATAACGTGGCAGAAATAATGGATCACAAAACCAATACTAAGATTTAAAAAAAAGGCTTTGACATTCAGTAAGAAAAGTTAATCTAGCTCTACTTCACCACTTACCTGAGGCATCATGATGTCCAGTTAATATCAACTCCTGCCCAAATGGTCTTTTTAAAAATGATGGTAGAACTCACAGTTCATTAACTTTAGATACTTGTGAAGAAAATCCAGCAATTTCAGCAAAAGAAGAGGAGGCTTCAGAAAAGGTCTTAAGGCAAAGAGTTATTAAATTGATTTAAAGCCATTTCTTAAGTCACAGCACACATAAATGAAGGAATTGTTAAAGAAAAGCATGAGACTTGATATGGGAAAAATTTTAAACTTGTCACTGACGATTAACAAAAATCAACATAAGTTTGCCAAACTAACAAGTATGAAGATAGCTTCATTTTAAGAAATATTTTTAAAGTTAGCAAAAGGGTCCCCCATATCTTCCAGACCTCAAAGAGACCACAAAATTCTCCCCGCCCTGAATATGAGACAGATTGATTTAGCCCACAGTAATGATGCTGTATGGATTAAAGATGCTACGTAAGAGCTTCAGTATCAGAAATAGCTATATTCAATAAATAGAAATGGTAATAGGAGCCCACAAAGTAGAAAGTTCAAAGGTTTTTGTTTAAATATTTCATATGTTCTGGTAAAGTTTAATATATTTCCATTCAGACTTAGTAGACATCAGTAACAGACAGTATGTATTCCAGCTGTGCTGAAATTATTAACATCAACATATCACCATCTTTTTGGACATGAAAAATTATTTTTCCAGGAAAAGGATGCAAATAAACAGCAAGTCTAGGTGGTTCTGGAGATTGAAGAAAACATGGAGAATATAGATGACTACAAAAATTTGTGTATTAATACTGCATTTGCAAATATGAAAAGCATTTTGAATAGAAAAATTTATGAAAATAATAGCATTATGACCTATGAAAAACACACCTGTCCCTCCACAATCTCAGCCTATCCACTGTCAGTATCTGTGAAGACATATTCTGTGAGAGCTCCTTTTCACTATTTTGAATTCTGATATGAGACAAAATTGACTCTTGCAACAAGGAAAATTTTACCTCTCCTAAGGGGATTTTTTTTTTAGCTATATGCAAAGCAGACAAACAGAGATTGTTAAAACCTTTTCAACTGCATACAATTTGATTTAAACAACTATTCTTTTTCTACTAGGGTTCCTCTTGTGAGGGGAAGATTTGAATTTAACATCAAAGCAAGCCATTGATCTGTTGTCCCTGCAAAAAGGACAGATAGCTTAGCAGGTTAATACATACCTTCATCAGCAACATTAGCACTGAGAGAAAGGAAAAAAATCTGCCATACAATAGAATAGGTATTGCATCATGTCCTAAATTCTACTCTCAGTACCAACAAACTTTTTTGCTACTGTTTTGTCCCAATAATATCTGATATGGTCATTTGTAATAGATTTGGATCTGAAAGAACTAAAGCAATGACATAAGTAGAAAAAATATTCCCATAGATGAAACTTTACACTCCAAACCAGATCTTGACATATGTCCAAAAGAAAGGAACGGAAGTGAAAGATTCATGTGTGTAGGGTTTCTGTTTGTTTCTAATGATAGAAAAGAAATAAATAATTGAAGTGCTAGACTGGCTTTCAATTAACTAGATAAAGAAAGAAGCACAAAGATAACTCAAGTATTATGTAGTAATAAATTTTAACAGACAGAGGCAGAACCCTTCCTTTGTAAACCACGTATGTATAGCTTTAAGAATGCTGATTCTCCCCAGATTTTAAGATTCTCCTAAAAGCCTTAGAACAGCCCACTAAGTCAACTGAGAACCCCACTCAGATATACAAAAAGGCTTTTCACACATGCTTTCTGATACACCATTTTTTGAAAGCTGGTTAAACTACAGGTAAATGTAGTGACACATCAACTACACTAAGTCGGTTCTCTATGTTGTCATTGGCAGTTTAATATTCATATAAGGTGTGCTTTGCAAAGGCAGAGATGGTCAATTGGCAAATGGATGACTGAGTGCTTGTTGAAAGGGTCTTTGACAGTGGCATCAGTTCATGTGACAAGTGATTTGGACTGGAGGGTACTGACAGGGGGTTTGGGGCTTTTTTTGCCATTTTGAAAAGAAAAATAAAAATATGTAACATATGTAAAGATTGGTTTTGGAGGAATATTAAAAATTCATCCTGTTATTGAGAAATACTGTTTTTTCAAGTTTATTACAAAAATGCAAGATTTCACAATTTATTGCTGCAGTCCAAGCAAACATGCATACAATGTACTCTCATTAAAAGAGTTAAAAGCTCATGATGCTACTTCTGTAGCTTAAGATCTCGTAAAGTATGAAACTGTCTTCTGAGTTTTGCTCACCAAGAAAGGTTGGCAATTCATTTAATAAATACAGCCTACTAACACCTTCATGGAGAGTAAGCTGAGACCTACAATCCACTTAATGGTCAAAGTTACAACAGAAATGTAGTGGCTTGAACTTGAACCTTAAAAAATTAGAAAAGGAAATAAAATCCACTTTAGGGCAGTTGGATTTATTCATATTCTTCATATTCTCTTCATATTCTTATATTGGTTGAAATAACATCTTTTGTTTTTCCTTTAAAAATCATCAGATTTCATAAAAGGTTTCCTATTTCTATGAATAGTGTTTGAAATATTATTTTATCTGAATTTTGTGGTTATAGCACACCAGGAATTATTTACTACAAGTGAGATTTGCTATCTGTTTAAGACAGACAAGTAAAAGTTCCTAAATAAGCAACTACTAAATGCTTTATAAATATTTCAGCAGTAATTCTCAAACTGAACAACAGTGGGTAAAGTTACTTGATCAAGTGATACAAAAGAAGTTGACAAAAATAGTTAATTTCCTTTCTGTTTAGAAAGAGGTGAAGTTGGGGGGGGGCTAAGTTTACATTTAGCTATTAGCATCATGTCCCTTTCAGATCCATCATTCTTCTAATTTTTTTGTTTTCTGGAAGCAAGTCACACATGAAGTTGGAAAGAAAATGGAACTGCTTTGGCTGTCTAGGTACAAAGTTTTTATTATTTTTAAGCTCAGGTTACCTTTGTTGTGTTTATTAAATAAGTACTTGATGAAGCCAATAAAATATGTAATAGCTTTTTAAGCAGTTTCTTAATCTATTTCAGGAGCTTCTGATTTCACAGGTTTTTTAAATAGGTAATGGCTTCTCCCATCAGAGTGGTTCAGTATTCAGTTCCACAATGTGGTTCTTCAGATTGGAGGACTGTAGGACATCTGGAGTCTGGACATAGAATTGTACTGTTTATTCAAGATGGGGCAGATGAGGATAGGTAATGGGGTTAATGAGGAATCCATCATTTCTCTCCTTTCCTCTTTAGCTATTGTTTTTAGCATTCCTGTTCCATCTCTTCATATGCAGTCAAGTAATTTGCTATTGAAGGTAACCATAGGATGGAATTTTGTGCATTTTTTAATTCTGGGAGGATGATGAGGGCCCTGTAGTAACTGCTCTGCTAGCTGAAGCCTCTAGCCACGGGAAGTTTCCAGGTGCACTCTAGAGAGAGCTGAAGCATGACTTTATGAAAGGTGATAGCTAACTCATCACAACTCTATTTGACTTTCTGGATTTTTATAAGGTTGGTAAGTAATTCTAATCCAGTTCTAGAATGGGGAATTAGTGCCAAAATGTTATTTCACCAAAACCATGGGTGGAGTCTGTCACAATGAGAATTAGAACACATTGATTTTATCTTCTCAGTCCAGTGTCTAATCCTTTAAACAATGCTCTGTCATGACCCAAGCAAGTTTGCTAGCTCACAGGTCAATCCAGACTTTCAGAATCAATGTCTTCAGATAAGTGATTCATCTGGATTGTCTTAGGGCTAATAAACCAGTGATTCAAAAGCTGACTGACCCAAAGGGCCCTGTTCTCTTTTGTGAAAAACCTAGGTATTATAGACATTGTTCCCAGTTGGAGCAAAGAAGAATTTTTGTATTTTTAATTTTTCCATGATATGGAGATAAGTTTATTTGTAAGGTTCTAATAGGAGCTAGAGTAGTATTATTTCAGTATATTCTGAAAGTTGCTGTCATAGGCTCCATATTGTCATCCCACCTGTTATTCTCCCTATCTAATACTTATTTTTCACCAAAAAAAAATATGTTTAAATAATTGGAAAGAATTTTTTATTACGCTATTGGACTTAAGCTTTCCAATGGAACACATTAGACCTACACAAGAAGTTAACATTGGAAAACATAATTACCAAAACACATAATGAGGCTTATTTACCACCTCCTAGCTGTGGAATAACTGCCAGGGAAAAAAAAATAAACCTCCTATCAGATTTGCTGCTATGGCAGCTTAAGTTAATTTAATTTCAGCTACCATGGCCATGCCATTCCCTCTCCTTCACTTTCAGCAACTGTGGTGGCATTCCGACTCTGTTGAACCATTTCAGTACATTTCCAAGGAAAAACTATTTTAAGAAGATAATGTGAATAGTTTCCTGGCAGATTAGAGCACTGAAGTGGCATAGTTTCCTGGCAGATTAGAGCACTGAAGTGGCTCAGAGCAGGATCAGACAAACACCTAAATTAGTGTAAGAAGAGATAATATAGATCCAACTGGAAGGGAGGGCAGGACTTTGTATATTAAGAATAACAAGAAGCAGGATTGCTATATTATGGCCTTGCTTTTATTCTCTTCCCTAGATATCCTCTGTCAGGGTCACAGTAAGAAGTTAGGATGTTAGCTGCATTCCAGCATGGACTTTCATACATGTATGTGTGATGGAAATGCAAAACAGGCTGAGAATAAATCTAATATTTTACAGTTTTACCAAATGTTCTTTACTTTGAAATACACACAGATACGCCACGATAATATATAGGAGCATTATAAAGAACTAAAGATTGCAGAAATCAGAAAAATTGTTACTGAATTAAATATTATTACCAAAAAAATAAAAGCCACCTTTTAAATTTTGTTTCCTAGCCAACAACACTCTTACAACTTGCAGTACACAGAGCTACAGCATGTTGATTTGGTATCCAAATATGCATATGTAGCCATAAAGAATGTTGTGGTTACTTCTACATCAGGAGCAGTGCAGGCCAATAGGAGAGGGTCACCAAAGGAAAAGAGCTGATGCTCAGGATATGATGTTTTACACATCTCAGGGGTTTTCTTCATTCAGACTGACTGTTGTCTGAAAGGACTCCATTCACTTAGAAACTGCTTCATGATGTGAACTGTAATTGGGTGCTGCCTCAGAACTGCACTTGTGCGCCCAGCTGAAACATGAATGCAAATGTACTCACAGTGAATTTATATTTTTCTAAACATTAGACTACAGATGGAAGAATGTCCACAATCAGGAAAAATTTAGGAGGCTCCCAGATTTAGTGGAACTGATGCACCAAAAAGCCTTGTGAAACTAATAAAGCAAGAAAAAAAAGAGACTGTATTCATCTGTAGACTGGAAGAAGGAGAGAAACATATTAGCAGTTGTCCCTCTTCCCCCCATTGCATTAAAGGAAATTGCTTGGCAAGCATCAGGAGAGAAATCTAAATGATATGAAGTAGTTACATTATATTCCAGCAGAGAGTAAGAGATGGAGGACCTTCTGAGAACAAAGTGCTGTAGAACAGTTTGTAACATAGGCACATCTGGCTTATCGAAGGAGCTTTTCTTTTCCCCAATCAAAAATAGCATTTCTGAGGTGATAAAATAGAGTAATTCTGTATGCAGCTTATGACTTCCTTTCAGTAGTGTCTCAAGGCAATAACGAGATACAATATCTTTGGACAAAATCGCATGTCTGATTTTTCTTTCAAGTTCTGGTGCTTTAGAAGCATTTGTAATGTTTGCTGACCTTTTATCAGTAGTTTCATTTTGGGATCTTAAAATTGATTTCTCTCATTTTGACTTTTGAAGCTATGAGATGGGCTTTGATCTGTTGTCCAGATTCGTGCAGTAGCCCCAGAAGCAGCTTTTAAGCATTAGATGTGGCACCATTTAAAGCATATCAAGAGTGGCACATGTGAAGGAAGATCTCCCTGTTTCTTTTTGGATATAAAAAGTTTTTGTTTGATACATGTTGATGGATCGTGTTCTTTTGATATTGAATGCTTGTGATATTGATATTAACTAAAAGGAATTAATGTGGAACTGAAGAGTACCTATTGGGACATCTTACTGTGTCTCTCCTGTCATTTGAAGTTTCTCATTCAATTTTCAGTATGTCTGCATAGCAAAATGAAAACATGATTGTAGAATCTATTAACCACCTATGTTAGTTTAATCAAATTAGGATCAGTAAATGAAGACAGAGCAGTACAGGCTTTGTTGCTTATTGCCAGTCAGAATAGACATTCTTGGGGAAGCCTAGTGCAGGTTCTGATTGTTAAAAGTTGCTAAGATTTGTGTTTCCAAGTCTTTACTACTACTATTACTTATGTTTATTAGAAAATCTGTGGCTACATCACCAAATACTATTATCATGCTATTGTTTTGTTGTGTTGGTAGGTAACTGCTAACATCTTGTTCTTTTTTGCTGGGCTTGTCTTGATGATGGGCTTGTCTGTGTTACAAGTATAGAAACACATAAGGTACCTATGTCCATACTAACTCGAGAACCACAAACTGGGTATCATGGCTTTTGCACGTAGGCTTGCTCTCTGGGCACCAGTTGTAACTAGGCAGTGTTGTGCTGATGACTGGTCAGCCAAGTTAAGAGCTCTATCACACTATATGCATGAGTACCTAGTGGTTGATGGTTCTAGTAAAGCTTTGTACATCAAGATGGCACTGCATAGTGCTAGTTATATTATTTGGCCTTTATTCTTGATGTTCAATATAAATTCAGCACTGTTCCTTGAAGAATTAGCCACCTATTTCTTCCTGTCCTACTCCACCCCTTGTGCCAGCTTAAGTGTTGTCTGGTCTTTGCAGAAAACACCTTAAGGATCTAATGCTTCGTAAATCAACCTAACAAAAGAAAACCCCAAGCAACAACATCAAAAAACAAAGCAAAACAAAACAAAACCACCCCCTTTTTCCTGTTCCATCCTCTGAATACCCACATGAAAGCTTTTGTCATTAATGGAGGGCAGTACATTGTGGTAGCATCTAGGCACATGAGATGGAAAAGAACACTTATCTCCGTGTCACTGTCAATTTTTGTCCGGCTTAAACTGCTCATGAAACTAATGTTAGTTTTCATGAAAATCACCAGTTGTCCTATGAGGTACGTGTTTAAGTCCCTGAGTATGCATAAAGCTTGACACTTAAGAAATTTGGAAAATTCAGTCTTCAAATAATTAATTGTTTTTTAAATCTGGCTTCAAATATTTTTTTCTTAGTCATTTTCCTAATGTGCCATCACTGAAAAGTCTTAAGAGTGCAATCTGATACAAGGGTTTTAAATGCCCATGAGTCAATGAAAGAAATACAGTCTTTCTCCTTTTTTTTGCTTAATGGGTTGTATCTTTTATCTTGTCACATAGTTCAATGGCATAGAATTACAATAGCTTAGTTTTGCAATTATCAAACTCTTCAACTTCTCTTTGGCATTTAACGAACCTCAGAAGCTGTTTATTGCTTCATATACTTTGCCATCATGAATATTAGCCTTTAATTAACTGGAACTCTAATCTTAATCTTTCTAGCTATGTTGCAATAAAAGGTCTTTGTTAGGTTGAATAAGATAGTATTTGTTACTGTTTTTCCAATAAATGGAATATTTTCAGAATGACCTTTTTAGTAGTAACTATAACAATATAAAATACAAGACAAAACTCATTATCATGAGGAAAAGCATTGTGTGCTTTTTTTGTATATTTTACTTTGCAGCATAAAATCATGGAGAAGCCTCAGCTGAGAGAGATCTCTGGAGATCATCTGGTCCTGCCTTCTGTTGAAAGCTGGATCTTAGATTTGTTTTTTCAGGTCCCTGCCAAGACAAACCTTAAATATTTTCAGGGATATTCCACCACTTCTATGGGCAACCTGTTCCAGTGTTTAATTTTTCTAATGGTGAAGAACTCTTTTCTTATATCCAGACACAATGTCCCTTGAAGAAGTTTGAACCTGTTGCCTCTTGTCTTGTGCATCCTTCTGAAGAGAATAGCTCCATCTTCTCTGTAACTATCTTTTAGGGATTAGAAAACTGTGATTAGTTCCTCTATTGAGCCTTCTTTTCTGTGGGCTGAACTCATCCAGTTTCTTGAAATTTCAAGATCTCCAGAACTCTAAAGATCTTCATGGTCCTCTGCTAGACACTGTCCCTTTTTTTCAGTTTTTGTCATGAACTGGGAGGACCAGAACTAGACACAATATTCCAGCTGTGTACTAACAAATGTCAAGTAGAGTGGAACCCATTGATCTGCTGACTATACCCTTACCAATGCAACCCAGGGCTCATTCTGCCCTCATTGCTACAAAGGCACTGCTTGCTCAAGTTAAGTGTTGTCCACGAGAATCCTCAGGTCCTGAAAGCAAAGCTACAACCCAGCTTGTCAGCATCCACCCAGCTTGTACTGCTGCTTAGGATTGTTCTCTCTCATGTGCAAGACATTACATTTATGCAATTCATGTTGGCCCTGTCTTCTAGTTTGTGAAGGCCTTTCTGCATGGTGGCTATTCCTTCTGGTGTATAGTACCTCTCCTCCCAGTTTGGTATGATCCACAAACTTGTTAAGCAAGCATGCAGTTCTGTCATCCCCATCCTTTATGGAGATGTTGAACAGTATAAAACCCAATACCAACCTCTAGGAACTCCCTTTGTGACCAGCTGCCCACAAACCAGTAAAAGCATCTTAGCTTTACCCTAAAAGTTCAAGCCGTAACATTTCTGTAAGATTTTGAAAAGCATAGTTTATGTAAGCAGCTTTGTAAATCAGATTATTTTAGCTGTCACCAGGATCAGTAGGTATTATCCCTCCAATTTCTACGTTTTTCCCTGAAACTATGGTCCAGGTGTGTCTTCAGAAACTGTCAGATTGCAGCTAGGGAGGTCCTAATGAGCGGTACATTGAGAAATGCTAAATCTGCATGACCAAAAGAGGTATTAAGAATGGTCAGTCATTCAGGTGCTAGGAAAGACAGTTCCAACAGTTTTCTATTGTGAGAAACATATCTTCTGTATGAATTACAAAGAAGAGGTAAAGTTGACTTTGTTTTCTGGAGAACTTGACTGGCCTAAAGATTTTGAGACAGCTTCTCTCTGTTGCAGAATTTTATTGTTGCTCTTTTAGTACTTTTTTATAGCAATTAATCTGAATCTGTGACTAGCATTCATGCATTGTGATAGTCTGCAAATAATAGAAAAGCAAAAAGATTTCTGGTTTCAAAAAGTGCTACTAAAAATCTAAGTGTAGGGGAATAAATACATAAACCAAAACAGATCAGGAGTTATAAAAAGTGAAAAAGTAAATTATACATATATACTTTTTTCAGGCAGACTGTTAAGATACATGGCCAGAAAGATGCAAAGAGAGGTCTGCATAAGAGAACAGTGTTCAGAATACCAAATATGATAGTGATGGTCTCCCTAGTAATAAAGATAAGAAGGAAAGGAAACTATTTGCAAAAGGTAAACAGTATTAGCTCAATGCAGCCACTCTAGCTAATGGCTTGTAATCTACTTTTACCAGATGCAAACAAAAGGAACAAGTTGCCTCTATGTAATAAACTTAAAGCAGAGCAACAGTACTCTTCAGTCATGCAAGGTACCATTTCTTCAGTGCAGGGACAGTTCCACTCTCTTCCTGGTTGGTGATATTCCTTTGTCCTAGGCAGATCTTAGGCTCCTTCCTGTCTAGATTGTTTCATTGCTTTGGTGTCAGTTGTTCTTCCTGGCATCTAAAAGGTCTCTATGCTTATTACAGATCAAACTGACAAGAAAAACATCATTAAGATGGAGGGAAAAGTAACAGTTCTCTCTCTAGACTATTTTCAAGTTAATTCTCTAGTTATACACACTACTTTGCTGGTTGTACAGTATGAGAATTATGAGATGTATGAGATAGGTAAGAAACTCCATATTGAAATGTAGACAATAATGACATGTAATGCTGAAATGAGAGATATAATAGATGAAAGTTATTAATGGAACTTTCTAAGAAGTGGTTTTAGGGCTAACCTTATTTAATATTTTCATTAGTGACCTTGACAAAAAAAATTAGGATTGTATAATGAAATTTATAGCTGACATAATGTTTGGATTTGTTATTAAAACAGATGAAGGTCATGGTGTCACCTAGATGGAAGTGGAAGCCCTTGAGAACTGGTATAATAGAAATGGAATTGAATATAATAGTACAAAGTGCAAGATAATGCACTTAAAACTAATGACAAGAAATTCTGTTATTGACATAGAGCTCATCAACTGGAAAAGATAGTTGTTCTGGCAGTTAATCAAAGGATAACTGTGAGATGCCAGTGTGCTGTGACCATGAGAGACTAAATGTAATGTTAGGAGATCTACCCAACAGACTGTATCATGTGAAAAAGGATAATACTCACTGTATTTCCGATCACTGATAATGTGGATATAGTAAACCTGAATAGATTTCTCTTTCATCAGATTTTCCAGACACAGCTTGAATGTACAGAAACTTTTAGGATGCCCAACACTGACTTTTGGCAAGGAGTTCTATAAATCTGCTACTTGCTGCATGAATACATAACTACTCCTGTTTGTTCCAAACTTGTCACTTACTAGATTTTTTTGATGGCCTGTACTTTTACTGAAGGAGGTGGTGGAAAATCTGTCCTTCTTCATCCTCTCCATGAAGTCATGATTTTGTAGATCTTTATTTTATTCCTCCTTAGCCATCATTTTCCCCGTTTATTCTTTCCTTGTGAAAGCCATTCCATAACCTCAGTCAGTATCCTCCTCTGAACCTTTTCTAATTCTACCATATCTTTTTTTGAGGTAGCAGCTCAGAGTAGGCATGCTATTTAAGACGTGGTTTCTAACCGCTGAAGTAAGGATAATGCACAAAAGCCTTTCAGCAGGCAAGGGAAAAATAAACAGTTTTGTAATCAATTTTTGAAAGATTTTATATATATATTAGAGGAATATTAGAGAAAAAATAGAGGAATTGATTTGATAAACAAGGTCCTTTTAGTCCTTCTAGTTTCTTTGTTCTTGAATAAAGAATAGGCAGAAGTTGAATTAACACAAACATGTTTTCTAGAAAATTTGTAAAAGTGCAGTAGGAAAAAGTTTATAGCAAATTTGCTAACATGAGTTGGGAAGAAAAAAATGTTTGGTTTCAGTTGGATACAGTTTGGAATTGCATGATGATAGTCTGCAGGAAATAATTAAGATTTTATTTCATGTAATCGAGACAACATATTCTTTATCAATAATTTAAGTAAAAATTTAATGGACTGGTGACTACTAATATTTTACAGAAAATAATGTTTTAAAGGATGTGTGAAGGTCCTATGTGTGAAAAATACACAAAAAGAACATAGATGCTTTTCTAGTGGCCTCAAATGAGCAGTGACGCATAGACTTGCCTGAAATGCAAAAACAAATTAAAGACAAGTGAAAGTACTTACACTAGTGGCACAGAACAAATTGTTCCTGTGCAGAACAGTAAGTGTAAATTTATTTACATTGGTTAGAAATGCTTTTCTTAGAGTATCACTCTCAACTGCTGCAGATGTGTTTACTAAGCAACGTTACAGCTATGCATATCAAATCTATTTTCACTAGACATGGTCTATCTGACAGCAATATGCAACAATAGGTGACAGTTTAGTAGCCCTAGTTTAAGCATTTTGTAGTAAAGAACAGTGTAGGCATATCGCTAGTGGACCCCTCTACCTCAGTCAGTGGTAAATGATGTCAAAATACTTTAGAGGAAAAAAGTGCAAAGTCAGATTTAGATCTGTAGTTAGCACAGTTAAATCACAGAATAGCACGAACAGAGCAAAGGAGGTGACATGTTTGCATTCTGTTCACTGGAAAGCTGAATGTCTGTACTGCTAGAAGCTAAGGTAGGGGTCACTGAAGACATAGACAAATAGAACAATACAAAATACCGGGTATGATTTATGATCCTTGAAGCTCTCAGCTTTTTTTGAAAATGACACTTTCCACATTATAAAAGGTAGCAAGTCATAAAGGCATTTTTGAAAACAGAGATATGCGGAGAATTGTAGGAAGTTCTTATCCCAGATGTATGGCTATAAAAGACAAGAGTTTCTCAGGGAAGAATCAGTTGTCAAGGACATTTGAGATTAGTTTAGCTCTTTTAGTCTCTTTTAGCATTTGAGATTAGCTTTGTTAATTAGCTTAAACAATAGATTTCTTATAAGTGCTTGAAATTCTTTTATCTTAGTGCCAATTGTTAGTTGCTGTTACTACTATGTTTGGCTGAGAGAAAGGTTCCAGTGTGAGCTTTTTGGAACTGGACTGTCATTCAGGGACTCAGGCTACGCAATATGCTGACCAGCAATAATTCAGATAAGGAACTAAGTGGACCTGAATCAAATTTCTTCCTCCAAGGCCACACAGGCAGAGAGGAGAGGTCTGAGAGACGACTTTCCTTTATTTCTTTTATTTCTTCCAGTTCTTCAGCCATCAATACTGAAGGGTTTGAAGTCATATGAAATCCAGATCCATAGCATTTGAGGAAGGGATATAGTGAAGGAAATTAGGTAATGGCCAGAGAAAGACAATGGAAAGTGAGGACAGTTATATTCAATGGAAGCCAAGTCAAATGACTTCTTCAAAGAAACACACAGAAAAATATTTCTCCAGGAGAAATGCTTAGTTTTCCAAGAACTTTTACTACCTAATGTGTTTTATTCTTGCTTAAAAATGCTGTGGTAATGGAGATAGCTACAGTTTTTATGGGACAATCTGAAAGTAGTAATAAAAAAAAAAAAAAAGGCAGTTAACAAAACCTGTAGGTCATTGTCAAAGTGTACTTTCAAAGAAGTGAAGTATAACATGTAAAGAAGAAAGCAAACTATAATTTGGGAGATTAATGTTATTCTTCTTTCTTATCTGTTCCTATTTTGAGCCATATAAATTAGACTTTTTCTAAAAGTATATTACTACTGAACTATGTTTTTTTGTTTTCTTTTTGTTTTGTCTTTTGGTTTTTTTAAAGGTAAGAGGGCCTCCACTTGCAGGAGCATTTAAAGAAAGACCAACAAAGCCCACAGCATTTCGCAAGTTTTATGAGCGAGGAGACTTCCCAATTGCCCTTGAGCATGATACTAAAGGAAATAAAATCAACTGGAAGGTAAGTCATGGCACAGCTGTAACAGCCAGCTGAGCTTATTGAAGTGACATCTCTCATTGTCAAACAAAGTTGGCTTATAAGTAAACAAACTGAAATAATTTCTTAGAAAATGGAAGATGGTGGGGAAGCCATTAGAGAAAGGCCCCTGAGTCAGCTGTCTACCTTGGCTAACTATTAAATTATATGCTGCAAAAAGGAAGATGACAGAGTTGCTTTGCCTTAGAGAATTGTTTCCTGCCCAATTCATCTCTATTTTTATGAGGACCTGGCAATGCAGCCTGTTTCAGGCAGTCCATCAAATGATGGAAGTGGCTGGATACAGTGGGCAGCAGCCATTTATCTCCCCCAAATTTCACCTTCCTGCAGGACACTTCCAAATAGAAGCTTTAATTACCTAAATGGATAGGTCAAGATTGCCTGCTCCCTGAAAATGCAGAGCAGAATACAAACGAAGGCAGATTCTCATTCCACAGCTGTACTCTCAGTCTACAGCATATGTCAGACAGCATAATCGCTGTCAGACGTGCCCCTGTTAGAGGCTGACCTCCACTGCTGAAACCATTACAGCTCCGACATTTCTCTGACAAAAGGTTAATTGGCTTCAAAATAAATGTATTGCCTAATGACTCCATTCTAATGCGGCTGTGTTTCTCTCTAAAAGGCTTGGTGATGTTATTTGTAAAACTTGCCAATCTTCTAAGTAACTACCGCCGACTTTTAAATTTAATTTGAAAAATGAATGCTGATCTTCAACCTGCTCCTACTATTTAATTATTTTTGTTATCATGAATTATTTTATTGTTTTGTGTTATTTATTGGACTAGAGTAAGATTTTGCTGGAAGCAATGATAGTTACAGAAAATGAACATGATATGCATGAGCAAAATATGTCAGATTTGTAGAGTGTTTTAAATTGTTCATGTCAAGAACATGATACCAATTTTAAATGTATAGCAATGTGAACTCAATACAAAAAGGAGGGATTTTGCAATCTTATAGTTGATTCTACTCCTAATGAAGCCAACAGGATTAGACCTATAGTGCGGTAAGTGGTACTATATAATTTGTTAGTAAGTAGATTTTAAGGTAGCTTTTTTGCTTATTGAAATATAGAAGAGAGACTTTTGCTACTATTTTGTTGTCCATAGCAGTGTTGAATCAGCACAAGGAACAATTAAAACTTCTTGCAGCAAAAGGAATCTGTCCCACAAGACTTTACACATGATCATTCCAGTGCAACTGTGATTCTGTGATTCCGTAACCTTAGAAATGCCCTTTCTGGACTAAAACTGACAGGCTTACAACATAAGTCTGCACTCTAATCTTTCACCACCAGGTAAGACCCAAAGGTGGTTTCCAAGCAACTGCAAAAATCTGCAGAATTTTTTATCTTGAGGCACTATAATTTCCCTAATTTTCCTAATTTCTCAAAATCAGATTGAGAGGTACAAAAGATTTGCCTCATTTTAATTGCTGTTTGACACATATACCTCCATCCTAAGGACTAGTGTTCCACTAGATGATGCTAGTGAGTGCTTAGGTGACTTAGGGCACGAGGAAATGGAATGAAGCAGTGTCATGGAAAGTTCAGACGGGACATTAGGAAAAGGTTCTTCACTGAGAGAGTGGTCAGTCACTGGAACAGTCTCCTCAGGGAAGCACCAAGCCTGTCAGAGTTCAAGGAGTGTCTGGACAACAGTCTTAGTCATATGATTTGGTTTTAGATAGTTGTGTGAGGAGTAGAGAGTTGGACGCGATGGTCCGTTCCAACTTGAGATATTTTATGATTCTATGATTCTATGACATCTTGCTAACTTGCTGTCTACAAACCTACAGCTGAATGTCTAAAGTGTTTCCTTGTGTGAATTGTTGAAAACGTACTACCCAAAGACAGTCACAATAGCAGTGTCTCTAGTCAAAGATCCAGCACGTATTTTTTTGTAACACAATTTGCAGTCTTGCAGACCTAATGTCTCCCTAGTGTCCACCTACCACAGTAAAACATTGACATGTAGCTAGTGCAACATAGGACTGAGATCTCATGCAACAGTTGCTTTTGCTATGGCTTTTAATTCTTTGCTTCTAAACAAATTATCACTACTTCAGCGTGTATGCAAGAAGGCAGTATAGTAGCAGACTATTCCATCCCTACATTAGCACATGGCAGGGTCCAACCTTATTTCCCTTATTCCATGGCATTTGATTTAGTCACAAATCAATCCAGACTGAGTTCTGTGGCAGGCACTCAAGAAAACAGTACTAAAGTAGTAGAATTACTTGAAGATGTTGTTTAATTTGGCATGCAACCATCATTTATTATTGTGCAGTTTAAGCAGATGAAGTAGGCAAATAGGAATTTTCTAGTTCAAATGTTACATTAGATAGCTTCTAAAGTCTTAGAGACTGCCCACTGCTACAAAAGGGTGAGATTATTGTTCATCACTAGCTAATATTTAAAGGTGCAGATAAAGTAAGGTCTGCATTTATCCCTTGTTTTAAGGACATGCAAATAGTCAAAATATCCAACATGCATCTAATGGCTTATTTTCAGCAGTTCATTATATTTAATTGTAAATCTGATTAAATAAGTATTTTTTAAAGAAATATATTTTACTCAATACTGTTTAAATTCATGAAAATGAAAAAATATTTTAATAATGAATTGTGTCTAGGCAAAATGTTCTATAAAATCTTGGCTGAACTATATTTATTTGCATGAACCATAATTCTAGTGGAAGGAATAAAAGAAGAAATTAATTGTAACAGTGATATTTTAATCCTGGTATAATTGCACAATATCAGTGTTTAATTGTGAAAGAGTTTTTTTGCTGTGTTTAGATGTAATTTATAGCATCGTTCACTTCACTCTTGTTAGTTTGTCTACCAAGTGGTTCTTGAGAGAAAAGGAAAAGTGGGTCTCAGAAACATGATTTGCTCTGACAAAGGAAAATACTACAGGATTTTTTTCTTTACTGCAAAATACACAGTTGGGTTTTGGTTTTCTCTGTCTTAGTTTTTTATAATTACTGAAACAAAACAAAATAACTGTAATTGTCAGATATAACATTATTGTTTTTAAAACACTTTGATCTCTTGTTCACTGTGTGGTAATTCTGTGGACAGAATACAGTCATTTTCAGCTGGAACAGAAGAATATGAAATGTTTTAATAGCCATGAATTTTGTTAATATGTTCCAAAAAAAAAGCTGCAGAAATGATCCTTGATTTTGTAAGAGTTCTGCACATCCCTAATTTTAAGCCCATGATTAATTTCCTGTAAGGGTTGGATACATATAACTATGGTCATAGACATAGACTGAGGTAAGATATAAATTGAAAGTTCAGAAACTATTCAGAACTGTTTCTGAATAACTGCATGTGTTGAATCTTTAATTCTGAAATAATAGTACTTTTTTGTTGTTAATGTTTAGTTTAATTATTTCCAAAATGCACTAAATTTATTTAGAGACATTCTTACTCCAAATTAATCCTAAGCACAGACAAGATTAAACTGTGCAGATAAACCATTGTCTTTACCTTCGTACCTTTTCTCAAAAGAGGGACCAAAGCAAATTAGATCCACTACAAGATCATTTTAGCAAGATGTGTCTTCTATCTGAATTCTCAGATGAAGTCTTTAAATTTAGAAAGGAATCTCTTTGAATACTCCTGTAATATTGGCATTCTGGTTGGTAAGATTACTATTATTGCAAGTTCAAATAAACCTGTTTCAACTCAATAGAAGAAAACAGATAAAATATGTTGCCAACATTTAAATCATTATGTACAAGAACAGCAAACTGAACCTGGTTTAAAAGAATACCAAAAAAAAAAAAAAAAAGAATTAAAAGAGCTCTGATAACACCAAACTAAAATTATCTGGTGTTAGAGGCTGTAATTAGATTTATTTCTAACAGAAGAAGACATGACTGTCTTCTGTCCTTGTTCTTTGTCCTTGTTGTTCCTGATCTTTGTTTTCAAAACTGGAGAAAAGTTGTCATTTTCAAAACGTGAATATAGACTTGGTATAAATTATGTCTGTGAAAATAAACCCACCATCTTTGTGACTCACTACACAAATTTCTGGTTTGATTACAATTAAAGTGAAAGTATCAATACAAAATGAATTCAAGACTTTTCATCCCCATTCAGGGGGTCTACTAGCAGTCAGTGAAGTCTTTGTTAAATGGCATACACCCAATGTAATTAAATAGAACTGTGTAGATATTAATGCCTTAAAATTGCTGCAAATATATAATACTCATATTTTTTGATAAAGCAATAGATTTTGAGATTTAGAAATAAAAAACTTCTGTGGTTGAATTATTCAACAAATGTTCAAGAGTCTTTCAAAATCTGAAGCATTTGTTTTTGTCCACTAACAGGGAATGAATAATAATGGTACGGTTTGAAAATGTGTTTCTGATGTCTGTCAAGCATAGAAGTTTGGAACATAAATTGTTGTTAATTTAGAGTTTGGTAATAGTAGAAAGTTATCATTTTAGAAAAAAAGAATGTGTTCAAATATTTATAAGCCCTTTGACTGCTTATGTGGGATCCTGCAGTTCTTTTTTAGCCTATGTATATTACAATTTTATTTCAAAATGTAATAATATATTCTTTTGCACAATCTCATACCAAGCTACGAATAATAAAAGCTCATAGTCCAGGTCTGAAAAGGACTTCCATTTTTAAATATACATTACTGAATTAAAAAAGGTCAGAAAGCAATTAAACCTTTGACTAAGAAAGTTGATAAAACTGAGAAAGTATTTCTGAATTATTAAGGATGTGTTTGAAATGCATTTCAAATGCATGTATTGTACAGAAAGTCATGAGAATGTTTGAAAAATTATTTTTTTAGGGATTGGGTTTAATTGCAAATTCATTATGCAGGGTAAAAAAAAAACTTCTATTCTTCAAAAGAATTTTTAAAATGTGAAAGAACTGAAAAACAAATTCAAACCCACAAACTTCTTAAGCAAAATGTCAAAATGAACATGATTTTCACGTTTTGGGGTCCATGTTTTTTTCCAGAGTAGCTGTGTTGTAAGGATGTGACTTTTACCATTTTAATTTCTCTTCATCTTCTATTTCCTACATAGCTTGTTTTTTTCAGGGGCTAGTATAAGCTATAGCATCAAATTTACCTCTTGGTGATAGAAACTAGATGCAGTGGTAAAAGAAGCTGTTCTGCCCTTAACACCATGAATTTGAATTGTGCATACACTTTTTCCTTGTGTAGACTATTGAAGGTTGGTTTTGGTAATAGGGATTACAAATAATTTGAACATGCCACAGAACTGCATTTTTTATCAGCATCTCTCGTTCTTCATTTGGGTTTATCAGCATGTTGTATATTAGTTTATATAAAATTCTGAGCTGCTATGATTAAGCTGGTGCCTATATGAAGCAACAAGAAAAATCTATTTTGTTGTTTGGTTTGGTTTGTTGGTTTGTTTTGGGGGGTTTTTTGTTGTTCTTGGTGTTGAGTTTTGTTTTGGGGTTTTCTTCATCAAATAGCTGGGTTTTAAATTTTGGGTTCTTTTCCTGGAAGTGAAACTTTTTTTCTTGTTTGAGAGGTAAGTTTTAAGTGAGAGAAAATATATTTTTTTTTATTTCAACTGATATAGTTGGAAGGGAGACACGTTTTCAGTTGCAGAGCTCTCAAGTAATGTCTCTCAGTATTCTTCATTTTTGTGGCATTGTCTTGCCATTAAACCACATGAATAAGCACTGTATGTTATTCCCTACGTAGTATTAAGTAAACTTAGGTAACACTTCCCAAAGTTCAAATCCCAAAACAATTTAGAAATAGTTGGAGGGAGCTCATTTACCCTACAGAATGACCCCATTATTATACTAATGTCTTGTAGTTTATAGAGGTGAGATGTAATTGTAGAAGTTGAGAGGTTTTAATAGCTTATGGCCATCAGAAGGGGAAGGTCCAACCTTCCTTCACCTCTTCTGCTGTCTGTTTCTAAGGCGTACTTGGCACTGGCACTGATGCTTATCAGAGCTCTCTGTGAGTAAATTTATCTCACTAACTCAGGGAAAAAAGGTGGATGTGTTTTTTCTCAATTAGCAACATGTTCACAGTCTTGTGAACTTTGATTACAAAAGGGTCCATGAGTGCTAAAGCTGTGTATTGGTGAAGGAGAGAGAAACAGTAGTGAAACACAGTGCAGAATTGCAGAGAGTTGAAGGATCTCAAAACTTTTTTACTTTGACAGCAATGAACTACTAGACTAGTTTAGCTGCTCATGGAATTGCAGCCTCAGTTACCTGAAAGCAAAAAGAACAAACTGCCAATGAAAAATAATACTTTTCTTTTGGATTTATTTTCATATATAGAGGGTTTTGTTTCTGCTTCCATTCTTTGTTAAACTATGTTTAACTTAATAAAAGATGTTGAGAGGACACTGTCATCTTGAAAACTTGTAAATCCCCCACAAGTGTTGTCATGCAGAATGAAAGCATTTTGAAAGATTATATACAAAGAGGAGTGATCATGTATCATGCTTAGG
>NW_009649946.1:335917-339941 GCF_000708025.1 Charadrius vociferus
ATTAATGTTTTAAGAAATAGTTCAGAGTTTTCTTCTGCAACAGACTTCTGTTTATCTTCCCCACAGGAGTCCTTTTTTAATCATTTCAGTGATCCTTTTTAAGGCTGTCTCCAATGCAATCGTGTTGGTATAACAGGAAACTGTAGTGTGGATTCAAGAGAAGGCAGCTGAAAGGAAGAATTTCTTAAGCCAGAAATAATAAATAATAATTTAGAGATATTAGAAATATGAGTGGAGGTAAAGAAATAAAGGCTTGGAGAAACAAATTTTAAATGCTATCTCTGGGGGGAAAAAAACAATTATATTAACTGATTTAGTGTAAAGGAATAGTTTGGAAAATAATAATTTTAATTTTTAAAGGACAGTAAAAAACTCAGTTTTCCTTGGAGACATTAATATAGCAAACTTAAGGTGTGGCATGGTAACAAGAAAGAATTATTCAGTTTTAAACTAAAAGCAGCAATAGCTCTGTTGCATCATCTTACATCAGAAATGATTAGTAATCTGTATATTACGTGTTGCTGAAGCAAGCACAAGGAAATACTGTTCGTACACAGTTGTGTATAGACAAATACCATTCATTATTCTTTGTGACTGTGATACTAGTGTCCAACTAAAGACTATCAAAAGTGCTGTCTTTAGTGATGTGCATGTGACTTTTTCTTAGATTGTTAAAAATTGCAATCACAGTTCTGTTCTATTTTCCTTTTTTAAATGTGTAATACTAAAAAATAACAACTGACCTGATTTTAGTTTAAATGAAAACTCCTTTAAATCTCTTAAGCAATTTGTGTATGTACTACACTTATACTCACTCTATGACCTGAAATCATACAAAAGAGCTAAAGAATAAATGCAATATCTTTTCTAGCAAATGAAACAACAAAATTCCTATTGACTGCATTAGAATGGGATCCTTATTGCCATAGATAAATATTATCCATTATCTTCTCCCTTTTTCTCCCTGTGGTATTATAATTTTTCCTACTAATCTATTAGGTTTTTAGTCCCTGATAATGCTCACAGGAGTCCATTTCTGATCTGTTATAAATTATAACGTACTGAGTTATCAGAATTATAGTTATATAATTATATAAGTTATATAAGTTATGATCATCCTTTTGATAACAGCAGACTTAAATCTCTCTTACATCTAAGAAGTGTTATTTTGTATCTAATTACATTTATATTTAATAATGTGATTTTATATTTATATTCAATTGGTAAGTAGTTGGTTTTTCTTCAAAATCACTGTTTATATTGACTAGCATTTTTTGTGATTTAGCTGAGATTAACCGTCTTTCGTTTACAGATTAAAATAGGGTATCAATCTGATGTCCTTCAATTAAGGCAACATTTTTAAAGTTGTTGAGTAACTCTGGGTCCTTCCAGTTTCCATTCCATGATACATATAGTCACAGAAAGTGTTGGAACAATAGGTTTCTCATTTGAAATTTTAACATTGATTTGATCCCACCACTAAGTCACATTGATTCCAAATAAATTTAGTCTGTTCAAATCTTGCTTTTCAAAAGCACTATACTAGAATTAATTTTCAATTGAAAAACACTTCTTAATAATAGTGTATCAATTAACCGCATGCTTAAAACAGTCATTAAAAATTTAGATAGCCAATGGCTCTGTAATATGCGTTTTTCTGTTGGCTCACTACTTCCTAATACTAATCTACAAATCATTCATGACTTTACTCTTTTCTGTTAAGTTCTTTTTCACATCTGAAAAGGACATGTCTTTGTAGGTCTTCGAAGAAATTCGTGATGTTAGAGATTAAAAAATAATCTTATCAAAATGCTATTTCAAAACACTGTTGCAAAACACAGTTTTTATGAAATTCCATAAAAATCAAAGTAACTGTTTCAATACTTATCAACATTCTCATCGGTTGTTTTTATTTTGTACATTTACACTAGTATTTCTGGTGAAACAGTGAATTATGTCACATTATGTATTATAGGTTAGTCAATGCAGTCTCTTCTTTCTTACTAGTTGCGGCTCACAAAAAATTAATTCTTCCTAGAGTTAGGTTTTTTACAGTCCTCTGGTCTTTTCCATTTCTTTCATATGTATAATTTAAGAATCTAATGAAATGTCTCTTCTCTCCATGCTCAGATAAAGTACCATATTTAGTAAAAATATGACATGTATGTTTGCTTAACAGCTGAATAGTATGTTTCCCTTAAAAAGTAAAGAATGCTTTCCTGGAAATTACTGAGTTCTCCTTTCTTTTAAGAACATCAATGCTGAATCTGGGGACTGGTGTTCAGCTGGAGTCTAAAACAGGCCTTGCAAAGAGTAGTGACAGTTTACCTGATTCCTATAATACAGAGCTGCCATATTTCAATTATTAATTCCTCTGTGGCTAATTAATAGTCGCAACTTATCCCAGGATTTTAGAAAACAGTAACATTGTGGCAGTTAATTTACTCTTCCTTTCTCCCTGCATACACAATTAAAGCCATTTCTTTATTTGATGTAAATTGCCATCTCTTGAAAGCGTATGGAATGAAAACCCAGCCATGTATCAGAAATAACTTTAATTTAAATTTGCTAAATGACCTCTGAAAGCTAGATGAAAGATTTTCTGCTGAATGGGCTGGTGCTCCCTGCCTGTATAATTTATGTGATAAATTAGTGTGAATGGTTCACTTTTATGGAGCAGTGCTGCTTGTAGCAAGCCTGCAGAAACAATTTTCCCCCAAGCCTCCATCTGTTCTTCAAACCAGGGCATATGCCATCTCATCGAGCTTGAAAGTCAACTGATTTATAACTCCCGAAAAGTGCATAGATTGAAACGAAAGGTCGACTGCTGCTATGTGACAATGATTTGCTAGGGACTTGGATAAAGACAATTCACATTACTGTGGACCCTAGAGGACACAAGTGATGTTGTAAGCTTCAGAAACCGGTAGATTGACATATAGGACAAAAACAAATTGCTCCTCCTCCTTCAGTTAAACAGCTACCTCTCTTTTTAAAGGCAGAAACTTTTTAGAAGGTAAGTAGGTAATAGAGCCAAGACATCTTGTTATACTGCGTTTCAGGCAGAATAAGCTTTTCCTGGCTACAAAGGTTGCCATCTAGAAGTGCGAGACTTGTTCCACTTCAATCTTTATGCAAGCAGAAACATCTGCCTTTAAAAGTGCTTCTTGTTATGTAGCCATGGATATCCTGACCTAACTCACATAGACGAGTGTACTTTCTGATCACCATCTAATTCAATAAAGCAGTGCAGTGCATATTAACTAGATCACTATAAGGAATTATTTCTGTTGCATAAATGGAATCTCTAACACTTAATTGTTAGAGTATATGCGTACTGGGTATTCGTATATTGTATATGCTATTAACTGACTAAAGGCAAAGAAAATGTAGAGCTAATAAACTGTGACAATTAAATACAAATTGTAAACATCTGAGTTTGCTGTGTTGAAGAGATGGCTTTATAAAATCATAAATTGTGTAAAGGAGAACGTGAGATGTTTAAGAAAACTTCACTCTAATAAAAATAAAGTTCACTATCACTGAAAACATATTTTCTAAAAACATATTCAACAAATGTCTCTCCTTTAGAAATGTATTAGAGTGGATGTCTGTTCTCATCAGGTTTGTGAACGACTGTGCATTTTGTTACCCTTTCATTGTTTCCTTTTCGTTGCCCTCTGTATGTTAGGCACGTGCATGGGGCAAATTTATCTCCCTCAGTTCCATTTCATGTCCTGTACTGTTTCCAAAGCATAAATTAGTTCATCGTCATTTCAGTGGCATTTGCTCGTCACTAGCTTCTGTGAACCTTTTACCTCAAATTCATGTTCACATGCTGCAGAGTTCTGATCTGGGCTCAGCACTACTATCGTTCCTTACATTGTTATTCTGCTAATTAATAATATCTGTTTGCTTAATACCTAGTTTTATTGTCCTTTTTACTTTCTTCCCTGTTGACTCTTTCATGTGTATCTCCTCTTGCTTATCTGTGAAGAGTTTTCTTCACATGAAGTTATTCATG
>NW_009649946.1:339991-352220 GCF_000708025.1 Charadrius vociferus
TGCTTTTTACATGTTTTGTTATGTTGAAATGTGTCCTTGAATAGAAATCATTCAGATTAAGATTCATGAAAACTTCCTAAAACTGCAAGACCTAAATTTTAGCCTGTTATTTGTTTCCGCAAATTCTCTCTTCCTTTGAAACTTGTTGTCAACTTGGTTCAATAAAATAGCTATAAATGTGGCATGGAAGAGCTCTGTTCCTGCAGAGGTTTAAGCACATGCTTAATGTCTTGTGATCAAACCCACTGAAGCAATACTTTTGCTTATACTATGTAGAGTAGTGTTACTGAGATGATGTATCTACCTCTAAAATGAGAAAAAAGATATTTACATTTGTTTGTTTTCAATCATAATCATGTAACTTTCTTAGTAAGTGCTACTTTCAAATGAATGTTATTGAATCTTTAGCACATTAATGCGAGACCTTTAAAAATGAAACTCATTTAAATCTGTCTGATAAAAACTCTACTGAGGTGGTTGAATTGTGCCTTTTTTAATGAAAACTTTGAAGACTGAGGCTATATTTATGTTTCAAGTAGCAACGTGGATATTTGACAGCGGTAGTAGCATGTGGCAGGTTATCGGGGCTAAAATAAATTATCGTAAATATTTAAATGAGATAGTTCCCTTTGGCTTTCAGCTTTTGCACATTAATGCTTTTCTTTCATGTGACTTCCTTCAATATCATGCCAAAAAATGTATCTTACTTTGATTTTAAAGGAATACCTTCTAAATCGTCTCTGAAACAATCTAAGTGCTGTAGGACCTAGTGGAAGTCTATAACATCAGAGTTAAAACCCAAAAAAACCTAACTGGCTCATTATACTTAAAAATAATTAATTTAAACCTTATGCATTGGAACTGATTTACTATGTTTTAATTAATATTGTGTTCGTATGTGCAGGTAAATCCATGCCTTATTTAAAGAATTATTACAAAATGATAGACAAATAACCTCAGAAGATCACAAATAATGTTTTTTAAAGAGGTATGAATATTCAGATGAAAATTTCCTCAGGCTAGAATGAGGCTAAAAAAGGGTGTTGCTTCCAGTGTAATCTAAACTTCAGTCTAAAAACATATCTCTTTAGGAACACGAGCTGTATTTTAATGTAGTGAATCTCATCTTGTCATGAAGACTAAGCACACTGAAGTACAGTTTTGGTCTGACAAAAATAGCAGAATTAAAGTTGGAGCGTTCTGTTCATATCCAAAGAAATTCTACTAGGGTCACAAGCCAGTGATAGTACACTTAAGAAATAAATACCTATATGAGCCTGTACAGTAAGTGATGTTCCCACTCTGGGCTTCTTATCTTGTCCTTTCAGGCTCCTAAAAAGGCCAGTTCAGATGGGAGACCCCTACTTTGCCTTCCCATTTAGTAACAGCACTGGAACCTTGCTGCTCGTATTATTCCTAGGTTGGTAAGCTGGCGCCCCCGGATAAAGCCCCTGACTGAGGCAGAACCATTCCTTTTAACAAAGCCTGAGCTGGAGTGCCAATTTCACACTTGAGCTCAGGTGAATTTCAGTTTCCTTTGAGTTGTCGCTGACCTTATGCTTCCACAATGTGAAAGACAGTAAGCATTATTAGCAGATCTTAATATGAATTTTTTGCTTAATATTTGCCCCAATCATTTTCATATGCTTGCTGAAAAAAAACCCCCGCATATTAACCAGGTGAAAACAGTGCAAACTGTAGTCCTTTTTAAGGCTGTGCCAAAGTCTAACTTTCTGTTCTTGTGCACCAGTTTGGGTGGAAACGTGAGCTAGAAGTTGATACAAAAGGGCATAGTAAACATATGTTTGGCAATTTGGGTGTCACAGATATTAAGACTACTTTATTCCTTTCAGAGTTAAAGTAATCTTGCCTGTTTAAAATTCTCACCATCATACAGTTTTCAGGCATTGATTCAGTCTGAGCTCAAATAATAGCTGGCAATTTGGGATTTAGCAGGAAATTTCTAGTTTAATCTAAAGACAAAGAAAAAGCTACATTTCTTTTTTTTTTTTCTTGTAAAATTAACCCTGTATTTTATTTCTTGTTTCTGCTGCACTATTTTTCATTCCTTTTATCTTTTGATGCTTTTCTGAATAGGTGGGAAAAAATAGCTATCCAAAACTCTTCAGTAACATTACTGAATTTCCCCTATTCTTTCTTGACACACTATAAGCAGCATAGAGCCACATGATACTACAAACCCTTCCCAAAATGAGAAAAGAATATTTTTTTTGTAAATAAAGATTATCTGATAAGGAAAAACCTTCATCTTTATTGAATTTATGCAGGTATTTTTAATTCATTTTTAAACTTGAACTTACTCCAATCATTCATTCACAAATTAAATCAGAAATGCATAGTAAAATATTTCCAGTATGTTTCTCATCTGCTGTGATAGATTTGATATATTTCTGTGAGATTATAAAAGAAAGCCATAAAATTCAGTCCAGCTACAATAGACTGCTATGTATAAGTATGAAAAGATGAACTGAATACAACTTGCTGTTCACATAGCTCTTGCAATCACTCTGTCAGAGATTTCTTGTCTCCAGACATTTCTGATTACAGACAACAAGATAATAGTCATGCTTTCTTGTGTACAGAGTTGTAGATAATTAGAACAATAAATCTGTTTGCTTTCAAGGGCGTGGAAAGACAAACTTTTATGGATTTACCACCTCAGAAGATGATTTAAACTACCTGACTGACTTTGTGTGAAGTCGATTTGGAATGCTCACATTATAGCATAGCACAGCATAGCATAGTTCAGCTGGAAGGGACCTACGGTGATCATCTAGTCCAACTGCTCAATCTCTTCCTGACGCATTAGTTAGACACAACTAGTAGCCATCAGTACTAACAATTACAGAGAGCAGGAACTTCAGCCCCATGCCTTTTCCCCACATTATTTTTTATTTATGCGTTTAGGTTCCTACATCATTAATCTAGTTTTTTGAAACATTATAACCTAGTGTGGTGATATCACCTAATATGGTGACTATCAGGTTAGAATAATCATCCAAAAAGTGGCTTAATTTTTAGGTATGCACTAGTTGGGGTCTAGAATTTGAGTCATTGATTAGCATTGGGTTATTTGATGAAAATTTAAAGGTAGCAAATACATGTTGGGACTGCTAGCATTGTGCTGTTCCTTTTACTCTAATTTTATCAAAGAAGTTGGCTGATAAACTTTAAAATGTAAAAGTGAGTTCTCTCTGAGATTGAAGTATGTTTTCTCTGCTTTAATAATTAATTCTGTACCCATGTATATTTCATTATAAAGTGGCAGCCTTTTACACTGCTGTTACTTCTGTAAGGAAGTCAAAACTACACCCCTGTCCAGGATAGGGGATAATATGCATGAGCACATTAGAATGTTTTTTCTAAGTTTTTTTTTTAAAAACATTAATATTTTTATATCAGCTAAGAAATCTCTTCACTTATATGCACATTCTCACATACAGATGATGAAAATGGTGTCATAACAGGCTAAGCCTCTAAAACATTATCTAGATAATACCTACTGCCTTTTATTACCAGGAGGATTTTTAAGAGTAGTTATGTCTGATCTGATACAACCTTATTTGAAAGAGATTTGATTCAGGTCTTCCATGTCCTATCATACATATCAAATTTCCCTAAAACAGTAGAAGCTACTGTGACCTGCCTAGAACCTGCCAAGAAATATCGTGTGTCTTTGGAATTCTTTACAGTCATTCAGCAAAACATAGTGCCTGAGTTTTGTTGTTCAGTTGGTATTTATTGCAGAATACTTTTAATTACTTGGTAAAGTTGTTAATAGCCAGATCCTTTGTTCACAAAGTCCCATGTAAGTCAATCTATCTAATTCATAGCTTTAGTGGGCAAAATATTTTCTACTAACTATGCTGACTTTTTACGCTTATTTATTTCTAACTTTAAACCTGTTGGGGGGGAGGGTTCTTATAGAAATTTTTTACCTATTCTACAATTGCTACTTTTTTTATGAAGAACCATGACAAAGCCATTTTAATGACCTTCTAAAGAAAGACCTTCTAATTAAAGTGCAGCTTATAATATCAAATGTTTCTCAGTTGCCTACAACTTTATTTCTCTTCCAAGAATTCTAATAAGTTCAAAACATCCATTCCTCCTTACCAAAAAGTGTTGTATCTATATCCTGTAAAATGTTCATCTGAGTATTTATTATTATATTTTTTTTAAAAGTTTCAACATTTTTACTAACTAGGGGTGTAATAACTGTTGTTCTATAATTTCTGGAAAGTTATTACATTTCCTGTTCATCAGATCTTTGGCTCAGTTGTTGCTATTAATTACAGAGTGTATGTTTTCTAGCACATTAGCCACTCTGTACTCCTTTCAAACTCCCACCATCTCATTTAGTTTGTGAGTTTATTCCAGAATCTTCTCTTTTTTTTTTTTTTTTTTGCCACATCATTTACTGCTGTTGTTATTTAATTTTTATTGCTATAAAACAAAAAGTCTTTGGGTTTGTATCTTGCTTTTACATTACGTTTTCAAAACTATAACAAAGATGGTATATACTTTCTCATCAAAGTCCTTGCATTTCTAAATGGTGATCTGAGATCCCAGATCATTTTGAGTTTCTGCAAATATTTTGTCCTGGGATTTTATCGTATTTCTCACTGTTGGTCTTTATACATTTATGTATTAGTTCTTAGTTTGTTTTTTGGTCATTTGGGGTGGTTTTATTTACATGTCTTACTATAGTTCATGCTTCTGGACTCCAAGAGAGTTTGATTATTGAAGTCCAAAATTTCATGGTTTTCTTTTCGGTTAAATGAAATGAGATGTTGATGAATGACTGATTGGCTAGTAGCAGAAACGGACCTGTGGATCCTGGTGGACAGCAAGTGCATCATGGCTCAGCTGTGCACCCTTGCAGCAACGAAGGCTAACTGCATATTAGATGACACGAGCAATATAAAGTGATGGAGCTGAGGGAAAGGATTATTCCCTTTTACTTAGTAGTCATAAGGCTGCATGTGGAATTCTGTGTTTGGTTTTGGACCCCCAGAAATAGAAGACAGATAATGTACTGGAGAGGGTCCAGCAGTGAGGCCACCAAGATGACCAAAGGGCTGCAGAACATGACATAGGAGGAGACACTTAAGGAGCTGGCTTGGGTTAGCCAGGGCAAGAGAAGGCTGAGACAGATCTAATTGCAGTCTTCCAATGCCTAAAGGGGTGTTATGGGGGAGACAGACCCAGACACTTTGTGGTGGTGCACTACAAAAGGACAAGAGGCAGCAGTCACAATTTGCAATAAGGAAAATTCCAGTTGGATAGTGGAAAAATAATTATCCAAGTTTGGGGCAGGCAGTTGAGTGAGATGATCTCCAGAGGTCTCTTCCAATGTAAATTATTCTGTGATTCTATGAAATTATATGGGTGAGCTCAATATTTTGTATTTCTGCATTACCTTTCTTTTGAAAAGGCCAAAACACACTACTGCTTAACGAGTAAGACTTCCCAGTGCTTCTGAAACATAGATGTTTTACAGGTAAAGAAACTGAGGCACAGAAATAATGGTACAACTTTAAATGCTGTTAATGGACTTAATTTGTTCCATTACATTCTTAACATTCCTTTAACTTACAGCCACATTTCTTTCATGAGCAGTATTTATACATATATATATTTATTCATTACGTAATTGTTATCACTTTCTAGCCATATCAGGCAAATTTACAGCTGCATTCATAAGATGTCTGAGACTTGTATTCACGTTCAGTTTACCATAACTAAATGCTAAATGTAAAAATACCTCCAGCTTTAGATCCTACAGTCAACACACTGTAGCAGCTCTCTAAACTTGTGTCAGTCTGATTCTTCTTGAAGACTTTGAAATTGTTATGGCTTACTGAGGAAAATCCCTTCTTGATGCAGGAAAGCCAGAAATGTTTCAAATGACAATGATTAGTCCATTGACATTGTACAAAGTGCTTTGGGCCTCTAGATTTCGTGTGATTTAAATGCAAGTAGAAGAATTTTAACAGTACCTGTCATGTAGTATTAGGTTCTAAAAGTGACTCAAGTAGAGAGGCTTATCTTTTTTCTTTTTAAGTTAAAAAAAAAAAAGAGGAAAAATATAAAACACATCACAAATTTCCTACAGACCTATTGAATACCAGAACCTAGAGGCAATATATGAAGTAATAATTAAGTTATCTGGTAGCTGTCTTGGTAATGTCTTGGTAACCATCAACTGAATCATCTGTCCAGTTCCTCTGCATCTTTCTTAAGGTGTGGTGAGGAAACAGGACATAGTGTTCTACTTATAGCCTCACCATTACCTATTAAAGGAGGATATTAACTTTCCTCCACCTTCTATTCACATTCTTTGTAATACAGCCAAGGATGTGATTTGCTTTCTTTGTGACAGGAGCACCACTGGCTGTTATTCAACATGGAAATCACATAACCCTCAAGGGAGCAGGACTGCGATTCAGCCAGTCAGTTCCCAAACTGTACTGGTGTAGGGGTTGCTCTATCCCAGCTGAAGGGCTTTGCACTTCTTGTTGAGTGTCACAGTGTTTCTGTTTGCATAGTCTTCAAGTTTCTAAAGGTCCTTCTAAACTTGTGTAACTGTTTACAGTTACTCATCATTCTTAAGATCAGGCTTTGCCGTTAGTGTTTTGGCGGGATGTAAAATGGTAGTATAAAATCCACATATTATAGGGAAGGCAATAGTCACTTTAGTTGTCACTATGAAAATACCTTCTCCAAGATCTGTGGATGTCGGTTTGCGCACAAGTGTGTGTGTATATTTATACACACATGTACATACACAAATAAGCTATGCATCCTGGAATTCTTTGCTGCTATTGCAGTAATAAGGGTTCAATACTGCAATTTAATTTTTTTTTTTTTTGGATAATAAGCATCAGAAGGCAAAAGATGTGAAATATACTTCTGTAGTGAAAGTTAAAAATTTCCAAGCGAGTAGGTAAACTACTGAGGTAGGGTTGAAAAATATTTCAAATAAATGAGAACTTGAGACAGATGGAAAGAAGCTATTTTTTTAATATATGTGAATGTAGAAAACTAAAAATCTAAAATTCTAACAGCAGATTTTAGCTTGCTTTCTTTTATATAAAAGTGTGGGAAATTTAAGGGTGGATAATGGGGGATCTGGTCCAGAGAAGTCTTGCATACAAGGAGAATTTTACTCATATGAAGATTCCAATAATATCAGAAAGGCAATATGGCATTTTGTAGTTAAAGAAATAAAAGTTTGATTCTGTGAACCTCCCATTTCTCCATTTGTTTGTCTTTACTTTTTCTTCCTGTTAACATTTGGTTCATTTTGGTAATTTAGAATGACCAATGTAAAGATGAGTTTTCAAGCATGAACTGCAGAAACTACACAACTATAGAAATGTCTGGAAAGCCTCAAAGATGTGGTGGATCTTGGATCTGGCTGCACTCCTTTGGCTCCAGTTTGTTCCCTTACAAAGTAAGGGGACAAAAAAGTAAGACCAAAGTAAGCAATATAAATCCAACTGCCCTTTAAGAATGATACCCGGGTGTAGTTATCCAGGCTGGTAACATTTTGGCCCCTTTTACTTGCCTGTAGTGTTATTTGCAAGATTAACCTGTGTTTTTAAAAACAGACTTCTTCAAATGGAGATACCGGGCTAGAAAGACTAGGATAAAGTTATGGTGGTGTTCAGGATTTTTGAATCTCTGTGTTCTGATGATACCACTGGATTTCTAGGAAAATTTCTGTGTTTGGATACTGCTGTGTTCTTCCATACCCAAGGATGATGACCAACAACATATCCTTATTAATGTGGAAATGGTCACAGTTTTGGATTACATGTTTTGTCCCTGCTGATAAATGGTCTTTGTGTTAGTATGATGCCACATAAATCTTCTTAAATTTTCATTTGCTTTTTTTAATAAACTAGGAAACTCCATGCATCATAACCAACAAAAACTGTATTTTGATTTATTATTATGCTCTTTAACCATAGAATCATAGTTTTCCCTTAGGGTCCCACTTCATCTAGTATGCAGGATGGATAGTTCACTTGGGATAGAGCTGCATGAACACTTGCTGTTGCATCAGAACCAGATTAAAAAGTTCCATCTGTTTGTTCGTGTCCTGTGCCACAGTTCAATGTTCCCTCAGTTGCACTTAGGTTTCATTCTGTTAACCAGCTCACTAATATGGTAGATCTTAAAACCAGTAAAAAATATGTTTGTGGTGTTTTTTTTGTTTGTTTTGGGTTTGGGTTTTTTTCCTCCTTGTTTTATTTTTAATCAGGTCGTTAGAGTAACCTGACTGCAGCCACACAGGTATTTGCACTGATGTAACTGAAAGGAGTGGGAGCCATGGCAGTAGAGTAGGAAGCAGCAGAGGGAGGGAAGACATCTTAAATCCATTTTACACGTGGATAAAATTTTAAAATATATAAAAAAAATCAAATCAGTGGTTCCTAGGAACATTGCATGAAGAATATGCTGGTTTATATGTTTTTAATTTGTGCTTTTTTATAATGCTCTCGGTGTAATATCAGATAGCCTCATAAATGTTCATCAGTTTATTTTACACAGTTTACACTATTAAACCTGTCTTGCAGATAAAGAGAAAGGTCACAGAGGGAGACTTCGTATTAGATTTCTAACTCTAACCTAACCCTGGTAATCATTTTAATAATTTAGTGATTAAATAGAAGCTGATATTTTTTTTCTAAGAAAGACCTGACTGTTCAGATTACTTAATTTTATTTATTTTGTCTGTTCAAAATGCAGCTACTACTGATTTATACAATTTTTATGAAGGCTGTAATTGAACGACTTTAAAAACTATTCTTCAATTTTGAAATTAAATGTTTTAAAATTGCTTAGAATCAAAGTACACTGTTTCAGTAAAATGAAACAAATATTTCAGTTAAAAACCTAGAAAATGTACTTTCCAGACGGACCCGAAACGATCTTTTCCTTTCAAAACCAAGCCAAACCAAACCCTGATTATTTTTCTACGTGGCACTTCTTAATACCTTTAAGCCTAATCTTACTCCCATGATATCAGTAGGAATGTTTTGCTTTTTTAGTTCAATAGAATCAAGAATCAATACGTTTGTTTACAAGTAATTATTCTCAATTGGATGCATTTTAGTAAGCAAAGGAAACATGATATGTACGTGACTGCTATCTTAAACCACGCTGGAAGTGGCCAACTTAAGATTAAGTATTCAGCTCTAACTATACCTCCGTGTCACACCAAACTAAGCTAAATCACTATTCCTTCTCTACAGTAGGCAATGAAGTGCATTGCCATATAGAAACCCATGGTAAATGAGCTAGTTAAAGTCTGATATTAGCATACAACAACAACAAAAAAATGGTACAAAATTGCATTTTTATGGAACCCAGAGTACAAAGTAAACTGTGCAGTATTGTGTTTATGCAGCCAGAGTTCTACTCAAAGATTTAGGTCATAAATATAATCCCGTGGAATATGTGCTTTGGGAGAACAGTTTGTCTGGAATAATAGCAACTGAGAAGAGACTCAAATAATTAAACATACATGTAGACATTTATATTTATGTAAATATATATACCCATATAAAAATATACGTATTTTATAGCTAGCTCAGAATATCATCTCTATTCTCTCTTCCAGATAAGGCTGCATGCTCTCAATTGGCTGGATTTATATAACAAATATCACTAAATAATAAAGCAAAATTATCTAAATTTCATTTCAACTTAGTCTTTGTTAATAAACTTTACAGAAATCTTTTAATAGCAACTGAAACATTAGAATTTACAAATTTTTAGTAGCCACACAGCAGTAGAACAAAAGCGAATCTATCATATATATCATGGAAAAATATAATGAGACAGCAGAAACTGTTTCTTAACGAGCTGACGTCCATTGCAGCAGAATCTCGGTATTTAGGAAGAAGGTGATGCGGAATACCACTCATAACCAGTATTTCATCTTTCTGGGTAAAGTTAAGCATAGGGCATAGGAAGAATCCTTTAACTTCTCCACAGAAAGAGGAATAACTTTAAGATACTCTTTACCAAAGAGTTCGCACACTTGCCAAGATTTTTCTTTTAATGGTTACTGTAATCTTATTTGAATGGAATATGCAAATCCCACCCTACACAGTTTTTATTTAGATTGCATGGGAGAGGTGAACTTCATTCTTCATATTTTGATGACTTGATGCAGAAAAGTGTTAAAATATTTTGGTGAAATATTGTCATGATAAACGTATATGGAACAGGTTATAATGTTCATTCATTAATGGCTTGCATCTTATTCCATATTTCTATAATTTAACCAATTAGATATTATGTAATGAGCTAAAGGATTTTCTTCCACTTATTACCTTTCAGTTTCAATGGAATATGTTCTTACGTGTACTGGTATAAAGAGTTTAAGGTGTTTTTTCCCTAGTGATTACCAAAAACAGTCAAATATGGAGGATGAAGTCCTAAAATCTAAATTAAATGGTAAAGGGTGACATAGATCCCATTGAACTGAGAAGAGTATCTTTCACCTATTTCCTTTCCCAAAAGTTACTGAAGGGCCATGCTATAGAAGTGTCAGAAACTCTTGTTTGCTTCAAGTGACTGACAAAATGGAACCCTAAGAAAGCAGAAAGGCTTCCCTGAATGGCCTGTCTCTATTGCTGAATGTTTTGCCTATTAAGGTAAGGGGATTATTCAGCATGGTTGTTCACTGAAGGGCAGGAGTGATCTTGCAAACTTGTTAGGTTTCTAACGATGACTTCAGAATACAAATACCCTTATAGAGTGTTTGCAGCAACAGGCAACATGCTGAGGTGTACCCAAAGGGATGAAACAGGAGAGCAACTGCAACAGTAACAGCTACTGTCACAAAACTTTGAGTCTGTCCTATTTGCTTCCCTGATTTCTGTTTGTTCTAACACAGTGGAGAAGGCTGAGAGGATATAAACCTCTATGTTACTTGCTGCCTTTATGTGGCAGCTTGCTGAACGTTGTTACTTAAAACGTATTTGCTATTCTAATTAAAACAGTGCTGTTTTTTCAGCATCTGGGAAAGATTCTTCAGCATGGACTGTAAGGGTTGACAGGGAAATGGTTGCTATGGAACTATTTTCTGAGCTAGTATGGCAGAGCAACATTTAGCAGGATTTAATTTGCATCTCTTCGATGCTGCAATTTGTTCAGGATGGTCTGGCCATAGATTTCACCAGTCTCCCAGAAAGCATGGCTCAGCACTGAAGTTAATTGTTTCCTCACAAATAGCACACGTGTCAACCCTCCCACCCCCAACATTTAGCAGGATTTCTAAAAGTAGTGAACATCAATCCACAGAATTATTTAATATGTAATCTTGTAGTTATCACATTTATCAGTTGAAATAAAACCTAAACTTGTTTTTTTGGTGGGTTGGTTTTTTTTTTTGTGTGTGTGTGTGTGTGTGTGTTAGACTTGTTTTTTTGAGGGGGAAAAAAGGTGTTAAGGTAATTACAACAATTAACAAATGCTAACTCAAGACTGTAAGTAGGAAACACTTGGACCTTCCATTTCTGCTATACAGATAGAGAGACCTATACATAAAAAATCTGATAACTTTATCTTCCATTGAAATTAAGTTTAATACTGTGAATTTAGTTTCATGCTCGTTTGAAGGAACTTTCTACTTAAATTTTTACCTCATCTATAGTTTATTAATATAATTAACATTATTTATTAATGGAGGAATCTGGAAACAAGAAATTGTGGCAGGAAAATAAACTAATTTAACATTTCATTAAATAAAAGTAATAGAATTTCAGAATTAAATGTATTAACAAAACTGCAAGTCTATATGCAAAGATATCCCAGGCTGTATTTACATATTATTATTATTTCCTCAATAAACAAAAAATCAATTCATAGTCATTATTCAAGAAAGGCTGGTTTGGGGATCATACAAGTCAAAATTTCATTTCAGCCCAGAGGTGTGTGGCAACTTCACTAATAATTCTTCACATTTGGCACCTAACGTGCCTCGAGACTTCTTCTTGCGAAAATACTGCTAAAAGTGTTAAAAAATTAACCAGGCCGTCGTTCCAGAGCTGCAGTCGTCAAAATTCATGGTTTCCCACCTAATTCTCCGCTTTGGCGGAGATCAAATTTGGCTGTCACGCGGTGCCCGTTTGCAAGGCTTGTCTCCCCCAGGAACTTTTTGACTGGGAAGGAAAAGGAGAAACCA
>NW_009649946.1:352252-444200 GCF_000708025.1 Charadrius vociferus
CCCCGCCTCCGGGGCCGCCTCTGCCGCCACGAGGGGTGGGTTTTGTTTGGGGTTTTTTTGTGATGTGCGAGGCATTTACAGGGATGAGGAGAAAAAGCCCCTGTCTCCGAGCTGCAGAATAGGCGAGACCCGGGTCTTGCTCCGAGGAAGGCGGTCCCGAAGTGCAGCGTGAGGAGCGGTCTGTTTGCCCGGCCGTGCTGCCCCTTTGTTCCTTGTGTCCTTGGCAGCGCCTGAAAGAGCTGGGCCTGTAATACTTGGGCCCTGCTGTGCCACTTAAAGAAATAATAAGCCATTGTCTTCATTAAGCAAGCCTTGTTTTAGCAAACAGAACTCAGATACTAAAAAGGGAACATTTTGAAGGGGAGGGGGAAGTAGAGACAGGGATGCTTTACAAAATTCCCTAGAGAAACTGCTTTGTTTCCGCTATTTTATTGCTACTTACTGAGAAGATTCATATTCAAATAGGTTGGGGTTGTGAATCGGTCGTTTGCACATTCTCATGCACCCAGGAAGGCTATGATTATGGCTAATTACAATGACGAATGAAATCCTAACAAGTGCGCTCAATCAGATTGCTGTTCATGCATGAAACAACTAAGACTAGCCAATGGAGGTGTGATTTTGGTAATTACAAACAATGGGGCTAAGTTGAAAAAAGCTTAGTAAATCTGCTCAAGACAAAATAAGATCTAATTAATCACTTTAAGTTCTGAATTCTCCAGATGATCTGCATGCTCCGTTCTCTTTAGCATTCTTTTAATAGACTTAATCTAAGGAGTAAGAATGCTTCCTTTTTGCTCATACTTTCACTGAGTAAAATGCAACTGTTTCTAAATACTCTGACTTTCCCTCTGTGACAATCGTGTTGCAATCGTGTTTTTCGGTCAAGTAGATGGAATGGGAGAAAAATAAACACACTGTTATTTGCCTTGCTCGCAGTGCCGTTATCTACGTTGAAGAAGAGGACGAAGTTTCAAAGAGGACGAAGTTTCTTTAAGTTGTCATAGTATTATTGACCTCATTCCCTACCATTATTTTACTGAAGTAAATGGGAATTTTAACATAGCCTCCAAAGACTGCACATTTTAAACCTGCCTTAAACGACAGTTGTACTCAGGCTAATGTAAACAAATTACTAAATAGTCATAAAATTAAAAAAAACCCCAAACTTATTTTTGAAAAAAGAAATATTAGCAGCATATCTGTAAAGACCAATGAAGTCTAATCTTTTGGAAATTAAACTCTGAGGACAGGGAAGTTTTTCTATGACATATTAATACTCATTCCAAATTTTATTGTAAACATTCTATTACATGAAGCAATATTTTCATATCAAAAATCCTCAGATTAGTTTGTCCATGAATAAGCACTGTACTGAAGATAACAATATGTAAGACGTCACCTGTCTTCAGTACGTTAGGGAACATGTGAGGAACTATTTTTTTTCTTGTACATTCAGTTGGTGTGAAGGCATCACCTGTACATTTGACTTCAGTGAAACCTTGCTTTGACATAACCTTTGAGAGGAGCCATTTGGGTTTTGAACTTTTAAGAGCATCAGTTGTTTATATTTGATATAAAGTAATAATAGTTCTTCATGTTAAGGTTTCCAACATGTTTGTGTTCATCCTCAGAAAGCTATCTGTGTCTGTCTCAATAGACATGTTTTAAGTATGAAGGTATTATGTACTCAGAAAACCTATAGAATAAATTCCTTTTATTGTGCTGCCATGTGAAAAACCACAAACCATAATGTAAATAGCATTTGTTTTGGACCACTGATGTTTGTGTGGATAAGTCTCTAGTTTTACTGGGTCTTTTTCTGTCGTTTAGAGAAGTCAGCAGTTTGTCCAAAGGCCCTTTCTTATTAGACAGATCTTTTAGTACACAAAATATCTTTTCCTTGCTAAAAATGTTGATGAGGTTGATACACAGGTTCAGAATTTTACCTGATATATCAGGTTTTTACTGGACAGCTTTAATCACTGGTATTTTGTGAGATCTTGGGGTTAGAAATGATGAGGCTTAGATTTGAAATGCTAAAATAACCTTAACAAATTAGTCTAAGGGTTCTATTGGTTTCACATGATCTTACAGATTTCTTAATAACCTTGCCATTAAGGAGTAAAACTTTTGTCCCCAATTCTTCTGAAATAAATGTCACATTTATACCATGCAATGATGTATTGCCTAAGTTGCCATACTTCTTTCATTATCAGTTGTCTTAAAACACATGATTTTCATAGTGTGGTTTGGCTGTGTAGAGGCCTTGGCGGCAATAAATAGGCACTTTCTGGTACACCCCTTAACTAATTTGATAGGGATTCTGTCATATTATGACTTATGAATGATCCAACAGTGCACAAACCTCTCATTAAGGATCATGAAACCACTACTTTCAACCAGGCCCAGATTTGTAGACTTCTCTGGATAAGCCATGATCCACAGTGCTTCATTAAATGATTGAGCCAACGAAATAGGTTGCTGCTGCCAAAATGATAATCTGCCCTTGCTGGCTCCTGCTGCTTCTCTTGGGTAAGCCCTACTGCTCAACTAAGCCTGAGACACGGTGTTGCTCACTAAACCGACAGTGGATATAGTATGCTGCTGGTTTGGTGAGCTGAATTGATCAGCAAGGAAGGGATCAGGACAATACCAGAGCAAGCAGAAGGACAGAAAGGTAGTGCGCATCCAGACGTGGAGATGGAGAGAGAGAGGAGGAAGTGGGACCCCACTTCATTGTCTATGTCAGGCAGCTAGATTGTTTTAGTCATTTAGTTTGATTGTATTTAGTACCTTTACTTCAGGTCCCTCCATTAACAAAATTGTTCAGGGAGTGTCCTTCAAAAGCATTTTACCTCCTTTGATTACGTCTAATGTGTCTTAAATACCAGTGTTTTTATATGGAAAGCCTTGGTGTAATCTTTTCCTTTGATTTTCCACTAGTCCAGTGAGCTAACGCCATCTAGGTCATATGCCAAACACTTAGGCATCCTAAAATTAATTAGGTAATCCAATTCGTAGCTCAGTCACAGGCACTGTACATAATCTAACATAAAGCGGAAATAATCATTTTGCTTCTCATTTGGCGTAATATAAATGAGAAACTTACTTGAATATGGCCATGTGTTTAGCTTGAAGATCTTATGAAAAATTCTGCATGTGATTTGCATACAATAATCTTATCTGTAGATTTACCCGCTGGTGAGACCAGTTACTTTTGTCCCTGCTTCTGCACATCTTCAAATCACTACTACTTATTTTGATAAAAATATAGGAGTAAGAGGAGTATTTCAACCTTTTCTCTCCAAGAAGTCCTTCACTGATGTGAAAACCAAGATAGGAAACTTCTTTTCCTACATCAAAGAAGTCCAACAATGCGTAGCTCATTGAGGCAGGTAGGAATAAAGATTTTCTGCTGTTAGATAGCCCTAGCTAGCTATCTGCTCTGTTCCAATGGATTAAAATATCTTTTAGCCTTGCTTGATTGTGAAAATTGTATTAAAAACATATATGAAAAACCCTTTTAAATGTATTTGGTTTAGTTTTTAGAAGAACATTAGAATTTTTTGAAGATATCATTAGTTGTAATTTTAGTCCTAAAGGAACATTGTAATTGGACAGAGAATAAAATTAAGACTAGTGTGTTTACATTACTAGTCTATAAAATAGAGTTTATTTAAAATATGAAACATTTATAGAGCACATAGTGGTATGATGCAATATAAAGGTTTAATTGGCATTCATTTTTAGATGACCTACACATTGCCTGTAAAACCTCTATTTTCTCAGCATCATGTTTTTTCACAGTAACAATACGGAGCTGTAGTAGGGCAGCCTAAATAGCTATTTATTGTATCAAGAAATGAATTTAGCAAATAGGCTTATGTAAGATGTTATTTGAAGTGAGTGTAAAGAAAATCTAATTTTATTTCTGTTAAAAATTTATTACAGAATGTTGTAGATTTTAGCTTGTTGTCTCCCTGCATTTGGTTGTATATCCTTCATGAAATCAAAGAGTAATTTAGAGACCTTCTCTAATAAATAGCTTTACAGTTACTTTTTGTATTCTTAATTAAGTTGCTGTATCACGATTGAAGCGTAAACTGCTATATAAAGTTACTTCAGATGCCCAGAAAAAAAAAAAAAAAACACTACAGATGCTTTATCTAGGCACTCTGACTTAGTTAATTTATTCTGCTTGTCAAAAACTTGGGATATAGGAAACTCAGCTGCTCTAATGGCATCTCTGACAATTTATTCCCACAAGCATCAGCTTGGGTATTTCATTTTTGCAACAGGAGGCACTTAATTGACAAAGCATCCTGGAAAACATACTGAGGTTAGAACAGTACCCTATGCTCTCCAGTGACAGCATTACTTATGAATCAGGGAGCTATACCAGTTTGCTGTCTACACTACTCCTGCCTATCTTAATGACTCTTAAGGTAGGAGGAATGAGAGACTATCATATCTGTGTAGGTTAGTGTGTATTATTCATATATTATGCAATGCAGCATATGAAAGATATTCTACAGGTAGTGAATAAAATTAATCATATCTTCGATGTTGCCAACCATTTTCTTCATAATTATTTTCTCACTGTTAGAGTAGCATTATTTTTACTTTTCATTTCAGTCTAATCACAGTACCCACTACCAATGCCTTTGTTTTTGTTTTTTTTTTTCTTTTGCTGGGACCTATTATACTTTGCAATTGCTTCCCTTTTCTCAAGGTATTTGCCAGCCTTAGTAAGGGTAATAGTAACACAAAGCTGGAAGGTGTTGCTAATGCAGAGACAAACCATAAATAATAAAAGTTAGTCTAGTTTGTCAGCTGGAGTGCTAGAAATGGGTTGAAACTTACCAAAAAGTTATGTGTATAGAAAGTAATAGTAAAAGAAAGTTACTCATAGTAATATTAACCGGATTCTTGGCCATTTTTTTTCTCAGTGAGGTAAGTGGGAGTTCGTGCTTAACTGTCATAAAACAGAAGACTGGAAGATGGCTATGGGATACTAGTATGATGCAACTCATGCAATTTTGCAATGCATTAGTGCCTTTAGGAGAGACAGGAAATACAGCGTTGTGGAAAACATTGATAAGACCTAATTTGGAATATTCTGTAGTCCCAGTCACCTGTGTTCAAGAAAGATTAATTTACAGAGGTGTAGAGAACTCCCAGGATGACTAGACGAATGAAATATTGGTTTTACAAAGAGATATTTAAGGAGAGTGGTGTGTTTAGCTGAGCCAAACAAAACTGGAGAAGGAAATATGGCTACTCAGAATAAATACATGGTTATAAATTGTGACTAGAAATTTAGTCAGGGGTGAAAATCTGGAATAATCTTCCAAATTGCATGGCAGCAGCCACTTGAAAGCCTTATGGAAGGGTTATATGTCAAAATTGTAATTCCTGAAGATAATAAATTCCCTTAGATAATAAAATATATATTTTGTGTATGGCTCCACAAGTATGGTTATCTCAAAATGTTTTTAAAATAAAACTTATTTGCACTGTATTTATTCAGTTCTTCAGGGTTTCTTTTTGTTGCCAGTAGGAATGCAAAACAAAAACCTTTTAGCTAGAAATACATATTTTTTTTCTCTTGTTTTTTTTTATTTGTTTGTTTGTTTATTTGCTTTGAAACACTCAGCATTTCTATAATTAACAACAGGCTATCAGGACATTTTTTCTTCAGAAGTTTGACCTATGCTTGTAACACAAAAAAATACTTCTTGTAGCTGTGAGTGGATTCTGCCATCATGAAGCAAGCCAAAACGAGACAGATACTTGAAAGTAATGTCAGTAGTTTTTTTCTGTAGATTTATCAAGAATAAGATTTTTTCTTATAATATCCAGCTTTACCCACTGGTCTAGAAGGTGTGGCAAAAATCTTTCTACTCCAACTACATTTGCAGATTTACAGACTCTTTAGTAATATTCTTAAAACAAATTTAATTAATATTAGAATAGTAATATGGTGGTTGCAGAGAAAGGTCATATCATGATTACTCATTCTGTTCATATAAATTTTTCAAAATTGCACAACAGTCAGAGGAAGTATTCAGTACTTACTAGATCTAAACTTCCATTATAGTTTTTGGTGATAATATACCTACATTATAAATTATAATTTCCATAAGATTCCAGGACTGACCTATGTCAATAAATATTTATTGATACAAGAAGTATTGCATTTGATAGCAAGCTCAGACTCATTATAGCCTAAATTTAAAAAAAATATTCTAATCTTCCCCACAATTTTGGTTTTTTGTTTTAGAAAATATTTATCACTTAACTAGCCACAGTAAAAATGGGAGAAGTTATGTTTTACTGCAGAGGTGAGAGCTACAAAATAGAATGTCACTTATTGATATTTAACTTTATTTTGGAATTACAAACATTTTTTTAAATTTAGCAGCCTATGACTTATAAATATATCTCTGCAAAAATTGGAGTTATGACAGGAGCAAAGTAGGAAAACTAAGTTCTCAAATACTTTGACAAGTGATTGATAGTCTTTTTAATATTAAAAAATGATATGTGTTTCATTAATTTGTAATAAAATGTATGTTAGAGTGCCGTAAATAATTAAATTTCATGTATAAAATAATCAGAACAGCTAAATCTGTATCCCTTTGCTTAAAAAGGACTTTGTTTATGATTTACGTAGTAATGCTGCAAGAAACTATTTGAAAGTTGTTAATGACATACTGTGGGAGTTTTAATAGAAAACTGTTGCGATCTTCAGGCAGTAGCTATCAGTTTCTTCAATACAAAACACTTTCCATGCAACTTGGAAGAAGTTTATAGTACATGTCTAATATTCTATTTTAAACCAATAGTTTAAGATATATTTGCATAATAACAATGGTCATAACATAGAGAGTGATAGAATTCTAACAGGAGGCTTAAGTAGAGATGTTTTAAAATCATGTGTATATAATTCATTTCATAATGGCTATATAATTCATTTTAAAATCTGTGTTGTTTAATGAAAACCCAGGAGGCTAGAATGCTTTTAATGAGATTTAAAACAGTCAAAGAATACATATCTGACAGGAGAAAGGATTTTTAAAATACTGGGTTGTGGAAATGAGTAGTTGGAGGAAGCTGGCACTGCCTACTATTCATAATACTCAACCCCATTTATTTCCTTCAGAAAGTTATAAAGTAGCAATACAAAAAAATCTCTTGAAATGAGAATATACATTGTAGGGATGCTTCTAATGCCTTTCTGTGATAAATATAGCTGTGTAAAACAAAACTTATTTCATATGGCAGTGAGTGAACATTTAATGAATGCCATGTCATAGTTCAATACCCAGTGAGAGATTTTAGTGGCATACCTACATTTTTCCCTTAAGCAATGTTGCATTGTTCTTTAAAAAGTCTTATTATTCTTACAAAATAGGCTTTATTTATCTTAAAGTAGGGCTATTCTTAATGGTTAAAATAATTGCCAATCATACGTTTACCTTCTGATGAGCTTTCTTCTGGAAATGAAAAAAAGCCATGTATTAAATATTACTCTTAATGAATTTTGCAGCCAATTCAATATTCTAGTGTCATTAATTTCTGTTTTTTTGTCCATAATTTCTTCTGCAGTAACTTCCCTTCATTTTTCGATTAGTTTCTGTGCATGGTAGTGGGAGTGATGCTTGTGTTTTCTGTTAGGGAGAGAGGTAAAGTTTCCTTGGTAGTCTGTTTTTCTACAATCACTTTTTTGGTATATTATATCTTTAAAGTTCCTTTGACATATCTTTAAAGTTCCTTTGACATGTAAATAGATGTCATTTGCCTAGTTGTAGGAGTAGTACCTGTTTTATTTCTACTACTAGATTACATGGAGAAAGAATTGACCTTCTCTTTTTAATTTTTCATATTCAGCTCATATATTTGACTGACAATTATACATGTCACTTCAAACTGAATTTCAGGCCTGTTACTGAAGTTGATAAAAAGCCTCCCATTCATTTTAATAAGCACAATCTCAGCTCTGAATGGGAACAAAAAAGATTACACTTGAATTCAGTGAATATTAAAACTGCAGATTCGTTGTTGTTACTCAAAGTAGATTTCAAATTCCAATGATCATATTCTTTTTTCAATTCAGAGCCTGAGAAAATGGTATATCTTATAGAAACAAGACACTGTAATACTCATTCAAAGGTCTGTTTGTCTCATTTCTAACAGTGTTTGGGATGAAACAGTTAGAGAAAATACCATCAACAGAGTAAATATTTCGTCTGTATTCCCCATCATATCCTCCCAGTTTCCAGCTACAGTGGCTTAGCAGTTTCCTAATCAGGAAGTTGAATTCAAATTTTTGCATTTCAGAAGACTGGATGGACCTTTCCCAATCCTTTTAAATGTATTTATTAATTGACCTCCACAGTATAATTTGTCAATAGACTGAAATTACATGATGCACTGTATGAAAAAAATGCTTCCTTTGATTTTAAATTTATGACTGATTGTTTATTTTTCTCTTCTGTTATGAAAGAAGTTTGAAGTATTGTTATTGATTCACTTCACCTATGCCGTTCATGATTTCTGATGTATCCTGCTCAGTCATCACTTTTTCTAAACAGAACAGTCTTAGTCTACCTAGGTCTTTCCACTGTGCAAAAATACTCTGTACCTCTGATAATCTGTGCTGCCCTTTTCTTTATCTTCTCAACTTCTTTTATACACTCTTTAAAGTCATGACTACAAAATTTTGCAGCAACCAAGCATCATGGATTTGCCATCTCACATAATGGAGTTTTATGACCAATACTTAATGTTTGGTAATAGTTGCAACCACTTTATTTGCCTTTATGACTGTCACCAAACACTATGCCTACAATTTCAGATAACTGTCTTCAGGGGCTTCAAGTTCACTTTTCTAAGTAGTACACTTGTATAATTAGGCTTGTTTGGTTGTTTTCCCTCATATGTATTGCTCTGCATTTACCGATAATGAATCTAATCTATCATGCTATCACTTTTTTCTAGATCATTTTGAGCAGATTGTCTTGAGTGCCATCACATGGCACATACCGGACGACCAGGCGATCAAGCCCAGTCAGCATAGGTTTATGAAAGTCAGATCCTGCTTGACAAACCTGATCTCCTTCTATGACAAGGTGACCCACTTAGTGGATGAGGGAAAGGCTGTGGATGTTGTCTACCTAGACTTCAGTAAAGCTTTTGACACTGTTTCCCACATGGTTCGCTTGGAGAAACTGCCTGCTGATGGCTTGGATGGGCATACCCTTTGCTGGGCAAAAAAATGGGTGGATGGCTGGGCCCAAAGAGTGGTAATGAATGGAGTTAGATCCAGGTGGTCACAAGGTGTGTTCTTCAGGGCTCGGTGTTGGGGCTGGTTCTGTCTAATATCTTTATCAATGATCTGCTCAAGGAGATTGAGTGCACCCTCAGTAAGTCTGCATACAACATCAAGTTGGGCAGGAGTGTTGATCTGCTTGAGGGTAGGATGGCTCTACAGGGGGATCTGGACAGGCTGGATCGATGGGCTGAGGCCAATGGTATACGGTTCAACAAAGACAAATGCCAGGTCCTGCACTTGGGTCACAGCAAGCCCATGCAAAACTACAGGCTTGGGGAAGAGTGGCTGGAAAGCTGCTCGGCAGAAAAGAATCTGGGGTATTGGTTGACAGCCGGCTGAATATGAGCCAGCAGTGTGCCCAGGTGGCCAAGAAGGCCAATAGCATCCTGGCTTGTATTACAAATAATGCAGCCAGCAAGACTAGGGAAGTGGTCATCCCCCTGTACTCAGCAGTGGTGAGGCCCCACCTCGAATACTGTGTTCGTTTTGGGTCTCTCACTACAGGAGGAACGTTGAGGTTCTGGAGTGTGTTCAGAGAAGGGCAACGAAGTTGGTGGGGGGTCTAGATAACAAGTCTTACGAGGAGCGGCTGAGGGGACAGGTTGTTTAGTCTGGAGAAAAGGAGGCTGAGGGGACACCTTACTGCTCTCTACAACTACCTGAAAGGAGGTTGTAGCAAGGTGGGGGTTGGTCTCTTCTCCCAGGTAACAAGTGATAGGACAAGAGGAAATGGCCTCAAGTTACAGCAGGGGAGGTTTAGATTGGATAATAGGAAAAGTTTCTTCACCAAAAGGGTTATCAAGCATTGGAACAGGCTGCCCAGGGCAGTGGTTGAGTCTCCAGCCCTGGAGGTATTTAAAAGACATGTAGATGCAGCGCTGAGGGACATAGTCTAGTGGTGGACTTGGCAGTGTTGGGTTAATGGTTGGAGTTGATGATTTTAAAGGTCTCTTCCAACCAAAAAGATTCTGTGACTCAATGATTCTATGATAAATATAATGAACAGCATGGGCCAGCACATATGTCTTTGGAATCTTACCAGTAACATCTCTACATTTTGGAACCATACTGCTCAGTTCTATCTCTCAATACTATGCTTCAACAAGTTACTGATTTATGAAAGGATTTTCCATGTTATCTTATTACTGTTTATTTTCCATAAGAATCTTGTGGTGGATTTGGGGCTCTATGCGTATCTGCGTTTTCAGACACCTGACAGCCAAATATCCTCTGTAGGCATCTTCTGTAGACAATAGAGAAAGAAAAAACTTTCCCTAGGATAAATTCAAGCTATCACCACCTTAGCAAAGAGTATGGTGCAATAGAAACAGGTCTGTAAAACAGTTAGTAATGATAACTCTGCATTCGTACTGTATGTTACAGGAGATTTATTTCTGAGTCACTGTGGTTTCATTTTGTGGATTGAATACCCATCAGCAATTGGAATAGACTATGTATGCTCTTGGAGCACATCTTTCGATTTGCTTTATCTGCAAGAAATCAAATTCAAGCACTCCAAGACTACTTTGAGATATAAATGATGATGATCAGGAGATTTGCTTCAAAAGCATACTTCTCCTCCTAACTAATGCACTAACATAGACCTTTCTCACACAGAATAAGCGAGACTCCGATCTGGAATGACCCCCAGAAAGTACCTGTTTCTCTTCACTGTCTATAGTAAACTCCAGAGATATTATACTGGGGTCTCACAGGTGTGAGTACACCATTTTATTGACGATTTCTAGAAATACCAATATAAAGACAGAATCATCCTTGTTCATGTACTTGATGGCTGTTGTATGGTTTGGCTGTTATATGACTTTTGAGATGTCTTTGAATCCTTCCAAATAAATCATATTTATATATGTATACCTTAATTTTATAACCAATTTTACCAGTTCCAGCGCTGTCACATCTTTCATGTTCTGTTCTGCTGCTACCGGCATCTGCTTAAGTGCTAGGATGCACCCTGCAGTAGGTGATGCAGTAATTAAGATGAATTGTTATGAGTAGCTTTGATGCAAATAAGTTATTACTAAATGTAGCATTTACATCTATAGAGCTTCTGGTATATCTTCTTAAGTTAACATCTACTTCATTGTATTTGCTTCCTTTAACATATAACAGCAGCCCTCCAACAGCAGGACTCGGTTATAATTTGTACCTTGGTAATACCTCTTACTGATTTTTTTCCTTCCACCACATTTCCAAGGTATCTATTTTTTGGTCTCCTACTCATCCTGTCCATTACTTTGCAAAGATGTAAGTAAGTATCAAGTGGAGACAAAAATTTCCAAGCTCAGTAGTTATAATCTCTAGTGCTTCTGGAGACCTTCCCTTAGCAAAATTTAAAAAATAAACAAACTAAAACAAAACACTGCTCTATGTTTCTATTCTGCTTTATTCCTTTGAATAAACATGGTTGCTTAATGTAAAGGAACTTCATGAACTTGTGATTAACTTCTGTCCCTTCTTACTGCATCCTCTGTATCGTTCAAAGTTCTGGAGTAATTTTTTCTCTCTTTATTTGTTTATGACTTCAAAAATGCGTTTACATACAGAGGAATGTATGATGTCATGAAGGAAAAAAAAAAAAAAAGTGGTATCTTCAGCTTAAATATTAGGACTTGCACCATAATGATGAAACAGGTATTTTATTTCCTTAGATGTAAAACCAGCATGTCTTCAATGCTTACAAAAAGATTTAATAAATAGAATATCGTCTGGCATTTTTGGTTGGAACATGATTTTTATTCTGGCATTATGTCATCATTACAAGGAGATTTAGAAATTAGAAACTACTGAAAAAAGATAGTTTCTAGAAAATGTATGGAAGTTAAAGAGAGAAAATTATTTATAATTTCTGTCCTAAATTCTTCACAAACTTTTGGAAGAAAAAAAATGGTTCAAAATTTGAATTAGAATTTACTGTATTACCCATAAGGACATGCTTAGGAAAAAAGTCATATCAAGTACAGTTTCATGTTTGCAAGAACAGTTTTTATAACAATTTCTCACTTGGACATTGGCAGCAAAGTAACAGGCAACTCTGTATTCCATGTGGAGGCAAGCATTAGGAAGGGTTCTTTTTCTCTTACAGTGCTGAAATACAGGCTGAGATAAGTGTAGTTCAATAAATAAACTCCCATTACTCATACTGGGTTGCTGCAAAAATTAAATTATGCTTTATAATTGGAAGGGACCTCTGAAGGTCATCTGGTCCAAACCCTCACACAGAAACAACTTGGGTCAGGTGGCTCAGAGCTGTGCCCAAGTGAGGTTTTTTTAACATCTCCCAGGATGGAGATTATATAACCTCCATGGACAACCTATTCCAATACTTGACCGTCATCACAGTGAATTTTTTTTTTCCTTGTATCCAAATTTCCTGTGTCGTGCCCATTGTCCCTTGTCCTATTGCAATGCACTTTTGAGAAGAGTTTGGCTCTCTCTTCCCTTGCACTATGTGGCTGAAGACAGCAGTAAATTTCCCCCTTAACTCTCTCCTCCTAAGGCTGAACAGATGTTCTTTCAGCCTCTCATCTTAAGTCACTTGTCTCAGCCCCCTGACCATCTTGGTGGCCTTCTGCTGAATATCAATATCTTTCTTGTAGTGGGGATCCCAAAAATGGTCACAGTATTCTAGATATGGTCTCTGAAGTACAGAATATAGGGGAGGAATTAATTCTTTGACCTACTGGCTACATGACATCCTTTGCCTCTCATTTCCCTGTCGTACTGAATGTTGGGCCCACATTTTCCTGAGTTTTCTTTTTACTTCTCACATGCTTGTTCAATTCCTTCTTGTTACACCTCAAATTTATCCCTATGTTCAACTCCAGGTGAGCTTTTATTTTCCTAACTGCAACTCTGCACACTCCGTATTCATCATCGGTAGTCATCATGGGTCTCTGTATTCATCATAGGTAGTCCATCTTTTCTTCCATCTACTGTAAACTTTCTTTTGATGTTTGAACTCAGACAGGATTTTTGCATTCATCTGTGCTGTCCTTCTGCCATGCTTGCTTGACTTTGAAGAGGTTGACATGCTTTGAAGGGGTAGTCCAGCTCTTTTGGCTCCCTTTGTCCTGCAGGGCACTTTTCCATTTTGCTGTATTCCTATCAAAAGTTTTGATGCATCTGTGATGGCATGCAGGTTCTTTAAAAGTACATTGGCACATCTCATCAGAAAGAATATACCATCCATGCAAACTGTCAGCTTGTAGAGGAGAAATGTATTGTAGGCAAAACTGTACTTGCTAATCTCTAAGATCTAAAAGATAATCCAAAGTTTGAGGAGAAAAATGGAAAATTGAAAAGAGGTATTAACTTTAAAACTATTCAAAATCATGCACACTAATGGGAAGTGTGTTCTTGTCATATAATAGTTGAAGAGAGTCTTGTGAAAGGACACTTTCTGAAAGCTAGTGATAATTCTGACTGTACTGACAGAATGAAAAGATGAGGTACACAGGCTAAAATGTTTGTTGCTAATTAGTACTTTCAGTTAGTGTTAACGTGTAGCAGTCCATCTCTGTGTGAATTGTGTTTAACAGATGATAATAAAACTAAAATACTTAAAACAGGACCATTTCTATCACTGACTTCCAGGCAGTTGAAATATAATTTAGGAAATCTTTTCATTTTAATTTTTACGGTTTAAATTGTTTTACTGCCACATTGTCATTAATGTATTTTTTAACACTGAGTTTGTTCTTTCATAGTTCTAAGTACCAAATCTTTTAAGAATACTGTTTTTCTTTTCTTAGTTGTAGGGGGTTTTTTTCAGTAATGGACTGTTCATATTGAGTAGTGGTGTGATATATAAACCCTTCCACTCCTTTCAGTTCAGCTGTTGATGGGTACTCTATATTTCAAATGATTTAGAAATTCTACTTTTACACATTTCATGACTATACTATAAAGTGGGTAAACCCTGAAACTTTTTTCCTGGGAAAGTGCAGCTGACAATTTCACATACTCAAAGAAAAACATTGGTCTTTAGCAGCACAAGATGGAGTATAATTCATAATTGATAATAAAATTCATTCCCAAACAATGATTGGGGTTTTGTTTGCTTTTTTTCCTATTGACTATGTATTTTCCCTCTTGTTAGTAACTGTTGGTGTTATAAGTGATTGTATATATAAATGATCAAATGAAAAGTTATTAAGTTCTGGGTGACAATAATCTATGGTTCATTTAACTCTTCAGAAGGTCAGCTTTATGATTGTATATATGAATGATCAAATGAAAATTAAGTTCTGGGTGACAATGATCTATGGTCATTTAACTCTTCAGAAGGTCAGCTTTTTTTGGTTCTAGATACCTTGAAGAATACGTAAAAAACAAAGTCTCAGTATTACCTTACCTGAAGCAATGTTTCTTTGTCAAACTGCTCATTCATACTGTAGCGTTACTTCTGCCCCACAACAACTAAACACTGGAATTGTTAGACTAGATCAGAGAAAGGCCAGCCCAGACCTGTTATGTCTGAGTTCTGGTTCAGCCAGGGCCAAAGGAAAGTAAGGGAAGCCTGCCAGCAGAAATGTAGAATTATCTGAAAATTTCTTCTTGTGGTTGCAAATTGACCAACTCTCTGAAGCACAGGGTATCCCACACTCCTAACTTCAAAAATAGTTTTAAAAGGATTGACTCATCTCTTTTGTTGTGTTATTGTGTTGTATTATTAAATTCCTGATTTGGTATGTTTTCAATAAGAGACTCAAATGATTATTCAGTCATTTGAATCTTCCTTTTTTTTTTTTTGCAAAATTGTATGATGAGTTCCATGCATTAAGTATGAATATTTACTTTTTGGTTCTAGATACCTTGAAGAATACGTAAAAAACAAAGTCTCAGTATTACCTTACCTGAAGCAATGTTTCTTTGTCAAACTGCTCATTCATACTGTAGCGTTACTTCTGCCCCACAACAACTAAACACTGGAATTGTTAGACTAGATCAGAGAAAGGCCAGCCCAGACCTGTTATGTCTGAGTTCTGGTTCAGCCAGGGCCAAAGGAAAGTAAGGGAAGCCTGCCAGCAGAAATGTAGAATTATCTGAAAATTTCTTCTTGTGGTTGCAAATTGACCAACTCTCTGAAGCACAGGGTATCCCACACTCCTAACTTCAAAAATAGTTTTAAAAGGATTGACTCATCTCTTTTGTTGTGTTATTGTGTTGTATTATTAAATTCCTGATTTGGTATGTTTTCAATAAGAGACTCAAATGATTATTCAGTCATTTGAATCTTCCTTTTTTTTTTTTTGCAAAATTGTATGATGAGTTCCATGCATTAAGTATGAATATTTACTATTTTTTAAATTCTTTTTTTCACTTCTTAATTTCACTGACTGTCCCACTGTTCATTGCAGCAGGAAGAGCAGAAGCTCCCAATCTATCTTCACATATACCATTCACTATTTCATATACTTCCACTATAATAATTCTTATTTATCACCTTTTTGAAGTAATCAATCAGTTTTTCAATTCCTGAGATTTTTTCCTAAATCCTTAACCAGTCTCACTGTTTCCCTATCTCTGATCTCTCTTTGATTCTGAAATTTCTTTTGAGGGGAAGTGATTATTACTTCCTAAAATATTGCAGATGATTGGCATTACATTTTTTTCCTTTATTTTTAATATTGCATGTTTTCTAAATTCTATCTTTTTGTTTACTGCTTACACACAGCTCCATAATGAGCACAGTCATTTGTATTTATCTGTGAATGATTGATGAGTTGGCCTTTTCCTTGAGGTTATTTAGCCAGTTTGTTGGAGCTTTTTTTTTTTTCACCTGTATGGCTTGCTTTGCATTTAGTAACTCTCATTACATTTCAGGACATGTATTCATTCAGTTACTTTGGTAACAAGCAGGACACAGGTTATTGTTAACATTTTGTCCGGTCCATTTTGTAGGATTTTCAATGAATTCAGTAGGAGAAGGATGTCCCTTTATCTGGAAATTATGTGAAGGTCCGTTATGAATTAAGCAGATTAGATTGCTGGAGCTCCTGCATCTAAAAGTCTGTTTACGTGCAAATTAAAATAGCACTTTACCATCCAGGGAAAACCAGTTTGTATTGGAAACCAAGTCTTTACACAATTCAGACCATAATTTTCAGTTTGATATGACTTTTTATAATCTTTCTAAAGTAATGATTTTCTTTAGCACCTATTTTTATCATGTCTTTATTATTATCCATAGAATCATTATCAAAGCACATCTAGAATCATTGTTCTTTAGCACAAAAAAAGCATGTTTAGGGTATGTAGATTTTGAGTTTGTGGTTCTGAAAAAGACCTGAAACATGTCAATAGTAAAACTACGTCTGTAACCTCATATTATTCACAGCTTCTGCATTAAGCTACAAAAAAGTGGTTTATTAGTTTTTAACCTAGATCTCATAGATATCTTTCCTGCAGTAATGAATACAGACCATTGTTTACTATCTAAATCAGCCTTGTCAGAGAAAAACTCTCCAATAATATTTTTAAGTCAAAATAAATTGATGAATTCTTTTGTGGTCTGTGATCAAGCGATCATGGATAGTTGTTTTCTTTCTTACAGTTGCATATTGAATTTAAATAAGACGCAAAGCTATCTAGGCTGAAGTACCTTTTTATTAAAAATGTATATTTGACTTGCAGTCACTGCTTAAATCAGTATCTACCTAATAGACTGATAGGACTTTTATATTGTGATTACTTTCTATTAAAAAGTTTCTTTTAAGATGTTTGGAGTTTGTGTTCATGTTTATTATATCAAATATTAAACCTAACCCTATCTGTAAACCATTGGAAAGCACCAGTAATGCCAATATAATTTTGCATATTTTCTTTGAGAGATCAAACTACAGCAATAAACAACAGTGGCATGGAACTTTATGGCGCAAAATAAAAGAAACAAAACCTATTAAGGAGACCTGAGTACATATTTGAAAATTAGCAGGCTTTTAGGAACTAAATTACTGGGCGCTATTGCTTAGATACCCAACTAAGTTAGAAAATGAAAATGCATTTTACTGTGGAGAAGAATTGTCATGAACTCCCAACATGAGAATTCAGTAGAAAACAGAGATTTTTATTTATTTTCTTTAAACCTAGGTGTTTGGTGTTTCTTCATTCTGTATCCAAATCCACTATACTGAACTTACAGTTGTCTGTCTCTGTATTCAGTAATACTTGTACTCTCTGTTTGTGGGGCATTTTCCCACAAAATATTTGGATATACTAGATAGAAGAGTTAGGGCATTGATGTTTAACAGAATATGTGCTTTGCTTCACATTACTAGACTATTGAAAGACATAAAAGACTTTCTTGTTGAATACATTCACTGAGAAAATGCAGCTGTGCTAGGTCAGCAGAAATTGGATCATCTCAGTGTTAAAAGGCAAACAAATAAACAAATAAAAAACACCAAAAGAAGTCTCCTGGTTTTGGCTTTTGACTCTAAAGCATTTATCATTCTCTAAATCTTTTTCTGGTAAAAATCAACCATCATGAAATTAACGTGGAACCAGTTGGATTTTGCCCAGGTGAAGGGTGCAATTTCTTCTATCTTATATAATTGATATGATATATGAACAGCCTGTTGAACATCCTACTGATATTCCATGGGTTTTCTGAGGGTAATATTAAAAAAAAAAAAAATTGGTGGAAAATTTATGTATCATACTTTAATTGTGAAAGCTGGAAAGCTCAGCTAAAATTACTATCCTGACATAGGTAGAAAATTAAAAGTTTGTAGAATAATTTCTGAAAAGAGGAAAAGTATCAAATGGATTGAAATGCAAGTGAAGGAAAGAATTTTAATAGCAGAGTAATAGGTAACAAAATGACTGATTAATGTACTTGTTTCTTTAGAATTATTTGAGTGAGGTACATCATTAATTAATTTGAAGATATGAAGCTGCAACAGTGTTTGTTACAGGCCTAGGATTAAGAAAGTATAATGGTTTACAAGGTGAGAAGGGGTATGACAATGCATATTATTTTGTATTTCTGCATTCCAGTCTTTTCAGTCTTGAGAAAGATGATGTGATTTGAATGGAGAAAGTAAAAGTAGATGAGGTGAACATTTAGAGAGGAGAGAAGGCTGGAAAAATTGTACAGAAAAGAGCAGGGAGAGTAAAAATGGATTAGCAGAAATTGAGAAAAGGGGTTTGTAGAAAATAGTAGATTTAAAACTGTGTTTTAAAAAGCAATAAAGAAAAAGAAAAAGGAAGAGGAAATAGATTCCCAGCAAAAGTCCACCCAGGAGAAAGGGGCTGAGGATGAAGGTCATCTGGAGTTTTCTACGTAGAGGTATAGGGATGACCTTGATTCTTGTCTTAGACCTGTAGATATTTTATTCTAGTACTTGAACGGAATAGACATAGTTTTAATACAGAGAAGTGGAAGAAATAAGATAATTTCTTACTAAATGAGTTATTCCACTCAAGAATTTACTTGTTTTCTCTCAGCCAATGTAAATGCAGGTATGTTAGTTATATTCTGATTGCTATCATGTTGATTGATAACATGATTGATATCATGTTATTTGTAGCATTAGAATGTTCAGTGAAAGAAACTCCGTTGAAGTGTTTCCATTAAATCTCATTCAATTTTTCAAATAAATTATAAAAATACTTGTTTGAGGCTGCAGGATTTTTTTATTTATTGAAATCTAATGATACTGGGTTTATTTTTGAAGTAATCTTTGAAATTGTTGAGAAATAGTGAAGATACATATATTTACATAAGTGACTAGTGAGAAAATTGCCTACTCAGATGAGACATTATCTTTGCCAAAGGAAGAGGACTTACTTTTGTATACATACATATGTATGTGTAAAATAAATGTGTGTGTGCATATGTAGAAATATAAATACATTTTGGTTAATCATTTTCCAATTCAGTATCTAGGCTATGTATTTTTCCTGTCCCAAAACAGCTTTCGTATGAAGTAGAAATACCTCTTGACAGAATCAAAATAAACATCTACTCTGAGAAGTGATTATATAAAAATGTCAACTCCTTATTTGGTAGATCTATTTCTATTGTGGCATTTGAGTCATATCTGACACTAGTGAGAAAAATATTTTTAATTTGGTTACCTAGCTTCAGTTACAGCAACAGGGACGCTGCAAAGAAAAAAAGAATAAATAACTTCAGTCAGCAAATGTCTTGAAAAATCTGTATTATTGGGGGGTAGTGATTGATGAGGTATGAAAACATGAAATTCAGATGCCAGATCACATTTTTTCCTCTTGCAAACTTTATAATCTAGGAACAGCGAAATAATTACACGAGAAGAATGTGACATTTTTTATAATACGTTCATGTAAATTTCCAAATTATTTTTTATTTCTTTAACTCTGCTTTCTGAATATAATGTCCAATCTGGATTAAAGTTTCCAATTTATGGGAGAAGACGGAACACATTTCCATATCAGAAATAACACAGCAAAGATCATCAACAACAGAGCATCATTAGCAAAATGACATTTTTGAGTAACAGTTGCAATATCTTGTTGAGGTTCACAGGATGGACCATAAACTTTGAACATCCTCTGAAAGCAGCCTCACTTGAACACAGTGAGCATGAATAATCCTGGCATGAAAATAACGGGAAGTAACAGGTCCTTCTTTTAGAGAAAATAGGTGCTCTGTCAGGTCAGGGAGAGGCAGAAGCTTAAACTGGATGAGTGTAGGGCACCAGTGGGAGGGATTCTTTCAAGGATTTTGCAGGTGCCAAGGACTGTGCTTGAGGTCTGCTATAATCTGGCTATTCCATTCTTTTTGTACACAGCGTTGCTGTACATGGCTTTCACAACAGATGTAAAATCTTTGCTGTCAGAAGTCCTTTGCATATGCAGTTTATTTGCTTAGGGACTGGAGCTATTCTCCTGTGTGACTGGAAAAGTGAATAGCTGCTGTAAAAATACAGAAAGTGTGCCCCATGCGATGATCTTAAAGGACAGATTTCATTCTGTTGAAACTTCATTCCATTATGCAGGACCTCTGACACTGCCAGGGTTGTCTGATGGCTCTTGGAGGGCGTTTTATAGTTAAGACTTTCAGTGGAAAGGAAATAATTTGCATATGGATATTTCTTGTTTTGTGTGGGTCTGTGCAGTCTTCATTAAAAAGTAATGATCATAAAGTTCTTTGGTAAAGACTGTATCTTTTTTCTTACATTGACTGGATGAGTGATGAGGAGACACAAAACTGGATTTTTGGGAGGTTGTCCTCAACTCAGCACAGTACTGTTTTTTACCTTTGCAGGGGTGAAACACTGTTTCCAGTGTATAAACAGCTGGATGTTAGAATGCTGCAAGTTAGAAGATCAGACCAAAGGTTTGCACTGAGAAAGTGCTCCTGAATAATCCAGTTCTCAAAGCACTGATCAGCCATAACTCAAATTCAAGGAGGTTATCCCCTTTGGGATGCCAAAGTATTTGAAATAGATTATTTAAAAACATGATAACAGCCTAGTTAGGAGTACTGAGGAAGAGCTGTAAAAAGGAACAAAAGTCTTTCAGACTATCTAAACTTGTCAGTAAACCTACTAATTGGCTCAAAATGTTGTGGAAACATTATTGAAAGAATATCATAATAAAGAGTAGTGCTACTGTATGACATAGGAAACATAGCTCACTAATTATCAGCAGTCCAATATATATTAAACAAATCTTTTAAATACAAAGATGAGTTCTTAATTGTTTTTTCCAAAGTTGTTATTGTGTACTCTGTAATTTTATATTCTCTTTGTTGTAGAATTTTACCCTGTAGCTGTCTGTAAAAATGCTATAACCTAAAAAGAGCTTTTTGATGGCAACATAATGAAGCGTTTCACTAACAGAACATCTTCTAGAGATACTATGTTTACAGAAGCACTGTATGACCCCAAAAGCAGAACCAGAAGGAAGATTTTTAAAATATAGCTCACAAAGTTAACTGAGTTTTCAACTAGGCATAAAGTTTGGCCAGAGAAAGAGGTTTCACATAGAACCCTTAAAGGAGAGCAACCTGTTAATGTGTCTGCTTCTTTTCAGTCTGCTTCATATTTGATCAGCCTAATTGGATGTGGTATTGCGATGTCAGTAACACTTTACTCCCTTATGTAAAGCCTTTAAGCATATATTTGAAGTTTGGCTTTTGATTATTCAGATTTGCAGAAGGTATTTAAAAATAAAATTGGCAGGAGTTTTCTTAAAAAATGAATTTTGTCTGAAAAAAAAATATCCAGTTTTATTCAAAAGTACTTTGTGGAAATATTGTCAAAATGAACTTTTGAATCACAGCAAATTCCCAGTATAAATCTATCCAGTTTTCTGGTAAACCATTGAGAAGCCCAATATTCCAGCTTTCACATCACTAACACACCTATGTCATGCGGACTGTGTTACAAAATCTTCAAAGACATTTGAAATAGTACAACTGTATTCATTGCTCCAGGACTAGGGACTTGAAGCTTCCAGAGTCCACAGTTACTTGTTGGCATTATTATTTTTGTTGGGAATGTTAGTTTTAGTTGGCAATTAGGAACAATTGTTGTTAAAGTAAAACAACATTCTTATGACTGAAGAAGGGGTTTTTTTGCAACACAGAAAATGTCAGTGTTTCCCACAAATTGGAAACACACATTTTCCTGAGAAAATAAGTGTTAATTCCATCAAAGTGCCCATTTCAGTGTCCCCAAACTCCTCACACCAGGATCCTTCTCCAACCAATGCAAATTCCCTCAAATCCCTCTCATTAGTTTTGTCAAACATTCTTTTATTCTGAAGACATTTTAGGAAACACCATCCATTCCTGATGAAACCTGGAACAACTTCTGTCTTTCTTACCTTTGGTAATTGAAAAATTCGTAGCTGAGTTGAATTGGTGGCAGCAACTGCCTGGTGTTTACAGAAAAGTTTAGTGAAGTTTGTAAGGTTCATTTCACTGCCTAACAGGCAAAGACTCCCACAGTTCTTTTGCTCTTCAGGAGAGAAAAGATTATAGCATTTAAACTTCCATTTTTCTGTTATTTCATCTCAAGTGAAGAAATTAGTTTAATGATCTACCACTGTTCTACTTTTCCTGGATCTATCTATTTGCATTTTAACGGGTAGTATGATTGTCTGTTCATACATTGTTCAGGATTTTTCGTCATGCAGTTAGAGTTCCTTTATAATGGATCAAAACATTAATGCATGTAAATAGACAGATGCCCACAGAACACTTTTCCAGCTCTGAAATATGTTTGGTGATAATGAAGGCTGTAGGAAATTTATCTGATATATCCTTTAGCAAGTGCAATTGATTTATACCAGTATTACAAAGCATGATATTTATTTGTGTTTATAACATTTTCTTTTTATTATCAAAACAATTAAAAACGGGGACTAAGTTATTTTAAGCAAACAACTTCATTTTAAATTCATCTATTTCTGTTTGGAATAGAACACAGCTGCACTGTAATGTGATCAAGCACAATAAAAGCTGTTCTATGTTTTATGGATGGCAGAACTCTCCAATCCAGGTATATTTAGCATTATGTCCTGAAAGTAGAAGGAAAGTTTTACAGTTAAAGTTTAAAACTTTCAGTTAGTTTTTACAACTGAAACTTCAGTTATATTTAGGAGTATTCTATCTATGTCTTTCACTGAATTAATTTATTTGCTTCTGTTTATCTTGAGGTATACCTGTTTGAAATCCTTGTGTGTGATACAGTGGGTTTTTTTAGTACTGATCTCCGTAGAGACTAATTATGAATCAGATGCATGTATCCTGTACCAAAGACCTTCTGGTGTATGTAACAGATCCACAGCCTTTGGCTTCCATTTTCCTTGCTTAATTTGGTCAGATGGTCATATATAATATTAGAGGATTGAGAGATAACATTTTTATTCTTACTATATAAGAGAATGAATATAGCCAAATAATCTTCTAAAAAGAAGGTCAAAGTTAAAATTAATTTGTGGATTTTAAATAAAGGTTTTTATAGTAAAGAGAAAAATTAATATCTTCATTTAGAAACTTAAGTTTTATTTTCACTAGCAATTAATTGTTATGTTTAGTATATTTTATAATGAATTAGTTACAAAACTTATGCAAAGAAAAGCCTGAACTGAAAGAAATGTTTGATGTGTTGCCAAATGTATAGGCAGGTATGCTGAGGAACTCATTTTAAGCCTTTCTGGAGAATGGATCATTTGAAGTAATCTCAATCCCTGGAAACATTCTTTATTTAAAAGGATAAAATTGAAATTTTGTGAGCAGTGGAAATGGTGGTGTTTTGGTAGGCAGAATAGGTAGCTGATAAAAGAGATGAGAGGTAAAGATGTATGGAGAGATGACAGCCTTCATTTAAAAAAAATAAAAGGATTTTAATTTATTTATAGGTGGCCAGCTTTAAGGAATATTACTAGATCTCAGAGAAAAGAAAAAGTTTTGGAAAATATTTCAACACAATTTGTCTCAAAACACTCTAACTAATTTTAATTCACTTTATGAATAACCAAAATGTTTTCATTCTTCCTACTACTATTAAGCAGTACCTAGGGAGTGCTGTCCCAGAAAAATAAAGTAATTTTTTCTTTGGAAAACACTGTGATTAGCAGTTGATTTTTTTTTTTTCTTTTTTTTTTTTCTCCTACTCCAAACCTTCCAACAGTTCTTCAGTCTTGCATCAATGAAGACACTATCTGATGCCAGTGTTAATACCTGCTACATATTGGGTAGTTGATACTGAGTTAGACTTCCTTTTATTCCAGTTCAGCTACTGAAAGTAGAAATAAAGTGATGTCACTTATCTGTGTATTAAAATTACTGTGTTTACTGCCCATTTAAAAGGTGTTTCAAATACTGACTTCAGTCCAGGAGTTTGTGTCCTTTCCCAAAAGTCCTCTGTTTAACAATAAGATCAACACAGTAGTGTTTTGAAATCTCTTTGCTCTTCACATTTGTTAAAATTCCTTTATGCTGCAAACTACTTTTAGCACTGAGTGGAATAGAATTTACTTTCAGTTTCTATTAACTCAGGAATTTATCATCACTGTTGAAAGCAAAGATGAGTGAAGAACTGCATAACTCATAAACACTGGAACAGGCTTTCTAGAGAAGTGGTTGATGCCTCAAGCCTGTCAGTGTTTAAGAGGCATTTGGGCAATGCCCTTCATACTTTAGCTTACTTTTAGCAACTCTGAAGTGGTCAGGCAGTTGATCCCTTCAAACTGAAATTTCATTTCCTTGCCTTGCCTTCCTTTCCCTCACCTCACCTTTCCAAGAATGTCTAAAAAGGCCAAAAATCTACTTGACAGTCTTCACTACTACTTCTCAGCAGTCCCCTGGTTAACATGGTCTTCCAGATCTCATAGATAACAGTTTCTTCGCAATTTTTAGTTTAAGACAAAAATCCCATTATACACCTAGTGTAAGTTTTAAAGAGTTAATGTAAAGAAATAACTGGCTATTTCATAATTCACAATGACCCCTATGTTTTATGACACTTATGGCAGTGATAGTTCAAGATCTTTGTTTATAACCATATTTTGTCCTTTTTAGCAAACTAGGTAAATTCTAAATATGTAGATAATCAAAGAACTTTATGACTAGCTACAAAATGGAATAATGGATAAAAATTCTAGTACTAAAAATGTCATCTCATGGCACTACATATGACAGCTATGCTAGAAGAGCATTATTTGAGATGTGGCTTTAAGAACTTGAAAGTCAGGAAGTACCAGACTTAAAGCTGCCTGAAGAACTTAAAGTCTGATAATTTGCATCTTCTTTCTTTGCACTGAATGTCAGGTTTAAAGTATGAAAAACAGGAGTGCAATGGTGCAAATACACAAAGGGGCAATTTAACATTGTGCGGGCAATTGAATCTGAGTTTTTTTGAGATGTTGACTTTTCAATCTAATGACTTTCTGAAACAAGGTTATTTAAATATTTTAAAAGTAAATTCCAATGGGTGTGAGTTTATTTAATTTTTTAAGGACAGAGGTAAAATAAATAATTTATTTTCTAAGAAAGTATAACAACATTGCTTGTCCTTAGCAGGTCTTGCACCTTTGAGTCTTCAAGAATATGGTACAAACTGTGGCAGGAGGAGAGTCTAATATAGCTTTTTTTTTGTCCGGTTGGTCTGCTCCACATCTTCTTTGGTATCTTCTAAGTATGTCTTTTGTGGCAGCTTTAGCCCAGGCTTAGAAAGTACACATTCAACTAATTTGGCAATCCACTGCAAATTATTTGTATGTTGCAAGTAAGAGCAAGGAGTTTTTCATATTTAGTGATTTTATACCTTTGCTAAAGCTTGAGGTTTACGTCACAAAGGAAAAGCACTTTTTCAGTCTTAGTGGATTTCCTTGCTAAATGTATTCTGTGTTATTTCCTGCCTTTATTGTCTCTCATACAGCATTCTGTGTTAAGTGTTATGAAGCAGGAAAATATTAGTCAATTACTATTCATCAGTGATCATGTTCATTAGAGGTCAGAGACATATTTCCCAAACAAATCAGGCTTGCAAAATTGTATTTATGGAAAGCTTCAGTATATCTTCAGGAATCATACTTGCAGAAATGTCTAAACAGGTCAGTCGATATCCTTTTTATATAACTCAGCTTCAAGAAGGTGGTCATTGCTCATGTAGGACTAATTAAGAACCTGTTATCACTAAAGATAGATAGGTAAATACTACAGATGATACTCTCTCTGTATATAGCTATACATATACATCTATAATTACCACTAATATTTGTTTACTGAGTAAATAATTATAGGTCTACTTGTGCTAACAATTTTGGAGTGTTAAAGCTGTGTACATTTTCAAATGTTATCATCCATGATATTATTCATTTTTTAAACAGGAGATTTGCAGTTCAGTCTAGGGAAAGTAAAAGGGTGTCTGAAGTGTCAGAGGCAAAGAGAAGTCTTCTATAGGGGTGAAAACTACAACAGACTCCCCATTTTCTAATGTTAGTGAATATACACTTATAATCTGTTATTCATATTTGTTCTTTGATCTATTCCTCTCAAAGCTGATGCAGGGATAAACTAAGAACCCAATGAGTAGCCACATTATATGGCTAAAATCACACCAGCAAGACAAACTAAGATCCTGAAAACTGACTGATTCAGTAAATCAGGGGATTTTTTTAGAACTTGTACACTAACCCTAAACTAAATCAGTTTAACAATGTCATGGAAGAAAATAGAGAAGGCTTTAACATAAAGCATGATTTTAGAAAAAATAGACCGTGTTAGACTAACTGCATTTTTTTCTAATTGAATAACTTCTGCCTTAAGTGTAATGAAACTAATCTGTCTTAAGAAAAGCTTTTGATACAGTCTTGTTTAAAGCAAAAAAAATTTTTTTTTGTTATTTTATATTTATATTTATTTAATGTATCAATACGGATTAATACAAGAATCTCAAAGTTGATAAATAAATGGGTAAAATAGAGACTGGTAAATTGAAAATTATTGGGATGGAAAGAATTTTCTAATAATATTCATTGGGTATCAGACCTAGGAACGATATATTTAATGAGTTCAGTAGCAATGAAGGGAGAAGAATTAGATTGCTGAATAATGTGAAGTTGAAATCTTTCAACATTACTGAAGAAGACCAGATCATCACACCAAAAAAAAAAAATGGGATGACCTTGAAAACTGAAATAATTAAACTGAAAAGAACTTGAATAGTAAGATCTCTGGCGTCAGGCAATGGACTCTGCATCTGGAGAAAGTGATGAAAATAACGGGGATCAGAGAGTGTTGCATCATTTTGTGATAACTGTAAACTGCTAGCATAATTCAAATATGCTAGTGGACTTCTGGGATGCACAGGGTGTTTTTGTAAAGAAACAGTCATTAAACAAGCGTTGATAAGGCCTCACAGACCAGGCCTTAGAATCTGCTCTTAGAATCTCTTTCCAGAAGGTGTTACTTTTAACCTGAACAAGTGCAGAGAAGACTACTGAAAGGGATGAGGGTATATCAAGTCTATTTTAGGAGAAAAAAAAAAAACAAACTAGGAGCTTTCTTTAGCCTAGAACAATGGAAGATGAAAGAGAATATTGGCAGTTCTCAGTGATTTAAAATATTTCTTGGCAGTTAGTGCATCATCAAAATCTGCTGTTCCACCTAAAATTTGAATTGTGTGAAATTGCAGACAGTGATTAAGAGTGCTAAATTTTGTGTCACCTGCAGATTTTATGGTGACTGATGCTTAGACTCACATATCAGTTGCCTGTCTCACTGCCTGCCTAGAACTGTAAGAGTGTTTGACTGACAGCTCTTGCTGTCTCTTAGTCTCTCTTCTGTGGTGCCACCAATGAGCGCCACTTATTCAAACAAACTGCATTAGAGAATTATATTTCCTTGAAAGGGCCAGACGAATCTGTCAAATCCACAAATGATTATAGGACTGGTGCCACAGCAAAGGGTTCGACGACTTAGACCATAGGACTCGCTTTGATAAACAAGGTCTACTGGAGGCTGATGGGGTCCATCTGTCAGAGAAGGGGAAGAGCATCTTCAGTCATAAGCTTGCCAAGCTCGTGAGTAGGGCTTTAAGTTGAAGTTGCCTTCAATTTAAGGGGAACCTCAATGCATCCCACTCGTACCAGTTTGATGCCAGTGGCAGCAGTAGATGCCCAGAGCCTGGAGGAGGATCACAGGTCAGCAGGAGAGCACCTGGAGAGCAGCACAGAGGGATTCCAGCCACTCTGGCCAGTGAGTCAGCTTCATCCAGGGCCCGGCTTTAATGCCTCTGTGCATCGCACATAGGGTGGGGAATAAACAGGAGGTGTTAGAGACGTGCACGCCTGCAGGACTAAGATCTTATTGGCATCGCGGAGATGTGGTGGGATGGTTCCTATGACTGGATTTTTGGAATGGAAGGCTCTTCTGAAGGACAGGCAGGGGAGACAAGGAGAGGGGGTTGCCCTCTATGTCAATGACCAGCTGGAGTGCATGGAGCTCCACCTGGGGATGGATGAGGAGCCAGCTGAGGGCTGATGGGTCAGGATTAAAGGGAGGGCAGGGACAAGGTGACCTTACAGGAGGGGTCTGCTACAGGCCATCTGACCAGGAAGACTGACTGTATGAGGCCTTCTATAGACAGATCAGACCAGCCTCATGTTCACAAGTCCTGGTCCTCATGAGGGACTTCAGCCACCTAGATTTCTGTTGGAGGGCCAACATAGCAGGCCATAAGCAATCCAGAGGTTCCTGGAATGCATTGATGATAACTTCCTTCTCCAAGTGACAGAGGAATCAACAAGGAGAGGTGCAATGCTGGACCTTGTTCTCACCAACAAGGAGGGGCTGGTGGGGAATGTAAAGCTCAAGGGCAACCTTAGCTGCAGTCACTATGAAATGGTGGAGTTCAAGATCCTTAGGGCAGCAAGAAGGGCACACAGCAAACCCACTACCCTGGACTTCAGGAGAGCAGATCTTGGCCTCTTCAGGGATCTGCTTGGTAGAGTACTGTGGGATAAAGCACTGGAGGGAAGAGGAGCCCAAGAAAGCCGGTTAATATTCAAGGATCACCTCCTACTAGCTCAGGAGAGATACATCCCAGCAAAGAGGAAGTCAGGCAAAAACACCAGGAGGCCTGCATGGATGAACAAGGAGCTCTTGGACAAATTCAAACAGAAAAAGGAAGCCTACAGAGGGTGGAAGCAAGGACAGGTAGCCTGGGAGAAATACAGAGAAATTGTCCAAGCAGCCAGGGATTAGATTGGGAAAGCTAAAGCCCAGATAGAATTAAACCTGGCCAGAGGTGTCAAGGGCAACAGGAAAAGCTTCTACAGGTATGTCAGTGATAAAAGGAAGATGAGGGGAAATGTGGGCCCACTCAGGAAGGAAACGGGAGACCTGGTCACCCAGGATATTGACAAGGCTGGGGTACTCAACGATGTTTTTGCCTTGGTCTTCACCAGCAAGTGCTCTAGCCACACCATCCAAGTTGCAGAAGGCAAAGGTAGGGACTTGGAGAATGAGGAACCTCCCACTTTAGAAGTCCAGGTTTGAGACCATCTGAGGAGCCTGAAGGTTCACAAGTCCACGAGACCTGAGGAGATATGTCCGCGAGTCCTGAGGGAATTGGTGAACGGAGTTGCCAAGCCACTATCCATCACATCTGAGAAGTTGTGGCAGTCCGGTGAAGTTCCCGCCGACCAGAAAAGGGGAAACATATACCTCATTTTTAAAAAGGAGAAACAAGGAAGATCTGGGGCACTACAAGCCAGTCAGTCTCACCTCTGTGCCTGACAAGGTCATGGAACAGTTCCTCCTGGAAACTATACTAAGGCACATGGAAAATAAGAAGATTGGTGACAGACAACATGGCTTCACTAAGGGCAAAATCATGTCTGACAAATCTGGTGGCTTCCTATGATGGGGTTAAAGCATTTGTGGATAAGGGAGGAGCAACTGATATCATTCAACCTGGACTTGTGCAAAGCATTTGACACTGTCCTGCACAACATCCTTGTCTCTAAATTGGAGAGACATAGATTTGATGGATGAATCACTGAGTGGATAAGGAACTGGCTGGACAGTCTCACTCAAAGAGTTGTGGTCAACGACTCAGTGCCCAAGTGGAGACGGTGACAACTGGTGTTCCTCAGGGGTCGGTATTGGGACCGGTGCTATTTAACATCTTTGTTGGTGACATGGACAGTGGGAACAAGTGCATCCTTAGCAAGTTTGCTGATGACACCAAGCTGTGTGGTGTGGTCAACATGCTGGAGGGAAGGGAGGTTGTCTAGAGGGACCTGGACAGGCTTGAGAGATGGGCCTGTGCAAACCTCATGGAGTTCAACAAGGCCAAGTGCAATGTCCTGCACGGGGGCTGGGGCAATCCCATGCACAAATACAGGCTGGGCAGAGAATGGATTGAGAATCCTTCCCTGAGGAGAAGGATTTGAGAGTGTTGTTTGATGAGAAGCTCAACATGAGCCAGCACCATCCACTTGAAGCCCAGAAAGCCAACTGTATCCTGGGCTGCATGAAAAGAACTGTGGCCAGCAGGTCGAGGGAGGTGATCCTTCCCCTCTACTTTGCTCTCATGAGACCCTACCTGGAGCACTGCGTCCAGCTCTGGACCCCCCCAGATAAGAAGGACATGGACCTGTTGGAGGAGGTCTAGAAAGAGGAGGAGGGCTACAAAGATGATCAGAGGGCTGGAGCACCTCTCCTCTGAAGACAGGCTGAGAGAATTGGGGTTGTTCAGCCTGGAGAAGAGAAGACTGCGGGGAGACCTTATAGCAGCCTTTCAATACCTAAAGGGGGCCTACAGGAAAGATGGGGATGGCCTCTATCAGGTAGTGTAGTGATAGGATGAGGGGTAATGGCTTCAAACTGGAAGAGGGTAGATTTAGATTAGATATTAGGAAGAAATTCTTTACTCTGAGGGTGGTGAGACACTGGAACAGGTTGCCCAGGGAAGCTGTGGAGACCCCATCCCTGGAAGTGTTCAAGGCCAGGCTGGATGGGGCTTTGAGCAACGTAGGTAGTGGGAGGTGTGCCTGACCATGGCAGGGGGGGTTGGAACTGGATGATCTTTAAGGTCACCTCCAATCCAAACCATTCTACGATTCTATGATTCTGTGATATTTTATGCCTGGAGAGAAAAAAAAAAAAAAAAAAAAAAGAACGGAGTATATAACCTTAAACCTTTCATTTCTATATGTCATTATGGTTTCCCAGCTTGTTACTATATGACGCGAGTTAGTCCTCTGCTCTGTAAATTGTTCAGTGTAAAGCTCACTTCCTCTAAAATGTCTTGTAGATTTTTTCACTTCTATCTGCCACGATTAAGATAAAGTGACCCCCATTATGCTATCCAAGTCGTGTTAATGCAAAATTCAAAGATTTTTTTATCCTTAAATGCCAAATATATTTGTTTGTGTTTTAACCCTATTTTTTCATTACGTAGTGACCTTTTTTGACCCAAAACCTTAGTGAAGAACCAAAAATAAAACCTGGATTTAATGCACTGTTTTCTGGAGGAGTAAAATAGGGAGGTGATGAAATGAGGTCACCTTACTTTCTTGTCTGTGCAGACTCCTTCCTTGAATTCCAGAGAACTAATTTTCAAAACCATTTTCTTGAAGTTTTTGGTAGAGATTGCTCTATGAGAACAGTTTTGGAAATTATGTTTTAATGTGCCTGATGGAAAATCTATTATATTTCTAGCAGTATCAGTTCTTGTCTATGTAATAAATCATAGTATGTATTCAGTAGTTAGATTCCCACTGTAAGTTTATTTTGTTTGGAAAACAAATATATTGCTTTACTGAGTATTCAGATTAAGCATAATGGTGTGACATTTCCCATCAAACTTGTTAGACAGTAGTTTATATAAAGATTCATAAACATTCATATCTTCTTTTAGTAGCTGCTTGCTTTTTCACAAGGAATGATTTCAATTTTGTAGCAAGTTCTATAGTCCTCCTCATCTGCAAGCCCAAGTCCAGCTCACTGTCAATGTACTAGTTGAATGCTCATGTGTTCTGAGAATTTTTGCTGATATCTGTCTATACCCAGGGACAGACCTCCATTGATCCTCTTCTAGTCAGGATCTTTTCTTTCCTTGCCTTTCTAGATTTCAGGTGCATCCTGGTTGACTCCAACTGCTGTCTGGCCACAAAACAAACAAACAAACAAACAAACTTTCTCTTTTCACACACACGTGCCCTATACCAGAGTTTAGCCCTGGATCTAGATAAATCTGCATTGGGGGATCATTTCTGTGGAACGACTGAAGCTGGCCACTCAAACTGGCTGGAAGAAATTTCCTATTTCTCTCCATCTTTTTCAGCTGTTATTTGTTCTGTGGTATTACAGTGTTCCAAATCAACCTGTGTTTTCTTTTCAGAGTTAGTGAGTAGGGTCCTGCAGTATACAGGCCTGAAAAATGTGAATTAAATAGGAAAAAAGGGGAAGTCATTACTGGAGTGATTAGACGGGAAAAACATGTTCTATACAGAGAAAAGCTGACTTAAAATGAGAGATAGTGCATATTATAAAGGAACATTTTGTATCTTCTTATTCAAAGATTTATTGTATCTATTCAGCTTGAATTTATATGAATCCTTTGGTAAGTATATTGCATGACAGTACAGTCTTATGTGAATGTGAAAATAACCACTGTGCTATTTCATTTGCCTATGAGTATCCTTACTATGTTCCTTTTCAAGTATATTTACGTTATGTCTAACATAATTCTCTTTCAGTTAGACATATTACTTGTTTACTGTATCTTCTGACCAAGGTGTTTAACTAGAGTTAAACATTTTGCACATCTTTCCAGCTAGGAGGAAAAACTCTTAATGGAGTTCATGTTTTTAATGTAACTTTGTTTATTTATGAGGAAGTGTGAAGTCTTGCTTTCCTAAACATGAGGGGAGCTCAACAACTAGAAACAGCTTCTACTTATGACACATGCTTTTTAGCATTCACGCTGCACTAAAAGCCTAATTCCAAGATTTCTCCTAGAACATATACGCCAGAATTTTTGCAGTTTTTCTAGAAGTTGGTTATTTCCTTTAAAAACTGGCCTGCCTCATTCACGCACAAACACAAAATATACTCTGCCCAAAATGATGTTCAGAAAAGCTGTTACTTCCACAGGGATCATCCAGTTTCTTAGAAGGAAATAGCTTAAAAGTAAGAGTTTTTCTAAGGCTTGATCCAACTTATTACCTCATCTTTAACATCACCGTGAGTTAAAAAAGTTATTAAAACTATAGAACATAATAGCAACTGAAGAAAACAGCATGTAGATGTGTATATAAGTGTTTTTTTCTTGATTCTTTTAAGCCCTTTAGGACTTGGCATTGTAGGATACAGTGTAACCGCAAGTATAGAATATCACAACTGAAAAAGTTATTCTTACCTTTGAATGGATTTTTTTTCTCAGACCTGTATTATAGTGGGACATATTATGCAAATACCTTTTTATATCAGTCACAAAGTCTCATTAAATTATTAGAATATGGATTCTTCAGTGAGTAAAGAAATGTCTTTCAAACGTTGTTAATACCAATTAAAAGAAAATACTTGATTTTTAAAACTATTGCAACTTAGGCTTAAGACCTATTGCAGGCTTACTGTCAAATGCATATTGAAGTTACAGAAATCTTATGCTATGCTGAAATTTAATTTTTGTCTTGTCACATTCATTGTGTGCACGCTAGTAGTTTTAGAATAATTTTATTAAGAGTCTTTAAAACCACAAACAGAAGTGAACTAAAGGAAAATTTAGATGAGACTCACAGAGTATGAAGTCCGAAGTGCAGAGTTCTACTGATAGCAGTGAAGATGGCACCTTTATCTAAAATCACTTGAATTTCAAAAGCCTAAAAAATAATGCTGACTATATGAACTCTCAGAAGGCGTGAGCAATCAGATGTCTGTCATCCAATATTTACATCCACAATGTGTGGAACAAAATTTGTTTAATTATTCTGTTCCTGAAAAATTGGGAATTTTTTTAATGGTTTGGTCAACTGGATGCGTACTACCAGATCTAGATATTTCCTTTGTCGGTTAATACTATGAACAGTTGGACTCAATGACCTTAAGGGTCTTTTCCAACCTAAATGATTCTATGATTCTATAATTCTATGGGCAAACAGATGAATTAAATATAAATTCTTTGGACATGGTGGGTGGTTGGAGCAGGCTGTATAAAACTAGAGGACCTTATTAGGGGCATTTCTAGAACTGTAACACAGTTAATGAAGATTTTCTGGAGATTGCAGGGCTGAGCATGTGAAACTCGCTTCTTCAGCAAATTTGGTGTTTTCTTCCACTCTGCTTGTCAGTGATTTCCTATTTTCTCTGCCATTTGGAGAGTATTTTATACCATGATCAGAAATCTTGGTGAAATTCCTTTCTTTGATGCCTTGTTTTGTGCAGTGTTGAAAAAAAAAGGAAGGAACGTACGTAAACATCTGTATAATTATACACATGGGCTTTTAGGGGCTCCACAGTGTAGTGGTCTTCTTTTCTGTAGTTGGGAATGTACCATAATTATTGCTCAAAAGACACATTGCTCTTGGACTTACAGAGATTTTGTCCAATGTCCTATGCCTTATTCTCTTTTTCTATATAAGCAGAGAGGAAAAAAAAATATTCTGCAAGTTCAGGTAAGTTTAAAAGCTACAAAAATGAGGTAAAATGAGACTTTCATATACCACCTACTTTTCTATAAGTGAAAATATTTAAACACAAATATATGACTTTTTATCTTGAGTTCTGAATTTTTCTGCAAGAAATACTTAAGTAATTTCAACCTTCACAGCCTGAATTTGTATTGAGGCAGTGTGTTCAGGAAGCTGTCAATGCAAATAAGTTTACAAAGCAGATGTGAATGCAGATAGTAGTAATATATCACATGAAAGAACTGGAAAGTAAAAGCTTAGTCCAAGATAATTTCCTAACTCTCCTTTCAAAATGTAATGTTTAAATGTGGAAATACGAGATCACAATTCAGTTATAAAGGTTTGAAGTTTTGCATTGTGTATTTAAATCACATTTAATATATTTCCATGGTGTTTGGTATAGTAAAAATAACAGGATCAAGTGATAGAAGTACATTGTCTGTCTATGATATTTTTCATGTTATAAACTTAACCTGTTGTGATGATCTGAAAAGAAGTAGTTAACTATCAGATGTATCTGATTCCTTTGATTTACAGTGTTAGAAGGCAGTTTTCATGACATGCTGGTTTCATTCATCTCTCACAACAGCTTGTAAGAGATAAGGCGGTTGTCAGAAAGATATTATTGGATGCTCAGGAATTGCTTTTGAAGTTAACTCTGAGCTGACAACTAATGAGAAGCTTTTTTGGTGAACTTACCCTTCAGTGTAGATAGATGTTATAGTTATTTTTTGTTTTGTTTGCAAACTGATGGATTAAGTATGGCTTTGTTTGCTGTCTGTCTGTAGTATAAAATCTACTCAACCATCAAACAGATAGTTTGTTAATTCCCCTTTTCTGCTTTGTGGTTTTTCTTTTTTGTTGTATCTTCTTTACTGTGTGTTAGAGCTAAACAGCAGTGTTTTGGCATATTGAAGATGACAGGAAGTCTGAATTCAAAACTGAAGTGTTAGTGTGATTGCAGTGAATACGTTTGGCATTACAGCAAGAAATATTTTTTCCCAAAATGGTAGATACATTTTGTAAGATAATCATACTCTGGTATGTGAGGAGCCCATAAGGTTATGAAGAGGTTAGTTATAAGTGTTTCTCTTGACAGAGGTTACTTGGGATGTATTTGACCAAAGTTATATGAAGAAACGGCAGCTGATTTTGCCTCCAGATGTACTTTTTAGTAATCCTTGAATTTTATTTGTTTTTTACCTCCTAAACATGGTAGTTAAGATACTTTTGATATGCACAATAAAATGATAAAATAATACTGTTGGAAGCTGAAGGCACTGTGACATGGAAAGACCTATTTTTGAAGGCTTAGAATTGTCATTCCGAGAATGTATAGGAGATAAGGAAGTCAAGGAAACTATAAGTGAAGGAAACAAGGAATGATAAAAATAGCTTCAGTTTCAGTGTTCTCACATGTTTTCTTCACAAGGATTAGTTGTTCAAGGATGTTATCTTCTCATGCTAACAAGTAAATGTATATATTAATGCGGTATCAACCATGCAGAGATTAATTAAAAAACAGGCATTAAACCTTGTTCCTGTAACGTAGAGTGAGCCAAATGATTCCAAAAGACTAGTTCTGATAGAGCTAGTCTTACTCAGGCAGTTTTACCCCAAACAGAGGAAGATGGAATGCGAGTTCTTGTTCTGGTCTCACAAAGAGAGATCTCAACTCCATATCTGTTTCAGTAAAAGATCCTGGACTGAACCAAGATGAAGCTAGTGCTTGTGTAAAATTGTCTCTTTTGTACCATGAAATGGGTACATCAGGATATTTCATCAGTTTGGTAATACATTACAATAATCCATTATTTCCAAATTAGTGGAGCTAATGAGCCTTTGGAATAAGCTGAGGACTTAGGTGCTGACCCATCAAGTGATTCCATGGTTCCATGGTTCCCATCAAGTGCTGGTCACTGAACCAAACTATCATTAATATGATGGTACAATCTTAGGTTATTTCTGAATTGTGAAATAGGTGTTTGCCACAGTATATCCTGGGACACTGAGGGACTTGGCTTTACCGGGAATGCTTTAGGTGTCTTCCTGTTTAGGTGACTTTCCCTCTGAAGGAGGATGGAAGTTGAGAGAGGAAATGGTACATGTCCTCATACTTTCTCCCTAACATGGACTCTGGAAGTAGCTAAGAATTATCCAGTGCTGAGGAGCTGGAAGCTATTCTTGTGTCACATGCAGTTTAAACCATACTTTGGTCACAGCCTCAGAGTAGTAACTAGACACTTCTTAGAACTTATGTTTGGTGATTAGAAATGAAAGGATTGGGTATTACTGTCACAGGCCTGAAATTTCTCTCATGTAGTTTTGTTTGAGGACATACTCCACTGGCAGACAAAATACTTCTAAATAGGGATGAGAGAAACTACAATGTTTACAAGTTTGAAATTAAGAAAAGACCAAATGTTGATTATACAATGCATAAGAAAACCTTATGCAATGAAAAGTATCCTTACAGGAAACCACTGAGGCTAAGAAATCATTCATATCAAGAATCAGAACTTTAATTGTTGGTTAAATTTGAAAGTTACACACATCCTGCTTATAAGCTTCATTTATGAGTGTTGGAGAGAAACATGCTTTTAATGGGCATTTCTTGTTCATTCTTCTGAAGTATCAGTATTAGCCAGTATGAGACATGAGATAGTTAGCTGCTCTGACTCAGAATGGTAGATTTACATTGCCCTTTTTCAAACCTGCTAGCTAGTGTGTCTTTCTCTTGTTCCCTGTTTCCACTATCTCCTTCCTCTTTGCAGAGCTCATGTGCACAAATAACAGTCTTTGGCATTACGGTGTGTGCCAAACTCCCTACTCATTCTGCCTCTACCTGAAATGGAGGCATGGCTGCTTCTTTTAGAAAGTAAATTCATTGTCTGAAATGATATGTCAATATTTATCATCCTTTGACTGCCAGATAAGTTCACTTTACTTGTGATGATGAACTAGGAACATCAATTGAATTTGCATGGATGACTATTGAAGCTTCAACTAGTGGCTCAGTTATAAAAAAAAAGCTTCTGTCTCCAGTTCCCATAGATAATTGCCCTAACAACATGTCCCCTAATTCTCCATTGAAATTGCAGATCTTGCATATGATACGAGATAATTTTCAATGACTAAAATGGAGTAGAACGGCTTTTTACACTAAACTGTTGGTATCTAAATATTAGAAAACTTATTTTGGTCTCTTTAGGTATTCTCAAGAAAGCATCTTTTGTTATAATGGTAATGCCATGGGAGATAAAAACAGAAACATCAATCTTAACAGAGTATTGAATCTGAAATTTGATTATGATCACTTAAATCTCAATGTGTTTAATTATTTTTAGTGTTCATTATTCTGTGAGAATATCTATCTTGAATACTTGTCTGGTGTGATTAAATGAAGTTGTTATATCATAAGGCTTAATTGATCTTTCTGAATTTCATATTATAGGAACAAAGCTGTAAGTACTGTAGCAGCCACTGAATGGTCTATCAAATATAATTTGGATTATTCAAATAATGAAAACATTTGTTACTCTTTTTAAAAATCGATTAAGAGTATTTTGAGTAATTACCCACTTAAAACTTTGTTGGATTCCTGCAGAAATTTGGATAATTATGTGGCTTGTGAGGTATTGTTAGGCATAAGTGAAACTTCATGATGGTATGGGAAATAACAAAAAAGAATATTGTCATAGGTTTTCTATAGTATTCCAGCAATGTCTATGTATGCTGATTTCAGGTTTACTTTCCACAACTCATTTGACAGCTATTATTATAAATATTTATCAGATTCCATTTTCCTTCTTATTTATTATACCACTTTTTGTATTTATATTACATTTCATATATGTTTATATTAGCCTTTATAATGCATTTCAATCCCAACTGAGCTTACAAGCAGCCAGGAAGTTTATTGCAGTAGGATGACAAGTAAAACTTCATTGACACAGAAAACATACTCCCAAAAAAGAAAACGTGAAAAAAATTGTAGTGACAAGCTATTGTTTTTAGCTTGTTACACAGCAAAATTAATTGTCTGCCCCAATGCTGAGACAATACAAACAGTACTAATGTACTGGTCTGGGCAAATGCCTCAGCTTAGTCCAAAGAATAATTCATGTAGAAAAATCTGTCACTGACGCACCTACTTATTTCATTGCATCTTCCAGGCTGCAAATTAAGCTACTGAAGTATCATTACAACGATATAAACATTGATATAGCTATGCAAAAAGTCTGGTCGCTTTTTAATAAAATACAACAGTATTGAAAATATTTGTGTAATGGTCCAAAAAAAAATTATAATTTGCATTTTTCTGCATTGCATGGCACTATTTTGGTAGCTAAGCAGACGGTGGGATACCTTTGGTGATTAAAGCCCAAGTGTAGTGCTACTGCTTTGGGACTCAGTCCATGGCAGCCTGGCTACTTTTTTTTTCCTCTAAAATGAGTGCCGAATTCCTAGTAAGATTTCTAAGGCTACACTAAACTGCATGGCAAACACACCATGTTATAGTGATTGCTAAGGAAGAAAGGATTTCAGTGGAAGAAAAAGCACAAGGAATTTCTTCATTGTAATATCATTAAGGCTTCTAAAAAATTGAGATTCCCATTGGATTAGTGAAGTCTATTTATACTTTAGCAGTGTGTCTTATCAAGCTCTACTGTGCAAAACCACTGTAATGTATTGACTTAGCTGCTTAGTATATCTACAAATTCAGTCAACACAAATTGAGTAGTGATAGTGTATTTAGTCTCCTATGTACTGCCTTTGAACTATTTTTCTAAAGAATAATGTTTAACACATTTCTTCCCAGTCTGACTATACTGCAACTTATTCAGACTATAGTTTGATTAGGACATATTCATAAAACTGGTATCTGTGAAGCTTCTGCACTTGATGATATTAGCAGTGCCTGAATTTAAAACTCCTCTATTAATAAATTCTCTCGCATTTTTATCTATTTTTGAGGAGTTCAGCGTTCACATTAATTTCCTGTATCAAAACCTGCCTAAGATATCCCAGTATTCAAATAAAAATCCTAATTTCTTAGCTATCTTTGGTTGTTTACTTCCATCCTGAGACCTTTTTTTATCTGTCCACTAGAATCTGTACTGTAGCAGTGAGCTTTTCTACTGGTTTCAATGATCCTGCCTTGCTAGTCAGAGGTCTTTACTATCATCATTAACTTTACTTTGAAGATTACTTTAGAAAAACGAACACCTTCCATTTACTTTGCATGGATTTGCAGACGTTATATTGTTAGGATTTAATGACTTCTGGATGTTTGTATTTGAGAAAAATTAATTAAATGGATGATGACCAGATCTTAGTTGTCAGCCTCTGCTTTTCAAAGTTACTTTCTTTTCCCTTTAGAGACTGCATAAGAATGATTGCATTAATAGGGCTACCCCAAACTCTACAACACTTTTAACAAACAAAAATCCATAGGACCTGAAAACTGAGAACATGACTATAAATTGGACATAAAACCATATATCCTCATAAATCAACTGTGAGTACTAGCATGACAAACTAGTCCAATATAGTACTTATGCACAAAACAATGTAAACCAAACCAAAGGCTGTCGCTTGTTTTACCTACATTAACATCCTTTCTACCCCTATTATATAGTTTTATTTCATATTACCTGGGAACCAAGTAGTTATTTTTTAAACTTGTTTTCCTACCTTTATATATGACATTGGTTTTAGTCCATTTAATTTTTATATCCAACTTACTGATATTACTTATCTGTGAATGAATATAAGCTATAGCCAACAAAATGTTTGAAAAGAAAGAAAAATCATATGTAAAAGTGTGATTTCCAGGTTTTCTGTGCAAATTTTATTGCTATTTATTCTTCTGGTCAATGCAAAAACAGAACAGCATTCCTAGTGAATCTAGGAACTCTTTTAAATACAAAACTCTTAGAAGTATCAATGAAAAATCTTACTAAATAAATGTATAAAGGTGCATATGGAGAATGCGTATCAATACTATAACTTACAGATAGATACTACGCGATGTATTGACCTCCTTGGTATATTTTTTTCAAGGACAGTTTACAAATCCAATGACTTGATCTCATTTCATCTAGTAAAAACTATATTATAAAAACCTGTTTGTTTCAAATTCAGTTTGCAACACACTTGAAGACACAGTTCATCTTTCACTGATAAATTGAATAGAAAAGTCAAAGAACTGGGCAATCATCCTGTGAAATACACTCTGACTTGCTCTACGATATGATACTGGATTTTTTATAATGTAATTCTTGAGGTTTGCAGAGATAATAAAGCATGGTGCTAGCAACTGTTTCGCTGTTAGTTATTTTACTTAAGTTCAGTTTACTTTCCCCACATTTGTCTTTGGCTTACACTTTTTATTACTTTCAAGGAAAATCAAAAATCAACCAGAACTATCATTGCCATAGTCTACTGTTGTTATTGATCTGAGCCTCTGTGGTAGTTTTTCCTTTCCAATAATTTTCAGAAGAGATACATCTAGCCTGAAAAACATTCTTGAGTCAGTACGCTGGATGGTTCAAATTTAAAGTACTGCTGTGGCAGATTGGTAGCATACTAAATAACCTTGATAAGCATGATCCCCATTTTTTTATGGGGAGAATTCCAATTTTGAGCGAAGAATGCAAGATTTAGCTGTTTTCCTAAAGGCTTCTGCTTTCTAAAGGAATTGATCAGAAACAATTTTAAAGTTTGCTATACAAATTCAAAATATTGTTATTATTAATATGTATTCAAAATATCATTGTCTTATCTTCAATGCACTGTCTATTTGTGTCTGTATGTTAGGATTTTATACTGGCAACCACTGCCACAATATCTGCAGTATGTTCAGACCCTAAGTACGTATATTTTAAAAAGAATATTTTACTGATTTCCATAAAGGCTATAGATATGCCTACAAAGTAGATCCACAAAATGTAAGAAGGATTCTGTGATCTTTGGAAAAGAATTTTGAATTGTTTCCTCTTTTTTCAAGTATTAAAGAGCATTATTAAAGTAGAAAAATGCACTGAACTAATACAATGTAAACAAAGCTACCATGTCTCACAGTGGCAATTTTGAAGTGTACATTAGTTACACAGAGAAGAGAATGTACAATGGCATGCCTTACAATATTTTATTCTTTCTAAATACATACACGATGTATTACCTTATAATATTAAGCATAAACTTGAATTTTCCTTCTTAAATTTACCTATACTATCAATAATATGGACTCTGTTAACAAATTAAAAACCTTTAAGTCCATACATTTTCAGCATTACAGGGCAAGTGAATATTTTCAAGATAAATTTAGCACTGAGATAAAAGAAGTATAATTAAAGGGCAAGTGAATATTTTCAAGATAAATTTAGCATTGAGATAAAAGAAGTATAATTAAAGAACATAAAATGTATTATGCCAAAGAGAAAAAGACCTACCCTCTGACATTTAAAGTGGGGTGCTAGTTATGGTTTTAATTAGAAAATAATCCTTTGCCAGCCCATTCAGTTGCTAAGTCAGAATAACACTTTACTATAAGGAATTTCGCTGGAACTTAGGCAAATGACCATTGGGTTTACCCACATTACAGAAGCTTTCTTATATTTTAAATTTCAAAGACAATTTTGTCTGTTACTTTTCTAACCCAACAAAATAAAGCCGTGGGTATTGCAGTACATTTAAATATTTTCCATCCAGATTTCACCAAATCCACTCCTTCCTTCCAGGGACTTATCCTATCTTGCTGAGATGAATACAGTTTGGAAAAAAGTTTTCTTGAAAGAGCAAATAAATGCTTAATAAAGCAACCAGAAATACATGGGGAAGGGTTTCTAAATTCAGTGTCTTAAGTCAATGTTTGATCAACAGTTGTTGCCTTTGAAACACCATATTTTTATATACCTAAGTAGATTTGTTATGGGTACCAAATTCAGAAAGACCTGTTGAATTATCTGATTGGTACAAGTGTATGACTCATAACACTAACATTGTGTCCAATATCCGAAGAAAATTTCTGTTTGGGCTGGCATGGCATTTTGCACAGAAATCCAAATGACCATAACTAGATGAATTATCACAGGTAAATGAATGTACCACAAAGAAGCATATTGAAGTTTCTGTTGAATTTGTTGACAACATATGATCTCCAAAAAAAAATCAGTGAAAGTAATATGGATGTATTGACTGAAAGTCATCTGAACAGTTCTTTCCGACTGTGAAATGCCATTTTCTGTGACACCATCAATGTAACAGTTATGTTCAATGACTCATTTCACAGACACCCATGTCAGATGCCACAAGCGACTGTAATCTCCTCCTAAAGCAGGATTTATTTTTAACTTTTAGAGAGTAATATTGTCTAATCAATTCAACTTGCTTAATAGTCTTGAGTGATACCTCTGCACTAAACATATATGTTTTGATATACTTTGATATAAAAAAGTGATATTAAACACTTGAGCCAAAAGACTTCTACTGATTTATTTTTTGCAAATGTATTTATGTTCTTCATTCTGCCTCAGTTTGCGTAAGTCATGCCAACCTCCACATTTATCCTAGAAAACTAACAGGGTCATAGTATGGCCTTGAGCATTGACACAGCACTGTTAAGTACGCAGATAGATGGTGTGATTTTGTCCGGGGTTTATTTGCCTAGATAATGCTCATCCATGATTCAAGGTAAGCAACTACCAAGCCTATTCACAATATGCAATTTAAAGGCAACCCCCCTGTTTTGTACATCAAAGCATTTAGCTGTACAGAAACAATCTCTCCCACACTACTGTTCGTTGGGCTCAGAGAATGACTCCCCACCCTGTTTTGGTTTTAAGTATAGATATAATTCATGTAAACATCTATTAGTCACACTGTAGGTTATCAGTTCTGAAAATTATGTGCTAGTCTTGAGTTTTTGCTTCTTTGGAATAGCATTGTTTTTAATAGGGGGAGGATTTTAACTTTTCTGTGGTAGCCCAATCTGTTTGTTGCAAAATCTGACCTTGAAATTTACAATAATATCCTGGCTATCTTGTTTCATAGTTCACTCTTGAAATAGAGGACAACACCTTCATAGTGTTTGGTATCAGCCAGCAGATGGTGCAGTATTCCCTTCCATTTCTGAGGCTCTGTCAATGTCTGGAATTATTGCATTTAGTATTTGGTTCACCTGTCTGCAGTTTACCTTTGGGGACCTTTCAGCGTTGCTAGCATATTGTCTCAGGTATTTCATTCCACCAGACTGTGACTGAAAAGCGTGAAGTAACATCAGAGCCATCTTCCAGGGCTCCTGGAGGCCATGGGACAAAGGATTTCTGATGGTTGACATCTTCTTCGACAGTCCTCTGCTCCAAAACTTAGACAGTCCATGGTCTTTCTCAGACACGCTTACAGGCAGTGAGAATGTTTTAACTTTCCTGTGTATTATTCCTGAAGTTAGTGAAGATTCACACATTGTGGCCCTGCTTTCTCCAACTTGTTTCAGGAAGATTTGATTGCAGAACCTCTTTGTTGGTCAAATGCAAGAGTTCCTGGCCTAAATATACAGCATTCGTGGTAACTGTCCCAATACATTTTAGTATCTTTCTGGATCCTGGATGGTTATCTGGAAATGTTCAGACATTGCTCTTTCCTGGGGAGGAATGTAATTTTCATATGTGGGCAATCGAACCAAAAGAGGCTATTTGGCTGGTGGAAAAGATTCCCAAATGGATGTACCACTAAATCACTTTAAAAGTTGGTGGGTGACTTTCAAGGGTTGTCAGTTATACAATTACTTTGTCAACTTATGCCACAGACCCCTCACAGCTTCTTGGCGCTTTCTGAAAATCCCTTGGCCTTGAATATAAGTAAGGTTTTAACCAAAGTTCCGTCCTTTAAGAGATCCTGTTAATCAGTACAGAGCTTAATCTAGTTCCTGTGGCTCTGAAGAAGCCACAAGGTAGGTCAGACACTTTTTATGCATGCTTGACTTCACCTTGCTGGAAATTAGCTTTTTCTATTCCAGGAGAGTGAAGAATTGAGATGTTAGAGAGGCATACACATCTTAAAATATTTCAGTTACCGGAATAACATTATCCACCCTCACAAAAAAGCAAGTGTTTTTATTCATGTCACCATATATAATATTCTAAATAGGATTAAATATTACTGTGATTCCTTTTTGCATGAAATACCATTAAAATACAAATACTGAGCAAAATTTGCTGGGTACAAAATAATCGTTTCTTGAACTCACTTGAAATTTGGTTTGTTAGTTAGTTATATTAGCTCTAGAGATATACAATTAAAAGTCCTGAGTAATTGTGTCACCTTTACACATATTTCTTCTTTAATTAAGCTTAATCAGTATGAAAACAAGGTTCAGTTGGGAGCCTTATGCTGGAGCTTCTAGGAAGTGGAGGAATGTCCAGTAGTTTGTGCATCTTACTTACATTTGTGACTTGATTTTTAAAATAAATAGTTTAAGTCTGACAGGAGAGTGACTAGATGTCAGTGTTTTGATTTTTAAATTGATATTATTGTGTTGATTTCCTTTTAGAAGTTCAGCAAATGTGCTGACAGTAATGACTTGCTTTGCCATATTTTTTTTGCTGTGAAAAATTATTCTCTTGTTTGAACCCATACTATAAACCATTTAGAGTTTACTGTGTGCATTTAAAATATTGTAGATCTCAGCTTCTGTGTGTCCATTGGATTAATCATGGAAGGGGTATAACCGAAAGTGGCAAACAAATTCATCGAAAATTAGATGAAGTTGCCTGCGAACCTTCTATGAGGAGTACTTCTCTTTGTGACAGCTCAGATAATTCTGTTCGGTTAGCAGAAACTTATTTTGCTGCAGATGAGAACTCCTAAGCAGGCCAGTGTGGCACATTACAGTGCCAAAGTGGCATTAATAGAAACAAAATGAGTCACTGGAGGATGACCTGACCTTCTGTGGCAAACAACTTCCTCCTGGAATACTCCACTCAGAGAGGATAGCATACAAGGTAGGACTCATTCCACTGACAGAGCACGCAGAGAGCAAGTCTCATAAGGGGGGCTCCGGACCTAGGGACAGAACTGTTCTCACTGTTATCACTCTCCTCCCAAATAAGCCTCATTTTTTATATGAACATAATGAACTTCTCCCCTGAAGCTCTTGAAGAAGATTGCGTTACTATAGTCCATAAAAACCTTTATCATCTTTCCTTGGCTGTCACTGTATGTATCACTTTGAACTTACAAAATGGTGTTCTACACTTCAGAATGTTTTATGGCTTCCAGAAGATTCAAGATGGTAGCAGTTAGAAACGAGTATCACAAAAATGAAGTTTAAAAAAAGTGTGCATTTTTTTCATGTCTTTAAAAACTTTTATTCAAGAAAGTACCCATATTAGGAAGTAATCTCTCTTAATACTGCTTATGTTGTTGACCTTTGCCTCGGGTGGTGCTTTTTCAAATCAGACCAGACTGTTAACTGGAAGTCTTTGAAATAAGAATCACTTTTCCAATATTTTTGCATAGTTATCAACATCATTCGGCCTTAATATTAATCAATGCAATTACCTTGAACCAGGACACAGCATTATAAGTTGCAAAAGTAAATCATAATTTTTACTTTTTTATCTTGCATTGTATCTTTACCACATTGGTAAATCATTTCATTTTGTCAGCCAGTTTCAATTCTTTGCAATATTCCATGTTTTCTATAATTCTGAGTAATACTTTTAATTCAAAATTGTTGTGGCCTGTGATAATATACCAAGCAGCATCATTTCTGCTAATCCCCAGGGCACTCCACCATTAGCCTTTTTGCTTCTTCTACTGTAACCAGCTTTTAATTCGTGAAGGGACTTCATTTTGCCTCCTGTGGCTACTAACTTAATAATCTCCTGAAAAGGACTCTATTGAAAGCTTTTTGAAATCCTAATTCAATATCTACAGAGCCAGATATCCTTTATCTATTATTTTTTTAACTCTTAAAACTGTGCCTTTGATTGCTTTCAACAAGCTGAATCTGCAAAGTACAGTCTACAGATTTCTGCTCTGTGTCTAGCAAGTCTGTTTTGTAAGAGAAAGAGACATATAAAACCTTTAATTTAAACCAGCTTCTGAGTTCTTGCTAAACTTATGACACAGCCAGCTAAGTGACTGGGCTCTGGTACATGTAGGATTCTGATTGGACTTCTGAGAAGTATAGATTCTTTTTAAAAAATCAACCTGAAAAGTAGGATGTTCTCATTAAAAGAATTATCCAAATGCTGTGTGAAATCAATAAGATTAACTGTATAATAAGAAATGAATGCACTATGGACTTTGGCTTCCTTCCTGTTTTGTACAGTTTTCCTTGTTTAATAATAATGTTACCCACAAATATACAGTTACATCTTTGGAGATTAATAAAATGTGAGTGAAGCATTTTTCCAATTTTGGTGGTACAGGAATAAAACCTAAAAATTGCAGACTTGAACAGGTGTATGATAGGTATGATATATTTTTCTCTGACAATGTTCAGAAATCCCCTATGGCAATGCATTTTTGGAATTTGTGAGCAAGAGTATACCATGTCTATTCCTGTAGGGAACCATCAGTAACCCCTTTACATTACTCAGAATAAAGGAATAATGGGATGGGCTTAAAAGAAGAAGTAGCTTAATCATGTTTATATACATAAACACATTTGCTGCACATTTGCTTTTGTTGCAAAATGCAATTATTACCTGTTTGGATCAACTTTGAAATTGCATGATGTCTACAAAGTAAGATAAGACTATAGGCTCACCTTAAACAGTTTGAAGAAATATTTTTTCTTCTTCTTTTCTGTTGGGGAGAGAACACAGTACCACTGTTTTATTCTATTTATTATGGCCATTCTACCCACTTTCCTGCCTAGAGATAAGTGTGAAGAGTCAGAATGTGATAGGAACAGTCTCATAGAATGGTCTTAATGTAGAAAGATCACTGTTCTAAGTTGCCTTTGAGCCATTTGGTTTCATAATTTTTTTTGTATTTTTAAAAAAATATTGTGTGTGAAAATGCAAATGATAATGTTTAGTGACATGTTATATAATTTCTAAAGCCATAAACCTGCCAGTTTTTCACTTTGTGCATGTCTGAAACTTACAACAAAATTGGATGGATGGACAATTCTAGTTATGCATTACATTGTAGAAGGTTTTCTAGTATTTTATGCTATAGTTCAATTATTAAAACAAAAGAAATCTTCAGATAGTTGTTTTAAACTTTTCCCACAGACATTTTTTTCTATGTGCCTTTGTCCCAATGTTCCTGTTTGTCTCTAATTTTTCTGTTTTGTGTTCTTTTTATTAAACCCAAAGAACTTCAAGTTAATTTGACAAACAGCTTTGCGTGAATAATTGGCAAAGCAAAAGGAAATTAATGCCAAAAAATAAGAAAACAATTACTTGGCCACTAGCTTTCCGAATGGGATAGAATCAGTTGACACTCTCTCCTGATTTATCCTCATAATCAATTCTCGACAAATAACATAAGAGTGTGTGGTTTCATCTTATCAAAATGGTAGCAAACATTCTTTGAGCAAAAGATGAATATTTTTTCCAAAAAGTCAATTTTAAATTAACCCCGTACTGACATACTGCATTGTATGTGTTTTGTTGGGGTGGACAAACTGGTCTGATAAAGTTTAAAATGAACTCCATATTGCACCAATAGATAAAAAAAGATCAATATTCTTCCTCAGAAAGGTGGTGGGAGAGTCTTGCAGCCACCTCCTTATGGTCTTTCTACTTTCAAACTCTGTCTTGGAGAGGGGGGGGGTGTTAATCTCTATCTAGCCTCCTCCCCTTGCCTCTTACTGGGATGTGTTATCCTCTTTGCTTTCCTTTTCAGAGAAAATGTGCCCACTGGTGCCTAATTAAGTGTCTGCAATATTGGAAGTTTCTTCTTCACAATGATAAACCTTTGTGCATTCTATAGTGAAGGAACAGCGTTTATCTTCTGCTTCTTGCTGCTGCCTAAGTGCAGCTATGGGGGATTTCTCAGATGTTGCAGCTGATGGTGTAGCTTAATCTGCCATGGGGCTAGGGACCCCTGAGGGGTCATTAATTCCTATTCACCTCTCAAAGTAGGTGTATATGCTACATATAATATTGCATGGCTATTATAAGTGCAAATTATCTTTACACATCATTTAAGGCTCATATTAGGCGATTGCAAATTAAAGAGATTAGCAAAATGCAGAGAAATAATGCCTCTCTATCCTAATCTAAAGTTTCACATTTATTGAGCTTGTGGAACTCTTACAACATATTAGTAAATCATGTAAGGAAAAAAATGGAACAATTGGGTGTGTCTAACAAGGCATCAGCAAGTCTTTGTGCGACAAGAAGAGTATAACTATATAAGCATACATTCTGAAGTAGTGGAGATACTTTTGTCTGCCACTGAGATTATCATGTGGTCCATTATTTGCTTCGCACAAACAATTCTCGAGTACGTTCCACATTTGTCAGTCATGTTTACAGAGCACTTTTCTCAGGATGCATTCATCTTCTATTTATGCTGCTTCCCATCAATTAAAAGAAAGCAATTCTTTAAGCATAGTCTACAGCTGTTTGCTGTATTAGAATAATAGTATATTTTACCTGCTTTCTTAGAAATCAGTTGACTCAGATAATCTAATGTGGTTAGAATCCAAAATAAGAACAAGTCAAAACCCACTTAATTTTCTTTACTTTTTTCAGTTTGGGGAACTCCTATATATCAGTTTGTCCCTGTTATTTCCAATGAAGAATTAATGGGAATAAAATCTGGATACTTTGTATTAGGGTAAATTGATGATAACAACAGGAGAGCTTTCATGACTGCCTTGTGTAGTAGCATTAATGCTTTTCTATCTATACTAGAAATATCTCATACATTTAAAATAATATTTGCCATTTTCATATCTGCATAATATTGGTGGCTTGTAATGATTAATAAGTCTGCTCAACTCTTTTCCCTTCCCTTCCCTTCCCTTCCCTTCCCTTCCCTTCCCTTCCCTTCCCCTCCCTTTCCTTCCCTTCTTTATCACACTGATGAACTATACTGTAGCAGAAATTTTTGCTATTAGTCTGTCAATTTAACATTGCATGTCATACTCTAAGGTCTGTATCTCATAATCCAGGCATTTTTTTTGTCATCCTGTTTTTTCCTGTATGATACACTGACCCCCCTTTATATTGGCAAGACCCGCCTGATCTGTATTACCAGCGAAACTTATATTGATAAAGTCTAAATCCAGGCAGTACAATTCAAAAGATTTATGAAAATGCAAGGATAGAATCCCCTCCCTCCAGAAATGTACTAGATTATCTTCTGGAAGGCATAGCTCACAGGCTGTTAGAGATTCGCACACGTAGCTCAGAATCCATTTCTTAAATACAAATTAATTCTTAGGTTACATTTATAGGAAGAGATTTCAGTTGTTTTTTTACCCTCTCTCTAGGTGGGGAGGAGTTCACACAAATTTAGATCTTCCTTCTCCATGCCCCCATTTCTCTCCCAATCATTGATCCTCTAGTTATTTAGGGAATAATATGACCTTCTTCTTGACTATTAATTTTCCTCATCTCAGTAACCCTAGTAAGATTAGATTGTCACCTCCAGGTGTGTCAACTGAAAAGAAAATGTTTTGGTTATCATAGGCAGGATCAGCACCATTGCTAGTAACAATTGTTCTCAACATAATATCTGTGGAGTATGTCTGCTGTAGTGATATACTTTGAGTATTTGATTTTCAGTAACCTTACAGATGTCTTGATCATATCCATTTCTAGCCATTGTTGCTTACAGTAGATTATGAATAAAATGACTTTGCAATATTGCCAAATAATTTTGATCAAACCATTTCTGTTTCAGTTATGCTTCTCATTCATGCATATCAAGAATGAGCCTAAAGTAAGTGGATGCATTTTATTATGAGTGTTTCCCCATAATTTGAAAATAATCCACATGATTAGGCAGCATTGTCAGCTGAGAGAAAGCAGTGCAAAAATGAGACAGGCAAATGAGACAATCTGCAGGGATAAAGAGTCGTATTGCTCCGTTTGGAGCCATATGTAGAAGGAACCTCTCTATGCAGATAGGAATAATATCTAGAAAACAATTATCGATTATATGCCCCTAAAATGAAAAAAAGAAAAAAAGGTTAGAACTACATTTACTTTAAGGTGCACATCATAGTTGGAAACTATTTCATATCATACTCCTCTTCAGTGTTTTCAGAATTAAATGTTACTGTGTTCCAACTTCATTGAGAAGAGCAATAGGACATCAAGATATAGAGAATACTATAGAAAATTGAATTATATCTTGCTATATAAAATAAAACAGAACAATATCTGTTCGTAGCTCTTCTCAACTATTTTTATTGATGACATCTTGTAACTAACATGGAGGTAATAGGGAATGCAGTAAATTCAAAATTATTATCTATGCAAAATTTCTGTATTTTTTTTACATGAAGTGATATTTCAGAGCTGAATTCAGCCAGCCAGTACAGTAAACTCCAAAAACATTTCTTATTATTGCTTCTTTTAATTTATCTCTGGGAGGTAAATATTTTCTTCTGTTATTTAACTTCTTGTGAGAAGTTAAATAACTATAGAATGTGTTAATAATGCTCTAAATTCAGTTTGACTGAGTTAAAAGGTTTCTGTTGGGGTGTTTCTCCCTTGCCATTGCCTGTTTCTTTTCCAGTTTGATAATTTTCCACTTGTTTTAAGGTAAGTATTTTATCATTTCATTGCAGAATGCAAAATATAGGTACAACTTCCCTTGTATTTTTTTTGATGAACACAAGTTAGACTAAAACTCTTTCAATAGATTTTGTATTTTTTTTGATGAACACAAATAATAAGTTAGACTAAAACTCTTTCAATAGATAATCTTTGTAGTATAAGCCTATGCAATATGTATTGAAAGGTGAAATACAGCAGGCTAAAAAGAAAATAATTTCTTCTTAGAAAACATGCAGGGACTAAATGCAACGGCAGAATTGATCTTTGAATCGTAAGTACCATAAGCAAAGTTACCATATTAAAAGCTCCATCTGATCAAGTTGAGAAAATACTAGTGAGCATTACTTGCTCCATAGTGAAGATAAAAACAAACATCCCATTATGAATCAAGAGACAAATATACTAAAAGCAAGAAATCAAAAACTGTGAAATGTACAGGCTTCGTCTTGTCAATGGATAGAGGATATTGGAAGAAAAAAAGAAACCTTGAAAGAAGGTTGAAAGAAATCTTGGAAGAAAAATCAGAAAGGAAGTTCAAAACTGAGACTATTCAAGAATGTTTCCCCTTTTCTCTTTCCATTAACCTAGAAAATAGAGAGGAAATAGCTGGTGTAGAATGGAAGACAAATCTTAAAAGGTACAATTATTTTACCAAGGTATCCTTACAAAAACTCCTGTTTGTCCTTATCAAACCAACAATTCCAGAGTTTCTTTTACTATACCGAATTTTAATGCCTTAGCTAAAGATGTTAAATGCATACATAAACAGTTAGATATAATGTTTCTGGGAGATCAAATCTGACTTTTGGATAATCATATCAATGACATCTAGTATTATGTAATCAGTGGTGTGAAATGAGATGGAAAATTAAGTTGTTTGTGTGTCTTAAACACTACCTTCTAAAACTCAGGTTTGCCTTATGGATTGCCAGATTACTTTAAATATGGTTATTTAAGAAAGGCCAATAACATCCTTTTTGTCAAACCTTCAGTTTTTTCAAATAGCTTGCTTTCTTCATCTAAGAGGCAGATTAGCCACGAAGCTTATTTCTACTATTTACAACCTAGACTCTTTATCTGGGTTTTCATTATCTCAGCAAACTTTCCTCTCACTATGAGCTACATCATAGGAACAGATTTTCCGCTGGACAAATTAACTGTGATACTGCCATTAGTTTCCTCCCATCCTGTGCATCGGTTGTACATATTGATAAGACATCAGTTATAAACTGTATGTTGTATCTTTTTCACCTGAGAAGCTTGTAGTATACAAAAGTGACATGGAAGTTTCATGAAGCAGAAGATTTTGCCGATTATAATACAGTTGGGTTGACCAGTTACCACTGAAAAACATTGACAAGCTTTTGAACACGTTTTCTTTGTATCTGAAACAGAAAAAGCACATTTCAAGGGCAAAGAACAGCTGAGAAAAATTGCTCAGAGTATCAGAAATATCACATCTTTGAGAAGAAAGATAACTGGTAGATACAGTTAGAGGAGATATTAGTGAAGACTGGGAGAAAAGAAATGAGAAATTCTACTGTATGTGTTTTGAGCAAAATAGTTGCAAATCCTGATTTAGCAGTCTAACATGAATATGCATCCATCAGGGATATTTTCCCGTGGAAAAAGTTTGTATTTTTGAAAGAGTTGTCAAAAACCAATGTAAGGAATGGATTCTTTAAAAAAAAAAAACATAATCTGATAAAGGTGTTTTTCCTTGTGAAACACCCTCTCCCCCCAGTTTAAAAAAAAAAGCCCACACATTACTAATTGTATCTCTCTTTTTCATATCTTAAAGCTTCCCCCAGACACAGGTAGCTGTTGTAGGTTTTGGCTTCGATTTTCTGAAACTAGAACATTCAATAAAAAAAAAAGCAATCTAATAATCTTATGAACTACAAATTAAAAGTTAAAAAGAAAAATGTTGAACTACATCTTATTGTCCTGTTGACAGAGAATAGGAAAGAAATGCTGCTTCTTGGTCCTGATTTTTTGACCACCTGGCCATTGTCTTACCCAATACAGGTTTCACACTGTAATGAACAATTTGGCCTGTCTTAGGCTCATCACCAGAAGTTTGTAGGTGCTATATTGTTGTCTTCTGTTCTCAGTGACTTTGGGGGCAGACTTCTTTTGCCACCTCACAAGTATTGTCCGTAGCATGCTGAATGTCCTCAAGAAATACAAACCCCATCAATTTAGGAATTTAAATGTCTTCTGATTCTTGTTTTGTAAAGATCTTCATACATGGTTGCTTTGTATAGTCATTTTTGAACTTTCTCAAGAACTGACCCTGGGATATTTACCCTAAAAGCATCTGATAAAGGCGTTTTTCCTTGTGAAACAAAAAGCCAATGAGCGATAATTACAGAGAAGCCATCATATATGTTATTGTGAAAACAGGAAATGTGAGTTTCATTTGTTCCTTCCTCTACACGGTTCATTACAGGGACTTGATTTCATTCACATAGGTGAATAGGTATTACGCAATTGTTGCAATCAGTGCATATGAGACTATGTAAGTATGTAATTGGTGAGATGCTGAAAGCAAATGTAAAGGACTTACTTTCGATTATCTGTTCCAACTAATTTTCATTTATCATGGATGGATCAGTTTCAACATGAAAGATTGAAGCAGTCAAGTCAGTAGCTAAGATGCGCAAGACCAAGATTCAGATCTGCTCAGAGTCAAGCAGAGAGGAAAATGAATCGTGGCTGCAGAGAATGTATGTCTGCTACTTGATGACTTTGGGAATTCCCCAAGAAGTGTAAGGCCCAACTTCAATTTTGGCTGCTTGATTTCAAATTTTTCTTCTACAATTCACATGAGAATGTGATTACTGGCCCTAAATTAAGGGCCGGGGTTTTGTTTGCTTAACCTGACAATTTTTTTTAGATTATTTGGACCTTTAGCTTGATCTATGTGACAAAGCTTGTTAGATTTGAAGGAGCAGGCATCTACTCAATTACAAAATATAATCCTACAGGAAAACTAGGGTAGCAGCTAAGGAGTGTTTTAAAGATGGAAGTGGATACCTAAAGATATGAACTGATCTCCAACAGATTTTGAGAATCATATTGTGTTCAGAGAAGGTGCTTTGCTATTGAATCTCTTTTTTCTCTTATTTGTTCTTTTCAGTGTCCAAGTGAAGATCTAAAGATCAGATTTTTCCAAAATAAACATAATGTTATTCTTAAAGTGGCTGGTTTAATTCCGGTGGGTAACATACAAAGTAAGGTGTATAAGCAATAATATCAGAATCTAGTACTGACTTATCAAAAAATGAAAATATATGGGAACATATTAGTTTTCATTCTTTTCTTCAGGTCTAATATTTCTGGATTTCAGTATCTGGCCATAAACCATATTTGAAACTTAATGATACTCTGCAGTGATACAAAATGAATTTTTATTTACTAAATGTACCTGTGTAGATGGCATGAGTTATCTGTTGGCCTGATTGCTTTGTATTATTATTGAAAAATTGCATTTATTTGTTTGTTTATTTTGTATTTTCAGGTAGAGATTGAAAAGCTGGACTATCATTACTATCTGCCTTTGTTTTTTGATGGGCTTTGTGAAATGACATTTCCATATGACTTTTTTGCTCGTCAAGGAATCCATGACATGCTGGAACATGGTGGAAACAAGATTCTTCCTGTCATTCCTGAGCTCATTATCCCAATAAAAAGTAAGTGAACATGTGGAAAAAAAAATCCCTAATATTACATTTATATAGTGTAGATTTTTGATAAGTTGCTAATTAAGCAATAAAACATGACAGACTGTACATTTCATGCAGATTATTGCAAATGTGAGTAAATTGGAAGATAGAAGGCCAGAAGGCTTGTGCCTTCAATCACCTAGTGCGTGCAATAATTCAGAAGAATAGATTGTCTGGTTAGTGTTTTTCCTATTAGAATGTGGCTCTTGGTCTTTGGAAATGTGAAGTGACATTTTCTTACCTGATTTTGTATTTTTATTATGTAAATCCATTACTGTATAAACCACTAAAATCACCTAAAATGACAGGAGAAATTAACATATGAAATTTAGGGAATTATGTTTCTTTTTGTCCTTTTGTTTATTATACAGTTGTCTTTATTCACTGGGTATCTTTTCTATCATCATTCTCATTACTTTGCATATACATATGTCTATGTAAACTAGGAGTTCTGCCTGACTAATTAATGTTGTATGTAAATTTTTTCCGTTTAAAAAATATTAATTTTGAAGTTTTTATATATTCAAATATAGGGTTTTTTTGTAGAAAATGTATGTGAAAGGTAATAAATAATTTTAATATAAGTGTAATATCACTAAAACTAAAACTTCCTTTCTTGAAACATCTAGTCTGTCAGATATAGTATATTGCCCTTCCTGTTTCTTTAGACCAGTACCTTGAGGAGATGCTATTCTGAACCATCATCCTTCTTTAGTTAAGTATTATGATTCTTAAGTCAGCATACTATACCTGTACTCATAGATGCTCATATTTGTTAAACTTGCATTCTGTTTTATTCTTGATCAGTACTGGTATCATTGCTGTCCTTTTTCCTATTTTCCTGAGACGATTCAGCATCCATGCTGATACAGAACAAAATGGAGTCATTGTATTTGTGATGCCGAATGAATAGAGTCAAATACAGTTTTGGAAAATGGGAAAGGGAATATAGTTTGGAGCCTGATAATACTGAAATAATAGTGTTGGAAGGGTCAGAATTGTGTTTTTTCATTCAATTTATTCTCTATTTGAGAAGATTAATTATAAATGTCATTATCTCTATCTTACTATAGATTTTGAAAATGTCAAAAGGAATATGTAATTTTTAGAATGGTTACTCTGTAAGTTACGCTTGTGAAAGATTATGAAAACAATGTTACATTTTTTTTCTCTCTAAGAAGGAAACACATAAACAGAAATCACGTCGTTTCTTTAAATCTGTATTTCCAACACTACCCAAATATATTTATAGTAGTATCTTTTTTTTTTAAAGCTGAAATTGTTTCTTCAGAAAAGACTGCAAGTTTATGACAGCAGCTACTCAGTTAGGATTTAAAAGTCTTGCTGAGACCAGAATCTGTCTTAGAAATAATTACCTGGAAGCTTTAGCTCTTACAGAGCTTTTAGCACTAGAGACTGTGAGGTAAGGATATTTATATGGGTTTAATATATAGTCTTTTAAATCAAGTCATAATTTATGATGCTGGAACACATTCAAGAATGTGCTAGCTAAATTTAGGTTTTGGTTCTGCTTTATTTTATTGTACAGTGCTTATTTTTTTATTTAAAAAAAGTTTCTGTATCGGCTTTAATGTATGAAGAATCTAAGTATTGTATATGATAAACGCTTCTTCCTAATTAAAGCCATATTAATATTAAGAAAAACACACTGCCATCTCAAGGAACCTGAAAATGTATACTCCTTAGAGTTTCTAAATTTGCTATGACTGTGTAATGTAGTAGTGTAGTCAGAGCTATACATTTCTGTGACTCAGCTGCATCCACAATAAACTCAGCTATGTTTTACAAATATTACTGTCTCAAAAGTGTCCCAGTGGGTGAGTTATATCTGATTAACCAGTCTTCTGATTAACCAGTCTTCTTCTAGACGACTACCATATTTCTACTGTGAAAGAGTGAATCAATTGATTGTTAGGCAAGGTAATATATATGATAGATGGGAAAGGGATAAAAGAAAGACAGAAAAATAACTCCATATATAGAATGCTTTTAAAAGCAGATTTGTCTCCTGCACGCTCATCAACGGAAAATATTAGCAAAGACCTGCTCTCTAAAAATGTTTTAAATTAAATATTAGAATTCTGTATTATATTTTAATGATTTAAGGAGAAATCTATCCTCCACCTGTCCTTGCTTAAAGTTCACACTTTTTGAACACTACATCATTAAAGATGAAAATTATATTCTTTAATGAGTCTGTGGGTTACTGTAAGCCCAAATCCTTTTAACAAATTTTCTTCTCGTTATGCAAACGGGCGATGACTAAAAAAAGGCAGATAATTGAAATTAACAGATCCAGTTTCTTTTCCTAAAAAAACTGAAATATGATTAAAATAATATGGAAGAATGCCAATTAATTGAAAAATAATTGCTTATTTTTGTTTGTTCACATTGAAAAACACTCTCTTTTTTGGAAATTCAAAAGAAGAAAAAAACCTCAGGTGGGAGGCATTGAATTCTCAAAGAGAAAACTTCAAAATATATTTTGATTTCTCAAAATGAAAAAATCAAAATATAATGTATGTCACAGTGGCAAAACATGATAAAATAGTCTATAAATATAGTCATTAAATGGCATGAAATCCAGAAAAAAACCCAAATTACCTGTATATGCCAAACTTGTAAGGAATCCAACTAAAAATTAAAAAATGCAAAATCAGAGAATGTAAATATTTCAAGGTGTTAAGACTTTTTACTCCCTATCACAGAAGGTGTAGGCAAACCCAGTGTCTGAGTTATTTAAACTACAGCAAAGATTCATAAATTGAGACATATGGCCAATAGCAAAGTACTTTGTAGAGGTATTATGAAACTTCTGATGCACAACACACAGCAGAATACTTTCTTTGCCAGAAAGATCCATATTGTTATTTTCATATTGCAGACAGGTAAAGAGGTAGAAGGAGGCTAATTTTGCCCCACATCACAATCTGCATTGATGTCAGAGAGCAGAACAGAACCCAGACACACACCCCTGGGGTGGCAAGCAAAGCTGTATGTAGGTCACGTGAGAGTTCCCTTATTTTTAGGCGACAGAGGGATCTGTCCAGACTCACCATGTCTTTCAATAATGCACTGATCAGAGAATCACAGAATCATAGAATGGTTTAGGTTGGAAGGGACCTTAAAGATCATCCAGTTCCACCCTCCCTGCCATAAGCAGGCACAGCTCCCACTAGACCACATTGCTCAAAGCCCCATCCAACCTGGCCTTGAACACTTCCAGGGATGAGGCCTCCACAACTTCCCTGAGTGACCTGTTCCAGTGCCTCACCACCCTCAGAGTAAAGAATTTCTTCCTAATATCTAATCTAAATCTACCCTCTTCCAGTTTGAAGCCATTACCCCTCATCCTATCACTACATGCCTTTGTAAAAAGTCCCTCTCCAGCCTTCTTGTAGCCCCTCTTCAGATACTGGAAAGCTGCTATAAGGTGTCCCCAGCGTCTTCTCCAGGCTGAACAACCCCAGTTCTCTCAGCCTGTCTTCAGAGGAGAGGTGCTCCAGCCCTCTGATCATCTTCATGGCCCTCCTCTGGAACCACTCCAACAGGTCCATGTCCTTCTTGTGTTAGGGGCTCCAAAGCTGGACGCAGTGCTCCGGGTGGGGTCTCATGAGAGCAAAGTAGATGGCCAGAATCCTCCCTTGACCTGCTGGCCACACTTCTTTTCATGCAGCCCGGGATACAGTTGGCTTTCTGGGCTCCAAGTGCGTGTTGCTTGCTCACGTTGAGTTTCTCATCAACCGACACTCCCAAATCCTTCTCCTCAGGGCTGCTCTCCATCCATTCTCTGCCCAGCCTGTATTTGTGCATGGGATTGCCCCGATCCATGTGCAAGCCCTTGCACTTGGCCTTGTTGAACTTCATGAGGTTTGCACAGGCCCACCTCACAAGCCTGTCCAGGTCCCTCTGGATGGCATCCTTTCCCTCCAGCGTGTCGACTGCACCACACAGCTTGGTGTCATCAGCAAACTTGCTGAGGGTGCACTTGATCTCAACATCCATGTCACCAACAAAGATGTTAAACAGCACAGGTACCAGTACGAGGCCCTGAGGAACATCACTTGCCGCTGCCCTCTCCTTGGACATCGAGCCATTGACCGCAACTCTTTGAGTGTAACTGTCCAGCCAATTCCTTATCCACTGAGTGGTCCATCAGTCAAATCCATATCTCTCCAATTTAGAGACTAGGACATCTTGCGGAACAGTGTCAAATGCTTTGCACAAGTCCAGGTAGATGACATCAGTTGCCCTCCCCTTATCCAGCACTGCTGTAACCCCACCGTAGAACGCCACCAGATTTGTCAGTCACAGTTTGACCTTAGTGAGGCTGTGTTGGCTGGCACCAACGACCTCCTTATTTTCCACGTGCCTTAGCTGAGTTTCTAGGAGGATCTGCTCCATGATCTTGCCAGACACAGCAGTGAGACTGATTGGCCTGTAATTCCCCACGTCTTCTTTTTTACCCTTTTTAAAAAGGGGGGTTATGTTTCCCCTTTTCAAGTCAGTGGGAATTTCACTTGACTGTCACAACTTCTCAAATATGATGGATAGTGGCTTGGCAACTTCATCTGCCGGTTCCCTTAGGATCCGCAGATGAATCTCATCAGATCCCATGGACTTGTGCACCTTCAGATTTCTCAGCTGGTCTCAGACCTGGTCTTCTCCTACAGTGAGCAGTACCTCATTCTCCCAGTATCTTAAAACTCACTTGTGGCCTATGATTACCTATAGCCAGCCAAGAATAGCTGGGAAAAGGGCTGTGAGGGTGCCTATTGTACCATGTGCTTGTCAATGGAAAACTTGTGTTCTAAGTAAGTTCTGTGTGGTCATTATGGGAATGTAAAATTCCTTTTGATACTAATTTTTGGGCAAATTATTGCATTTAGTATTACATTTGCTGTAACAAATACCAGATCAGAAAAGCCTTAACTCCTTTCACTTGCTTTCATGAAGCTTCTTCAGCTCTGGGATTCCTGACTGCAGAGTTCTCCAGATTCAACATGAGACACACATGCAGACATAAGCACTGAGGGGACAGGAAGTTTCTACAGCTTTTCCTGATATTTCTATGAGTAACATCAGGGACATCCAACACAGTGCATGGAAGCACCTCCTGTCCTTTCAAAGCCAGCGAGCATGCTACCATTTTCATTTTCTTTGTTGACAACATAGTTGTAGGAGTTTCCAACCCCTTTACACGCTAAGTAACCAATTGTTCCAGCTCCCACACTCCAGTTCATTGCAACTGACTTCTGCTAATGTAATTGTTTGTGGAGCAACTCAGTGAATCTCACATCTAGATGTATTTTTAAAAAAAAGCCACAAACCAACACCGAATCTGAAAGAAAACCAAAATATTTTCAGAGTGGCATTACTCTTAAACTCGGATAACTTCCATGGTCTTGTTTATAGCTGCACTGTCACAAATGAAGGACAGCACAGCAGGAAGAATAGTATGCAGTAGCACAGAAGCTGGAGTAAGTGAGTAGATATGACCGGTAGCAACATCTTGATACAGCTTTGCTAATGAAGAAAATAATATGAAGTTAAACACTTAATGATCTTGGATCACCCGCTTGCCAGAACCTTTTCTGTTCTGTGCTGTGAATCCTAAAATGGACACGTAGGCAATCTGTATTTAGGCCTAGAAGCCAATAAAGCTCATGTCTTTGCACTTAATTGTAACTTATATGAAAGTATTGTTTCTACAAAGTTGCAGTCAGCAGACCATCACTTCTGATTGAGTCTAAAAAGAATAATCTCTATCCTAAGGAACATTGAAGTTTTCTTTTTTGAGGCTTTTTCCATGGTGTTAAAAATCCCTTCTGTGACACAGTAGATGTAGGATACCTTAAAGTTTGTTAAAAATGTTTCATTAAGGGAAGCAGATTTTTTGTGAGTCAGATACAGAGAAATTCACAGAGCAGTCCTCCCTCAGCGTCACATCAGAGTCCTTTCTAATGTTTAATAAATTTCTAAATGAAACTGATTTATCTTTTCTTATTCTCCATATTCTATTTGCGTGTAAAATGTGGATTGTTGTCTTGGACAACAGTGTCGTTAATTCACATTTGATGTCAAATCAGTGTCACTGTTGCATTTAGGTAAGTGAAGCTCAATCTGTTGCTAGTGTTTGTTCTAAGCACATTTATATTTATATTTCTCCTTATTTCCTTATTTCCCAGAATGCTGAAATATTTTTATGATTTTCTGAGCTGTAATCTTTTTCTTTCTGTAAATCATGTAAGTTGATTTCTGTTGTCTACAGAAAGTAAATTAAACCTTTAATGGAATTGTTATCTTCCTCCTGACTGACTGTTGCTCTTGAGAACCAGTTCTGGTTGTTAAGATCACAGACTGAAAATTAACTCTAAATAAAGTTGGGTTTATATACGTAAAATGCTTTTAAAGAAAGCAAAGGTCTCTGATTTAAAAAAAAAAAAAAAAAAAAAAAAGTCTTGATTCTCAAGTACCAAAGCATTTCTTCCCTGTAGGCTCCATCAACCGGTAAAAGTGATTGCAATTAGAAGCTTAATGTTAGGTTCTTCTGTTCAAAACTGGTCATTTCAAGTAGTTTCAAATGTTACAGAAACTAGATTCTTTATTACTTGTCTTTACTCCTGTCTAAGAGGAGAAACTGTGTTTCTCATTCCATAAAGAGAAATCTCATCCATGTTTGGAAAGTGAAATCTGTGATTAACATCTCTCAATTTTGAAGTTGGAGTTAGAGCTATTCTTTCTTGAATTTAGTAATTTATTAATATTTATTAGTACTAAATTTCATCTGCCATTTTATCACCCAGTCATTCTGTACTGTAGAGTCCTTCTGCAGCTGTTCAGAGTCAGCCCTTATCTTGGTATCATCAGAAAACTTTGTTACTCGTTATTAAACATCTCTTCCAAATCAGCTATGAATCTACTGAAAAACATGGACTTCAGCACAGATTCCTGCAAGGCTCTACTAGTTATATTCCGCCTCTGTGGTTGTTTATTGTTGCCCTCGTTTCCTATGATTTAAGTATTTTAAAAGTCTTCAGTGAGGGACCTTATCAAACACCTTTCAGAAGTCTAAGAAAATGATGTTAGCAGGCTTTTCTAGTCCACGTTCTTCTTCAAGGGCCTACAATACATTTAGAATGCTATATTCATTTCTGCAGTGCAGATGCCAATATCTTTGTTCTTTGGTTCCTCAGGTCTTTCCTGAAATCTTTTTAAAAAATGGTATCGCACTTCATTGATAACAAAGCTGGTTTCATTGAGAGGATGGGTACTCAGTGCAGTTTAGTAGCTTGAGGCAGCACAGGGGAAAGAATGTACATCTAGGAATGGATGGAAACTCTGTAAACTGACATAGCCGCTGAGGTTTTTGGAACACTATTCTCAGTGCATTCTTTGTACTAGTTAATTAAACAGGGCCTACAAATGTTAACAGAATTCAAGTTTTGTAGGTGCTGATCTAGTAAAACACTACAATTACAAGCAAAACTAAAGCTGAAAAAAAAGCCACTGACTTTCTCTTCAGTCTTCTGCTAGACCATGTTTCTCGCAAGTATCAATGATTCGGTTCTGGATGTTAGCCTTTTCTGTGCCTTAGGCTTTGGCTTTACAGAACAAAGCCTTTGATGACAAAATTGGCCTAAGATTTTTATGCCTTGCCCCCTATCCCTCCTTCCCGTCACATCACTGCAACACATTGCTTCTTCAGTTGTACTGGAAGAAATATGTGTGCATCTATATTGTAAATCGGATCAGGATCTTACCTGACTTTAAAAAGTACAGAACACAAGGTTGTTTTTCTTGTTTTCATTCACTCTAGATTGCAATGCTGTGTTTTGTAACAGCCTTCATTACTGTTCTGTAAAATTAGCATAATACTTCTATTATATCAGTTCAGGTAGTTGTGTTATGCATTTTGAAAGTTTTGGACAAAATTCTCTGTAAGAGAAGTATGCATCACTTTAATCAATTGCATTTTGAGAACACTTCATGTTAGCTGTTCTTTAAACCTGACTGTGCATTTAAAAGAAGCAGCCCTTGATCAACAAGATTAAGTGGATCACAACAATCGAGACATCTTTATCCTGAGTGCTTGTTGCCCTGCAGGAGACCTGCTCTTTGTATCATGTTCTGCTTCAGGCAAAGAATTTTCTAAAACGGTTGCCTCATTTACCTATTGCGGGGGGGATATGAATGCAAACTAAATTGGTTGTGAGACTGAAATAGAAAATGGAGTCAGTGCATTTCTAAACATAGATTCACAGGTGTATTTGAAAAAAGAGTTGAATATAATTAAAGGCCAGTGAAAATTAAAGATAATGATATTAGCATCACTTTAAATATAACTATCAAAACCTAAACGTTAATATTTAGAAAAGACATGGAAGTTTGGGGAATCGGACTCGATTCTGTAAAGTTTAAGCTATCAATGTGGTGTCTGGGGAGGAATGTTCTGATTTGATCTCTTCTGTGAAAATACATTGTGATGGAAAAGATCCACTGTGTGCAGGGAGAAATGCTGTTACATTTCCTGGCTTATAAAATGTATCAATCCCGAAGATGAGAATTGTGGCTTCTATTATAGGCAACATCTGAGACTGAGGTAGGATTTTCCAAACTGCTACATAAAAATAAAATATAAAAATAAAAAATATCAACTTACATAGCTTCTAGGTCTCTTTCTTTGAGACATTAGAAGTGTTACTCAAGAAAAAGACTTGAATGTTTTAAAATTCTTTCTATTGCTTCATACGTAAGCTGCTTCTTTCTAAATGGGTAAACAAACAAGTGGCATATATCTTAAGAAAAGTCTTTGCTCTTAAAGGAAATTAACAAAAGAATATTCTAAATTTACATCAATTGCCAATACAATTTAATGAAAAAAAAAATTGCTGAAACTGCCAATAAATTGGTATTGTATATCAGCTCATCGCTAACAAGATTTAATAAACAGCACTGTGAAAAACTTCCATCCCCAAAATGTTCAGTGTTTCAAATATGCTTTCAAATTTCATAATTATCTATTAGTATGGCTTTGAATGCTAGAAACACAGAGCTGACTCAGATACTGAGCTTTTCCACCAGGTATTTAACCTACTAGCATTTTAAAATTCTCTTTTATTTAAGCAAGTTATGATGAACTTCAGAAATACTTGTTTGAAAAAACTGTAGCAGTACAAAATAAAATGTTTGGAGTCTTCATTATATACTTGCATTGAGCAGTTTTTCAAGCTGGACAGTCTCCTGGAAAAGTGTGTATCCTCATCACAAGCAAAATTGTCATGTTTATATACCATTAAAGGAGAAAACATTGGAACTAGCAAGCAACAGAGTCCATTTATTGGGTTGGGGTTTTTTTTCAAAGTTACTGCTTAAGAGATTTGTGCAATGCATAGCGCATAGACTAGATGACCAAAAGTGCAATATATACCATTCGGGGAGGGAAGTCCTCTAAAAACCCTTTAGGGAGTGGAAAGGTATCTTTCACTGAGAAGCAAACCGATCATTCACATTGCTGTTATTGTGAAGATCCACATCTTACAGCAAACTTCTAGGTCAAGAGGCAACAGCCTAGCATGCTTTCAAATTGCATTACTTTGGATATTATGCATGTTTCCTTCTTTAGAGATATGTAGCTGCACTATACTAGGAGTTTTAAATGGTCTGCTTTATTGCTGTGTGAGGATGCTAGTACTTTCTTCCATTTCTGTTAACCTCTGGATATCACTGACATTTTTCAAAATGTTGAAATGTACTTATTTCATATACTGCATTAAAATTTTCTTCTTTTGATTCATGTGGGAGAATGGTCTGCAGCGATGGCAGTACACAGGAAATAATTACCAGATTTTTAAAAGATAAACATATGTTTGAAATTGATGTATCCTTGGGGCAGGGACTGTCTCTAATTAAATGTTTGTACAGTGCCTAATATAATCAAGCCAGGAGCTGGTTGACTGCTATGCATGCCACAGTCCAAATATTTAATAATAATAACAGTTCTGCAGTCAATTTCATCTTACTTTTGATATTTACAAGTGTTTTCCTAATACACACTGCAGATTTCTGCAACTTGAAGGGCTTCAGGCTCAAATTCTGCAGTATGATTATAACATATCCATCACTTTAGCACTCAAATTCTTGATCCAAATTCTGTCTTTTGGTTTGTGTGTCAAATGGAGGATGGGATGCCCCTGTTTTGAGGGAGGTGGGACAAGCATCCAGCTGATTTTCTGGCATGCAGATGAAACAAGTGCCAGAATTACTGTTTAAAGTTCCAGCAAGCACCCCTACAGCATAACTCAGATGTAACAAAACTTGCATGGTGTGTTCTGTGGTGAGCTGCTCTTTGAAAACACTCTTCTGTATTCAGGATGTGTTCAGTTTGCTGCACGCATTCGAACGCCTTCACAGTCATGAGGCAGAATTCACACTCTTGACTTTATTAAGGAATTAATCTTTACTGGGACAGTCTTGCCTTCCACTCAAACCAAGGTTGTCTTTGCACAAGGCAGAACTCTGAAAACAGGAAACTGAAAAAACCTTTCAGAGCCACCATCTACAGAAAACTTCTTCCCAAGGGTGATTGGACAGCCTTTTCCACTTACATGACACCCTCTGCATGCCTAAAAATAAAGTCTCTCATCCTCTAGGACAGCTCCTACAATCAAGAAGAACTATTCCTGGATGTGGGTACAATTTGTTGGTTAAGGATTAAGAAGCTCTGATTTCTGTCATTGATTAATTTTTATGTCCCTTAAGTTAATTATTAGTGTTTGTATGAATAATTAGTTTTATTCATTTTATTCACATTTGTAAGAATTCATTCATACAAATGAATACAAATATTAATTCATGTTTTTATGAATAACTAATAATTATGGTACTGAATATTACAAGTGTTAATAATAATTTCCCTATTAGTTCAATTAGCTACTATTTCTGTGCATGACAATTTAGTCATGAATGAACCTATATGTTGGAATCCTAGAGCTTCCCCTTCCAGGCACTCCTTTAAGAAAATGAATAGTGTCTTTTCCTCTGTAAGAGAATATTTTCTTCCTGGGATTTTGACCTAATCTTTAAAATTGTATCTGGGGGTCTCTTTGCTAAAGCAGCCGTAGAATATCTACCCACCAAAGCATAATTTGGAATAGCCAATGTCTTTGCGGGAACTTAGTGTGAGCATGCTGCATTGGTGGACTTCCTGTGCACACATTAATAAGCTCAGAGACAATATGAAATTAGGTGATGCCTGATGACTACAGTAGGGACTGGCAAATAAGTAGTATGGAGTTCAGGCTGTATTTTCATTTAACAACGCTTCTTTAACTTGGAATCACCCTATGATGCACTACAGTACCTTTATCCCTTGGGCTCTGTAACTCTGTTTTAACAGTAGTTTTACTATGCTGTTCCTAAGCACACAAAGAGGCATGAAGGGAGATTACTTACTAGTTGATTTTCAAGAGTTGTCTCTACAGGTTCACACAACCAATCTGCCTTGCCGTTGCTGTGGTGCTCTAGCTCTGGTTTTTAACACTCGGCAAGTGTGCGATAGGAAGCAGAAACAGGTGGGGCACAGTGCATTTGCTTAAAGAGATGGAAAAACTGACATTGCTCCTGTGTGAGAATACTACTTCATTCCATGAAAGGGCATGTCTGTGCACTGAAAAAACTTTGTGCCAGAAATACTGAATCCTGTTTCTTCAATGTGAAGAGGCAATTCTTGAAGAAATTGTTAGTAACTTCTCTTCAAAGTTCGATGTGTTCTTTACTATAATTTTTTCAAATTATTTATGGTATGTTGAGTCACATATTTATATACTTATGTGTTTATAAAACATTGAATATGAACTTACCTTTTACAGCTTTTGCTTTCCCCGTGCAATAATGTAAACATCTATGTAAGTGGGCAGAACACTGGAGAATTAGACCAATATATGATAGCGTACCAAACTTGATGACTGCTTGCAGCTGCATAAATTCAGAGGAGGTTTTATAACTAGAGGGATTTTGCAAGAAGAAAAAATATATATTTCAAGCATGACTCATTTTTAATTACAAAAGAAAATGCAAAGTACTTGCTTTTAGTAAAATTAAAAGAGAAGAGAAACAAAAGGTATTTATGAAATGTCTTAGTGTCATAAGATTAGACGCATGACACTGAAAGCTAAGAGAAAAATCTAAGAAGGCAAGACAATTTATTTTTTTTCTAGAATGTTTGTCTTTTACAAAAAGCCTACAAGGTTTTTTTGTGGGTTTTTTTTCCTTTAAACATTTGCTTCATTGTCCTGATTCTCAGAATAGTAGGAATTGTTAGTTGAATGAATAAAATGATCGTGAAATAAATGACTACAAACATACAAACACTAATTGTTGCACTAGAATGTATCTGTTGTCAACCTTTGCAGGTTGTCTTGCAGTTGTACATTTCCATTGGCCCCAAATGGTACTTACTGAACATTTATTTTTTATTTGTTTGGACCATGCCAGTATTACACAGGCGGCATGAGGGAATAATAAGCTGCATTCTTTGGGTTACTGAAGAGTCAGCACAAATTGTGGGAACAAATAACAATCAGACAAGGCAGTGTTTTATAACATCAGGACTGCAATCCATCTTTGGGATCTTTCAAAGCTGGGCTAATAAAGGCCTACTTACAATCCCCAGCAGACTACAGTTTAATTAAATTTGTCCATTAGAGGACTCCTTCCCCTTCCTCTACATTTTAGAAATTAATTCTGCTTTCTGCCTGTTGTTCTTTCTACATCACAGATGCACTGAGCCTTCGTAACCGACAGGTCATCTGCGTCACGCTGAAAGTCCTCCAGCACCTGGTGGTGTCAGCTGACATGGTGGGGGAGGCCTTGGTGCCCTATTATCGGCAAATCCTCCCGGTCCTAAACATCTTTAAGAATATGAATGGTGAGTTATCCTAACAGACACTGCGTCTTCCAACCCCTAAGGTAAAAAGGGGCCTGAGGCAGGGTTAATTAACAATGTAGTTAAGATTTATTACTGTATATAAACTCAAATCCATTTGGAGCTCTAAATAATGTAAGCCCCCTCTCTTACTATTCCCTAAGGATGTGCTGAAATTAACAATTTCATTTATTACTCCTTGCACGTACAGTTTATTTAACACAGTACAGAAGCACTGAAGCAGTTCTATAATCTTCCAATAATTAAATTGTAAAGTTTTGTAACAGTCTTTTGAATACATTAATAAATTGCAAAGGTTTTTTCGTCCCTTCAACACATTAGTTCAGTCCAGCCTTTTTATTCCGATCTGTGCTCTTCACAAGCAATTCAATGCTACCAGCAGGCTTAGGAAAGAATAAAAATAAGAGCAGCAATCAAACTAATTAATTTGAGGGTCAAGAGAACTCCTTGTTGTAGAAAAATTTCAAGTTACTTAATGTCTAGCAAAACAGTGAAGTTTGAAGTTCTTACTGCTCACTTAGCAGATTTTACTATAGAGAAATGTAGACCTAATTTGTATCTACAGTTGAGTATGTTGTTTTCTTTGTAGTGCAAACCTGTATTGCCAGTTTCAGTCTTTAATAACGGGTACTGTGAGTACCGTAGACTGTGAATGCATTTACATCACAGTCATCGGCTGAAATCAACACCATGTATCTTGCTTTTGCCAAACTAATCTTTAAAATATTTTTTCTGTAGTAAAACTATCTGTACTTATCTCTTCAATAATCTACCAAGTTACTGACTTTAAAGTTTCTGTTATTGACATGCAGCCATATAGATCAAAAGAAGTTAATTCCTCACAATCTTGCAAAAGAGGTTTTTCATGAAATTTGTGGCATTTTAATAGTTATCTACAGGACTGCTTCCTGTTATACTTTTTGTTTGCATTACTACAGAATGTGCTGTATTATACTCACTCTTCAATAAGATTCACCTCAGATTGAAAAATGCCTGTACAAAGACTGACTCAGACACTCAAATGAGATTTAGATTTTAGATCCCTTTAAATATGTATATGTCTGTGACTCTGTTTTACTTAGTGAGAAACTTGCAGTTACATATGGAACTCCACAAATGCAACATGGTTCAGATGACAACTGTGGTTTTCTAGAAGTTGAGGGATGAAAGGTTATGAATAAAATCTGTAGGTTGAACTTAAGTAACTTCAGCAGGGCTCCTTATGAATTAGAAGATTCCTCCTTAAAAGATCCAATTTCAGTATCTAGCACAAAACAAGACTGTAAAAAGAAGGACTATCATTGATTAATGAATATACGACGCATGCTTTTTCCAAACTTCAGCCTGAAGTAGCCCATAAATTCTCTTGACTAGGCTTTTCTGCAGTGATTTCAGATGAATAATAGGGAAAGCTCATGTGTAAACAGGTACATAGCTTAATAAGGCATTAAACACATTCTAAATATATCCTAAGTTTTGATTGTATTGTGAGCAAAATAAAACATATTTTCAACATATTTGCATGACATCTGTGCTATGTGAATTTGTGCCTATATCAAACTAACTAAATATCACTAACTTGATATTTGGCATTTAGGAACTAAAAAACCAAAAAGAAATGAAAAGTAATAGTTCAAAATTAGTACATTTTATTAAAGCATTACTTTTTTTCAGGAATAAAGGGTTTGAAAGTTCAGTATTACCAGCAATGAAATGAATACTATTTGCAAGGCCTTCCCTATGAAATTGTTCAATTTATTCAGTACTTGCAAGCAGGTGATAGGGAAAGTCTCTTCCTCTATCTCTCCCTGCCTCAAAAAGCTTGTATTTCTTTCCTCCTTCACTGGTGGTTGACAGAAAATATATGCTTCCTTCCTTCTCCTTTCTATGGGAGATATGCTTAATAGGCAACTGAGGTGCAGGTCTTCGCTCCCAGTTATAAGGAAGGTATAGAGACTGATCCAGGCTATTTTCTCTGCTGCTTCATACTGGTGAAAGATGGGGTGAGGGAGTGTACACTTTTCTGCCTTCTTTTCTGTATAGCTTGGCAAACAAGGAATTCTGGTACATCTTCCAGGAGTTATATGAAGTCTATTAAGTCTGACGCTGTGGAATTTTGCCCAGAATTAAGGTAGCTGGAAGGAGCCATGTTTTCGTCATTGCCACCTTGCTAGGCCAGTATCTGTCTGCTGAAAGAATCTCTTTCCCAAATTCAGCACCTGTGAATACCACTCTCACACTAAACAAGCTTACAGGCAATAAAACATTTGGGGGGAAAAAAATAAAGTATTAATAAGACATTAAGGTCAACTTACTTTAAGGTCAAGTTACCTGGTGACCAGTTCAGAACAAACCAACCAAAGTGAGTGCAGTGTATGTGATGTGAAGCTCTGGAACTCCTAACCCCAAATTTTCTGGATAAGTTTACATGGGTTCAGTGGAGGTTCAAAAATGTCAGAAAAAAGAATCTATTGGTTGTTTAGTGAAACACATGGATCACCTCTGCTTGTCCTACGTTTATATTGCCTAGTCATCTCCTTTTGAGCGACGGACTTCTGGACTAGATGGGCATTTGCTACTGTCTAAAACATCCATCCTTATGTTCTTCCTACGCTGTCCTTAGCAGACTTGTAGAAAATTCTCAGTTCCAATTGAGTTTTAAAATGTTCCAGAGTATAGGTTCATTCCTCAGAAATTTTGTTCATTTTACATACCTCTGATTTGTCTGATTCATGATTCACCTTACAATATTAGATAGGCTTATAGATAAAACAGTACAAAACTTGCCTTGGTAAGGTTTTAAGGTTAGGCTATCAGAAAGAGGTATTTAATAAAACAAATATAGAATGCAGTCTTAGCTTCAGCTTGTCACATGCTTATCTCTTGAGTTGTTCTTCAGCCAACAAATTTGGTAGATCATTGTTCAGAGTTCCCAGTGTTACCTGAGTTCGGAGTATAATGGTAGTTTGAGAAGCTCTCAGCTCTGTCCCACGTAAGGCTAAGCAATTCTTTCAAAATTCCCATCCATTTCCCAACACTGAGGCTACGTTTTCACAGTCAGCAATGATGTTGTTTAGTTGCTATTGCCTTCACAGGCCTTCTATGATATAAAAGGAGGTAGCCTTGGTGACTGTCCCCGTAGGCGGTCACTTAGTGCAGCTGACTGTGGTTCCCACTGCAGTATTTTACTGGATGAGCCAGGGAGGACCTGAACTATGTAAATGCTTTTTTCTGGGATCTGATGTCCTTTGTGCTTGAAGATTATATCTTCTTGCTCCTATCCGGCCTGCTGGCAAACTGCTTCTTAACCAGCCTCAGGCATTCCTTTATGCAGTTATTAATGCATGCTTTTTAATTGTATACAGAATATTGATTATTCACGTAAACACATTCTTATACGTTCCTTTGCTTTTCCATTGTACTTTTGACATTTCCACTTTTTTCTACTTCCATCTGTTACCTCCAAATCACCCTGTGATTATTTTGTAAATATAGCGCTTTTTGTAAATTAGCAGGTTCTGATACTGATGTCTTTTCCTATCTTATGAGGTCCCCAAACATGCTTGTCTCTAAAAATGAGTGTCTTCATAATGATTATGTCGTCTTGATAATTGTATAATACCAGCAAAAATGGTAAAGGACTACTGACCTTTTGGAACAGAAGACAATATAGGCATTGAATTTTAAATTTTTAGTACCCATAATAGAAATCTTAAATTAAAAGATTTTTGGTCAATACTTCACAAAGTGTCTATTAACTTCTGCATAGCACCTTTTAATGAAGTACATTTTTCTTGTAGTTTCATATATCAAAGAAATTATTTTGATTTTTTTTTCTGAATTCTCTGTAATTTTACGGCAGTCTGTGAGAACACAGTATAAATAGAATTGCTGTTAACCAACAAATTAAGGTGTGACAAATATGTTTTATCATTAGAGTTTGTGGGCCACAAACCAGATATAGTTCAGGTAAGTGATTGCCAGGCATGTGTTCCGTAATTTGGATCTCTGGACTTACAGAAATGGAGAAGAAGGTCTACTGGTCGGATATGGGCAAATTCTGCTATTTTCTATCTATTCATATTTCTTATGTATAGGTGACTTTACTATTGATAATTTTTGTAAATTAAAAAAAAAAAAAAGTAGAGAGTATGGATTAAAAATAAATTAAAAGTTTTAGTTACTGAAAACATCCCAAACATGCTCACCCATCTGAGTCATAAGATACAGGTAAAAATAAGTCAATGCAACCTAAGTTACAAATGCTAGGGGAAAGATCCAAGCTTCCGAAGACAGTCTGTCTGAAAGCCAGAGGAGAGAGCTCCATGAACTTGTGAAGAGTTTCAGTAGCGAGCAAGGGGCTCAAAGCATATTTGGTGTGTCTGAATTTGTGCCCTCTCTGGAGCTTAAGGCCCTGACTTGCAGTAGACGTTTCTTTCCACTTGGGTTCCCGAGTACTCTATTGCAGAGCATTAAACATAAAAGAGCAAAGTTCTGTTGTTGGTGATGCTACCACTAGTGTCTTCTTATTGGTGGAGACAGTGAGACCATCCTCACCAACTGGCCATCGTGTCCTCTGAAAAAGGGTTGAAGCTTTCTGTTAAAACTGTTAGTCAGAGTCATAAGGCTGGCAGGAGAGCAAGAGAAGAGAACATGAATTAATCCCAGTGACTGGGGCTTACTCATAAGATGTAGGAGCTGTTTGATCTCTGAAGACTGAGAAGGGACTGGCAGTCTCTAAGCAAGCTCCCAACATATGGACTATTATGCAAATGTGCTACTATATAAGAAAATATCTATAGACTTAAATGAAAATATTCTTTTTTTGCATTACAAAACCTTTTCTTTTTGGATGTCTTATTGTCTAAGCTGCCTTTTATAAATCTGTGAGTTATGCGAGGTAAATAATTTAAGTACAAATAGAATAAGTTTGTTCTTTTATGAAAGCAGGCAGAAGCTAAAACTAAAAGGAAAAAAAAGAGAGTCTTCGGAGCCTGGAATATGCTATGAGGGTGTATGTTTACCAGAATACTGTCTGAAACAGAAACCCGTTTATTAAAAAGATTAGACAGTTTTGAACAGCAAATTTCTCTTGTTTAATTTACCTGACTGGTAAATGAAAATTTCATGGATTTAGTTTAACGACTATTTTATGCTGTCAAATCCAAACAATCTTAACAGCTGTATTACATCTAATTCATGTACACAAAAATATTTTCATGTCATCAATTTATGTTGTTCAGTAGTGATCAAGAGCAGATAAAATAATGTAGAGTAGATGAAAACAAAATATTATTAGGGTTTGCATGCCTCAGACAGAGAAGTATGGGGCGGCACTGCATTGTGGAAGGTACCTCTGCAGAGTGGTAATTACATCTGTGACTTGATTCAGTCACTGTAAGGCAAACAGTGGTAACAGGGCAGGCTGAAGCCCAAGTTTCTTTTGGCTGCCACAAAAGTGCTTTGACACTACCTGTAACTTTAACATAAACTTCTGACAGTGTCTACCTATCTAGTCAGTCCTTTAAACTAATGTTTTAGAGATGTGACGGAGAATACCTGATGTAGCTGATTGTAGCATTCAACAAAGTGTGAAGCCACAAAGCAGAGTTTTACCACATGCTTTACAGCACCTGAACTTCAGTAAGGAAAAAACATTCTCTGGTCTGAAAGGTATTTCATGTACTTTGGAGAACTCTATTTTACAGAATACAATAGTACTACATAGACTCTAAAGGAAGAAGCAGAACTTAAGTGTTTAATTGCAGAAGCAAGAGGCTGTGCCTACAGGTAAAAGTGTTCACTGTACTGGAGTTGGAGTATTTTCAGAACTGCTTGAGTATTCTCAGAGTAGTTCATGGTTATTAGTGAGAAGCCGCAATTATCCTTTAATGTGATTGAATATGTTCTAACAAAAATCTCTTGCGCAGAACATTTCAACTATTTGCTCCTTCTGCTGAGAAATCCAGAAGTGCTTTCACAGAGTGTCAATTCTGTCCTAAAATACTTTAGAGTTTGCCAACTCTGTATTCAGAAATTGTTTCAGATTTTAAAAACTGGATGGCTTGAACAGCAACTTTTACAAAGTAATGTGTTTGAGGTTCTCTTCATTTCTCTTCTGAACTTTGAGATTTCAGATTATTCTCAGGAAACTTTTCTCAGGGTTCCCCTGCTACTAAGAAGATTAGATGCTTAATCTTTTCTTTCTCTTAAAACAGAAAATGGAGATTCCCACAAAATTAATTGATTCATGGTTGAGACTTGGATAAAAACCACCTAGTGCCATAAGGTTATTGATAAAATAAGGCATGTTAGTATACTAGTTTTATCATAGCAGTAACACCAACTGTGTACTCAATCTTGTTTTCAAATTGTTCTTATACTTCATTGTGATACTTACTCTTCATATTCCTATGCATATTTTGCAAACTCTTTCATTATTTCCAAGCTCTCTTTGAATTCCTTTTTCTGAAATCAGTTATTATTTCTGAAATTTAAAAACAAAGATTCTGACATGGCTTTAAAGATACACACTTCAAAGGAAGAAGACCACCATGACAACACAGATCTGAGTGAACAAATTATTTTTCGTACATTTTCTTTTTTTTTTTTTTTGATATCCACCTTCAGCACAAGAGGATTCAGAATGTTCTGATTCATCAACATTGAATTAAAAATATTGTGGTTTTCCCAAAATGGAGTCTCTTTTGCCAGTAAATGACCTTTTTAAGCAGATGAGGATAAACTGATTGCACTCAGAAAAGTTATCATACTGGTGAAAAGCAAAATATATTTTTGTCATTCCCAAGTGTAATGAATGGTATTACTTCAGCAGGCTTCCTATGAATTATAGTTCTGAGAATATTTATTTCACAAATATACTTGAGTGTTTTTAAGGACATCAAAACATTTTTCTTCTATGAGATCAGTTGATGGTCTTTTAAAAGGAATATTTCAAAAACATCTCTTTTTTTTTGTCTGAAATCTCATCTTGGAAGCAAAACTCTCCCAAAATAATGTTTCATATAATAATTGAATATGAACTAGCAAGAAAGTAATCCTCAAGAGTTAAAAACTATCATCTCACATATTTTGTTGCACACTGGCCAATCCCCACTCATTTCAGTGACCATTCTTGCATATGGACTTACAAAAAACCCACTGGAACTCTGAAGTACAGAAATTAGAAGTTACCAAGACCCATCTGTATCAGAGCATTTGTTGCTTTACTATCTTTAGTATGAATCACGTGATTTTAACCTGATGATATAGTAAACTTTTAATGTATAATCAAACCCCTGTCAGGTACATTATAACACATTTAGAGAATTATCACACTTAGGTCATAATTGCTGGGTAATTTCTAATTACTATCTTAATTTCTTAGCTGAAAATACAGCATCAGTCTATGTAAAATATAACTGACTCAGCAGTGATTAAATTGATGTTATTAACACTTAGCACTTTTAATGTGTTAATAGCCTAATTAATTCAGCATCTTGATTCTTGATAAAAGAAAAATGAAAAGCTTCCCATGTCAGAGGGTGTACCTTGCATTCAATATTTTCTTTTTCCTTTTTCAGTTTTTGATTTTTTGAGTATGCTGACCCAAGGAAAGGAAGGTTGTCTATTATATGACACACAGAGGTGAGAGTTAGGACTTCTGAATTCATAGGAAATTTATGGACAAGTAAAAAAGGGGAAATGTCAAATTCTTCCTGTGCTTCAGTGTAAACATCTATAAAATGGGTTTAAACTCAAAGGGCTTGTAGGCCTCAATCAACATTTTGTTTAGTAATTAATGAGAACTTTTACAAAGTTCCAGGAGTGTGAGTATGTATGTCAGTGAAACATCATTTTCATAAAGTCAAAAGTTCATGTCATGCTTTGCTTCAATACTTTTATAGGATTTCTGTTCCTATTGGAAATAATTAGGTTTGGAAATCCCATGTTTGAGGAAGATTTGGACATTCAGGACTGGATTTATGCAGAATTACAATAGTATCTGTAAATCTGCCTATTCTGCATCCCTATACCTGTCTTAATATCAGCAGGTAAGGATCTGATTTCTAAATGAGACAAGGAAGTACATAAGTTACCTGAGAAGCCCATCTTGTAGACATGCTTTGAGAAAATCTAATGCATAGCTGCAACGTTAACATTAAAACACAGCAGGCATGGTGACTTTAATTTATTTTGCTTGCAGCTTTATTTCTGGCTTGTTTGGTGTTGGGTTGGCCAAGAAGGCCAACAACATCCTTGCCTGTATCAGGAATAGTGTGGCCAGCAGGACTAGGGAGGTGATTGTCACACTGTACTAAGCACTGGTGTGGCCCCACCTCAAATACTGTGTTCAGTTTTGGGCCCCTCACTACAAGAAAGACATTGAGGTTCTGGAGCATGTTCAGAGAAGAGCAATGAAGCTGGTGGGGGGTCTAGACAACAAGTCTTATGAGGAGTGGCTGAGGGAGCTCAGGTTGCTCATCGTGGAGAAAAGGAGGCTGAGGGGACACCTTACTGCTCTCTACAACTACCTGAAAGGAGGTTGTAGCAAGGTGGGGGTCAGTCTCTTCTCCCAAGTAACGGCGATAGGACAAGAGGAAACAGCCTCAAGTTGCACCAGGGAAGGTTCAGATTGGATAGTAGGAAAAAATTCTTCACTGAAAATATTATCAAGCATTGGAACAGGCTGCCCAGGGCAGTGTTTGAGTCACCATCCCTGGAGGTACTTAAAAGACGTGTAGATGTGGTGCTTAGGGTTGTGGTCTAGTGGTAGACTTGACAGTGTTAGGTTAATGGTTGGACTCAATGATCTTAAAGGTCATTTCCAACCTGAAAAAGTCTATGATTCTATGGGTTTTTTTAAACAATAAAATGCATGTACAATTGTGTGACCTGGAACTAGAACCCACAGTTCTCCACTGCTGTTTGACTGTGTAACTGCTGAGCACAGACTGCTTGCTTCATCTAGCATTGCTTCTTTGGGGAGGACTTCTGAATTCTTTGCTGAACCTAACCAAGCTACAGCATGAAGAATGGTGCATAGATAGTAACGTACTACCCACAGAATCAGCTAGTTCAGCACATGACCCAGTTTGATGGGTTTACATCTCCACAGGTTCACAATTCCCCAGCTGCCCCAGGCAGATCAGAACTGCATCTTCCATTAGGCAATTCTGATTAAAGCCTCCTAAGCTTTGGAGGAGTAAAATTTCACATGTACAACTGCACTTCTCATTTTCAATTCATTTGCTGTAGGCAGTTCCCTATGGACTTGTTACCCTTCTGAGGCTCCTGATTCAGTTTGCAAAGAGCCGAAGCACCTACATTTCCTCTCTAGATGTAAAGGCTTTCTTTGGATCTGCCCTTTACAAATAATCTAGGCTGTTAACAATTTGACTGCTACCCTTCCAGTTAGGAGTTTCTTCTTGATAATTCATTTCTATGTTTTTCACATAGTTGGTTTGCATATAGTGTTTTCTTCAGTTGGACTGGCACTGCCTGCTTCATTTATAACTACTTCCAGAGTATACATTAAATAGGTCTGAGAAAATATTTGTTTTCTGCATAATTCTTCTCTTTTTATGTATGTTTGCAAACAAATGTGGTTAAGTTTGAGGGGACATATGGTTTTGATTTGTCACATTTATTAAGGTAGCATATTTTTTTATTTTAAATATACGTCTGAAATATGTTTTCATTTAATAATTCTAAGTGGATTATGTTTGTTTATTGCAGATACTTTTAATTTGTGTGCTCAATTAGGATTTCTGTTCTGAGAAGACTATTTCTGTGAAAGTCAGTGTGAAGTTGCCAAAATTGCAGAAATTGGCTCTGCACCTGGCTTTCTGTTTTTATATCAAATAAAAAAAACCAGGCTTTTATATCAAATAAAAAAAAAGGAGAGGAGCTTGAGAGAGAGACGGAACTCCGTGTCTGGATGACGATTTTCCTAGTGGCATCTCTCTCTTACCCTTAAGGAAAAGAGATTAAAGCCCCATGTGATGGAATGATACCGGTGGGAGCATAAATATTGCACTGTGATTAAACCACCAAAAAACTTAGGTGATTAAAGTGCTTCGGGTCCTTCAGTTATTATTTTGTTATATAATTTCATCTAATTTCTGACATTGTTTTTTTCATAGTTTTTGAAGAACACTCTAGGCAACAAAGTTGATTTTGTGAGCCCCATAGCTCTGGACTATTGATTCCTTTGCAATATAGGCACATCCATCATCCTCCTTTTTAGACACACCAACAAAAATATGTATTGTTATAATATCATCTGGCCATCCCAATGCTGATACAATTAGCACATGAAAATCTCAGCTTCTTTGACAGGACTGTACTAACTGAGACTTACCCTTTTGACTTTTCTTATTTGAGAATTAGGTGAAGTATTCAAATACTAGTGTGTGCATCTAATATAGAGACTTGCGTTTCAGCTAGGAGTTATATTTTTGGGAAAAAACAACAACAACAACAAAAACCCAAAGAACAAAACTCAATGCCAAAACACCTGTCTTTATAATAGGACTTTCCACTGATACACCACATTAGGTTCCCTGTTATTTTCTCTTTGAAAGCTAAATCAAGCATTCAGGAAAAAGTAAGAGATGCCACTAATTAAGTGTTTACTTAATGTTTATTACATAACACAAATATTTTGTACAATTTTTCACAATTTGGGGTAAATGTGTAACACTCCAATTTCTTTTTACTGCATTATGTTTTTCACTGCTTTGATGATGCTATACATTTCATTGACACACAGTTTCTGTATTCATTTTCTCTCTGCGGTATATGTCTAAATATCCTTTAATTATTTAACAACCTTTACTGCAATTCATTGGCAAAGTGCTTGTGAAATTGTATGTATCGGAACATATTTGGGAAAGACCACCTGGAGAGCCATTGGGAATAAGTTTAAAATTTATTCTCTTCACAAAAGATGTATGCATTAAAGGGAAATGAAGTAGGGGGATTCAAGGGAAAAGTGGTAACAGTGAGGACAATATGATATTAAACACTTTTCCTTACTTCAAAAGATGTGAAAGTCTCTTTAATAATTGCATAATGCTCATCTATCTCCTTCCTTGACAAATTTGAAGTCTGGTAAAGAGGAATCTTACCAAAACTATGGAAGTTGTCAACTATACAGTTTTTTTACAGAAAGTGTAGACTTTCTATTTAAAAATGAGAAGACTGCAAACTGTTTCTGGTCTTGGGCTGAAATCAAAACAAATCGTCAGTTGGCACCAGAAAATATTTGTCTGCAGTTCTTCAAGTTTAATTTTGATGCCTTATGCTCTCATTCTCCACTGTAGCCTGAGTTTTCACCCACATTAAAGTCCCCATTATACTCCTCATCCAGGACCTGCACTGATTACTACTTAGTCAGTGGGTACCTTATAAAAGGTGTAAACAAAATGAAAAGTGTGTGAAGCTGTAGCTTCAATGAGCCATGGTGACTGAATTTCCAAATCAACATTTGCTTTTTGCGCAGGTGAAACATCAAATAACAAAATATTTGCTGTTTAGTTTTCCACTGAACAGTAAATGTTTTCTGTGGGAAAATTTTGGCAGAATTTTGGCACCAAAACCTCCATAACAAAAATATTTTTCAAGTGATTCTATTTAAAAGAACTAGTTTTCTTTAAAACTAATCTATGGGGATTTCTTAATAGGTTGACGTTTCTCAGTCTTTTGAAGGTGTTGGAAATTTGGAAGAAATCTCAGAATCATTTAACTTTTTGAAGAATTCTACAGCTCATCATATGTGTATTTGTCTCAGTAATTTTCCATCAGCTACATTTAGGCTGGGGTTTGAAAACTCATGTAGTGCTTTCATTTTCCCCTATTTTGTATGTCTGCTTGATTGCATGCATAAAATCTGCCCATTTTAGCTGATTATTTATGTATTTTTCTATCACAGCTGTTAAAAAGGTAATTATAGAAGATCAGTGGTCCTCACATCACAGGATAGTTCTTTCAGGTTCATAATATTTTTTACCTAGATCTAGTTGCAATTTTCCATACCACATTGCTATAGTGTTAGGGTTTGATATAAGAAATAGAAAATGTTAATAATTGAGGAAAGTCCTTATTCTTCTTATTTTTAATTCTTATGTTTCCTAAATGGTTTATCCAGATTGTTATTTTAACAAATGATCAAAGATCATGGGCTAAGTGAGCAAGGATGAAAATCTCGTTATTCTGGAATATTTTTTTCCATTATATCTTTGAAGTACTAACATCTTCCTTTTTTTTTTTTTGACATAAAACTTCATGGAAAAATTATCAAGTCTGTTTTAAGGATTAGGTTGAATTTCATATGAAATTTTATTGCTAACTTTATGGTTGTGTGATGTATATTTTTTCCCCTTGTATTACATACTGCAACCAACTTGAATGGTGATTGACCTAGGAGTGTTCTTACAAATAATATCTTCTCTGTACATGGTTTCTGCCACATAATAGTAGGAATGCAATCAGATGCTAAACCGAGAAATGGTTGCTATTTTATCCTGAAATACACAGAAATTCTGACACTGCCTTATCATTTATTCTATTACACTGGAACTATTTATCCCAACTGACCTTGAGAGTAGCTTGACAGCTACTAAATCTGAAAAATTATGAACATCCTCAATCATATAAGAACATTGATTTAATTTTTTCTCATGCACTGTGTCAGATTTTTGTGATATTTTATTTTCACACAGAACTGAACTATAAAATACCTGTAATATTTACCAGGGCATGTGCCAAAAAAACATTCAACTACAGTAATTCTCACAAACTCCAGTAGATACTATGTTTCATACTTCATCTTTATACCTGAAAAAAATTTATTTCAGTAAAAGGTATAACTTAATATGACATCAAAGGTTTCTTAAACCTATAGAAAAACATAATGGCTTTAGAATGAAGTGTAATTATTAAGTTTGCCTGTTGAAAAGATGTCTAAGCTTATTTATCAGGCATAAAATTGTTCTACGGATCACACAAGAAGAAGTAAAAGAATATTAGGGGCAGAAATTAAGTAAAAGATCCTGTGTTGTTCAGTGGCTACCACAGCCCAACATTGTAGGATAGCATTATTTTAATACCAGGCAAAACAGGCTTTGACTCTATCTACAGAATACTTTGTAACTTCTGACTCAAAAAGACATAGTGTCAGCTAAGACTGTGACATCATGTCAAAGTACACCTGCAGAACAAGAGATTTAATAGTCTTACAGTGAGTTTCCAAACCAAATAGAAGGAATTTGGGATCATGTTAAGTATTAGTAGCTACACATTATTAGTAGGATGCTGTAAAAAGATTTTTTTAAACCAAGAATCATATCATTGCCCTAAATCCATTATTTAGAACTCATGAAAGAAAGCTAATAAAGAAAAAAAATAAAAGAACTATGGTTTTGTGGGGTTTTTAGTATTCGTTCATCAGTAATGCACAAGCAAAATAGAAAAAGACTAGAGATTCTGAAGGCAGGGTTTCAAAGAAATATTAACAGCAGTGGCTTGTAAAAATAGATATATAAGCAGCACAAATACAACATGTAGCACTAAGTGTCTTATGTTCTCATTCTGCTTTTTACTTTCTTCATTCTTGAGTTGCTATCTAGACTAGATCAGTCTTTCAACTTGGACAAGCAGTCATATTTGGAGATAAATTTGTTCTGTCTGAAGGATCCTTCAGATTACAAAACATATAATTCATAACTGTATATAGCAAATTTATAATAAATATTTTACAGTAAATACTAAATTAACTTGATTGAAGGTTATGTTTAAAAGATACTATTTTAACTACTTCGACTATCTTTTGTATTTGCATATGTTTTTAAAAATATATTTAGACAGGCAGAGAACTAGAGTTTCTTCATTTTTCAAAGTTCCTGCTTTCCCCTAAGATTAGTCACCCAAGTCAATGTCTCATCAAACTAATGTAGATAACACATAGCAGTTTCTCTGGCTGGGGAACACATGACAATGATAAGGTTACCTGTTGCTACTCTCTGCCTTTGATTCTCTGTTCCAATGATGAGAAAGTCATTTACGGTTGAATTAAGTAGGAAAGGCCTTTGGCCAATGTACAGAGCAAAGGCTGTCAAACGGTACAGTGTCTCATGTGCCACTGCAAAGTTCCTTTTCTACTTCCATAATGCTGGACATTGTTTAAGACATTGATATTCTGAAGTAATTTCCTATAGTGCCAACAGTAATTGTGTAACTTTTTTTTTTTTTCCACACCCACCAGTCCTTGTGTATTGATATGTTGTTTCTTGGTTTTTACAAAATGTGCAAGTTCTCTGAGGCAGCAGATGCATTTCTGATCTATTTGTATGGTGCTATCAATGATGACTTCATGATCCAAGGTCCATGACTAGGATTCTTAAGCTGTACAATAGTACAACTACGTACCAATGATGTGGTATTGAACTGAGCTATTCTGAATATTCGGGATATTTATGTGTAACTGAGGAGTGAAGCTGGATCCATAAAATGGGAATTTTTGTTCAAAGAGTTTTCCCCAGCAAACCTCACCTTTGCAAGTTTGTCAACCCTCTCTTTTTCTTCTAACATTTTTCCCCATGTTTCATTCATTTCCTAATCCTGTTGTGCTTTATGTCAGCTTTACATGACTCAACCTTTTTTTATTTTTTGAGCCAAGTCTGAGAATAAAAAAATATTTCAGTTTTACTGTTTAACTATTATTGTCAGTGTCTACGTGTAAGAAAGAAGATTCCTTCAGCAAATGCCACCAAAAGAAGTTAAATATATTTTAAGAATTAACTTTTCATCCTTAACCAAAGCAAATTGGGGGGTGGGGTGGGGGGTGGGGTGTTGGAGAGCAACAGTTACAAAGAAGATCATAAAGTTTTTTAAGATCTCTATCCAGTACAGCACAGTCTTAAGCTACATGTTTAATAAATCTAACCTTCCTACTGTGGGAAGTATTGTGCAAGAAAGTGGTAGAAATCTGTTTGGAGACCTAGAAAGAAAATTACCTAACCTTTTCATCGTAGAGAAAGTTCCTGAAATTATTGTAATTCAGATATATTTCTGTAGTTTCTTGTGAGGTTGTTTTTTCTCCTACAGTTGTGCTTGTGCTGTGATTTGGCCCTCTTGTTACTAGTTCAGTACTCAGAAATTTCCGTCTCTTCCTTGTCATTTCCTCAGAGGTTGTCTGCTTGTGTGTGCTATGATCTGAGAAGCAAAGCAAGTATACTTTTCAGTCATATTAGCTTGAGTGAGTGAGCGCCAGAGGGTAGAAAAGAACCAAGACATATGCAAACATACTTGAATCTCTTTAGATGCCTGTATTTTGGACTAATGAGAACTGTACACTAACAAAAGGCTACACTGAAAAATACAAGAGTGCAATCTTAAATGCTGATCTGTACTTTAAACTGTAGATTATATATTGCATTCCTAATGAGCAATGGAAAGAGATAGAAGGTGTTCAGAAAGGCTGGATACGTGAAACTGAGTTTCATCTTTGGAGGAACCTGTCTGTCTCCACCTACACTGGAGAGCTTTTTAGGTAGCAAGACAAGATTTATTGATATACATGATTTGATAAATAAAAGTGAATTTAAATAATCACACAGAGACTTTGGATTTTCAAATTTGAAGTGCTGATAGTTGAGGGAAACTTGCTAGACCTCTTTTTCCTGTTCTATTTAGACACTTTAATGTTTCCTTCATTGCCTTCATAAAGCCATGTTCTTCAGTCTCTTTTGCTCACAGAAAAGGAAATTTAATTTTTGACCTTCAAAAGTGTAGAAATAAGTCTTCTTACTATATCATACAGAAATTAAAACAGATTATTCATACACTGTATGATGTTATGCAGTATTCACTGCTTGGGGTTTTTTTTGTTGGTTAGCTTCTACACTAAAAACAAGTAGTGACTGTATTTTTTCCACAGTGTTTAGACTTAGGCTGAAGGGGAGACAATAAGGCTATATTCTTACTGCTAAAACAAAAAAAAAAAAAAGGAAATATTGAGGTCAAGCATTGGATCCCTACTCATTCATGTCACTTAGCTGTTAGCACTGTGCCTGGCATGGATTTGGCCTATGCCAAATGGCACAATCGAGGCACATTTTTTGTGTCTTGGCACATATCTTTGTTTAGAAAGCACACACAGGATCATTCCTCCAGCAGATAGTGTGGACAGAACTTTAGTGACTTGCATGCCTCTTTCCCATAAAGTTTTTCAATACCGTTGCAGCATGTTTGGCACCTCCCTCAACCCCATCCTTGTTCTGCTCCTAGTTTGTGTGCTGTGTAAATGCCACTCTGCTGGGCTGCATTGGAGCCAACTCGTTATTCCAGGCACTTAGAACTGAAGAGAGTACTGAAACCATAATAACCTTTTTCCGAGGGTCAGACGGATGTCACCTGGGGCCCAAAAGATATTGCCAAGTACTGTGCAGCATGCTTTTGCCAATTGGTCCCAGGAGGATAGACACAGTCCAACAATTTACTCCTTCAATAACTAAAAAATTACTTCAGTTACTTCCACAGAATCACAGAATGGTTAGGGTTGGAAGGGACCTCTGGAGATCATCTAGTCCAACCCCCCTGCCAGAGCAGGGTCACCTACAGCAGGTTGCACAGGACAGCGTCCAGGCGGGTTTTGAATGTCTCCAGAGTGGGAGACTCCACCACCTCTCTGGGCAGCCTGTTCCAGTGCTCCACTACCCTCAAAGTAAAGAAGTTCCTTCTCATGTTAAGATGGAACTTCCTATGTTCAAGTTTATGCCCATTACCCCTCGTCCTATCACTGGGCGCCACTGAAAAAAGACTACTCCCATCCCCCTGGCATCCTCCCATTAAGTATTTGTAAGTATTAATAAGATCCCCCCTCAATCTTCTTTTCTCTAGACTAAAGAGACCCAAGTCCCTAAGCCTTTCTCCATAGGAGAGATGTTCCAATCCCCTAATCATCTTCGTTGCCCTTTGCTGGACCCTCTCCAGCAAAGGACAGTTCCCTGTCCTTCTTGAACTGGGGAGCCCAGAACTGGATGCAGTACTCCAGACGCGGCCTCACCAGGGCAGAGTAGAGGGGGAGGATGACCTCCCTCGACCTGCTGGCCACACTCTTCTTGATGCACCCCAGGATGCCATTTGCCTTCTTGGCCGCCAGGGCACATTGCTGGCTCATGGTCATCCTGTTGTCCACCAGGACTCCCAGATCCCTCTCCACAGAGCTGCCCTCCAGGAGGTCAGCCCCCAACCTGTACTGGTGCATGGGGTTATTCCTCCCCAGATGCAGCACCCTACACTTGCCCTTGTTGAATTTCATCAGATTCATCAGGACAGTTTTAATTTGTTTTAATGACTAGGAAGTGAATCTGAGATGGCTCCATGCTCTGCAAGTATTAATGTACTACTGCATGAATAATTCAGTCCTTGTGCCGTGAATTTAACATCCAACATATCGCAACTGTGCTTTTTCCCTTCCCTCCAAATGAAACAATTCTGCAGCCACCTTTTTCCATGTCCTTCTTAAGGACATGCTGGACCTGCTGGAGCGTGTCCAGAGGAGAGCTGTGAGGATGATCCAAGGGCTGGAGCACCTCTCCTATGAGGAGAGGCTGAGAGCTGGGGCTGTTCAGCCTGGAGAAGAGGAGTTTCCGGGGAGATCTTATTGCGGCCTTCCAGTACCTAAAGGGGGCCTACAGGAGAGCTGGGGAAGGACTTTTTACTAGGGTATGTAGTGATAGGACAAGGGGGAATGGCTTTAACCTGGAAGAGGGCAGGTTTAGATTAAACATTAGGAAGAAGTTTTTCACTTTGAGGGTGGTAAGGCAGTGGAACAGGTTGCCCAGAGAGGTTGTTGAGGCCCCATACCTGGGGTGTTCAAGGCCAGGCTGGACATGGCCTTGGGCAACCAGGTCTAGTGGGAGGTGTCCCCGTCTAAGGCAGGGGGGTTGGAACTCGACGATCTTCAAGGTCCTTTCCAACCTAAACCATTCTATGATTCTCTGATTCTACCAAACCCAGATGTGCTAGGGCATGCTTGGATAGAGTGGAAGTGTAGGTAAAAATTGACACAGATGGTTACTCTGTTATTTCCGCCACTTTTATACTGGTGGAGATTCCTGGCACTCACAGGGGTTCTGCAGGGGTAGTAGCCAAGTCTTTTTGCTGTTGATTTGCAAATCCCACAGTGCAACAGACTGGTAAAAGAAATCAAGGCTCCCTGTCGATCTGAGCTGTTAAACAAGCAATGGTCCTCAAATATCATCCTATCTTTAACCTGTCTGCATACTCTATGGCAATGAAAAATGTTTGTTAAATGGCTGGAATATATGCAGATTCTTCATTGATTTGTTCTGTTTAGGTGTTTGCATTAATTAGATACAGAAATTCAGACTTAGCAAATATGATTAAAGAGATGCATGTTAAAGTTTGTGTTTTGTTTTTTTTTGACTAGTAAAGACAACTGCATTTCAGTTGAGAATCTGGATAATGCAATAAAAAAATAACTTCAAGCCTTTTTTGTAATAGTTAATTTTGAAAAACAGTGGTCAGTTAACTTACTGTGCTCTATCTTTATTTTTGTATTTTTGTTCTTTTTCTTTTGACCTGACAAAAGTAATTCTCATTACTGCAGAGAGAAATATATTTGTTCTCCTCGCGTGAGTGCCATCAAAGATACATAGTACATTTTTCAAGGGCAGGATTCTGCACACAATTGCTCTCCTAAGATTAATATTTAGCATTTTTTGTCCAGTGCAATTGTTCACCAAAATTATGAGAATAAGGTCCCTTTTGTTGCATTATTATATGTAGTTATATGGCATGTGATCTGCTGTTTATGTAAAGGAGCCATTTGGAGGCCATGGGTCCAGTTCTCATACCCTCATTCACACTGAGGCAATACTGGTAATTATAGTTATTGATCCCAAAGAAACAAATTGCCTGGGGAACCAGGGCATTTCATAAACTGAAGGCCTGCTCAAAATCGTAACGAGAGCAGAATCTGGTGCTAACTGAAACCAAAGTGTTTAAATGCAGCAGCCCACATTATCAGATGCAGTGACATTCAACATGCCGTAAATCCGTTTATCTGAACACTACTTATATTAGTTATGCATATATTAATCATATGTTATGTTTATACTTATGTTATGTATATATTAATTATATATTATATTTCCTTTTACATAACATTATCTTCACATTGGAAAGTGGCTTTGAACACACAATATTCTTTTAATTCCTATTGATTAGAATTCCATCTAACATCTGTCCCTGACCAGGCCAGGAAGAGACTGTACCTTTTCCACTGTACTTTGGTGGGCAGGAAACCCATTTAGCTGCTGCTGTATCATTAAATTGTGATTGTTTGTCTTCCACAGTAGGACCGTATGTGTTTTGAATATGAACAAAAGTAGAATTTTGTGAATTCTTGCAAAATGGCACGCAAACCCTTCAATAGTTTCAGCTCTGCCTCTATGTAACTCTCTGGTCTCAGGACTTTTTATATAATTTTCCACTGGATTACTTCATTTCTCTTCTTTCAAGATAAGACTTCCTTTGGAAGTATCTCTTTCACAAATTTGTGAGTTCCCACTGCGCGTTGGGAAAGTCTCAAGTATAGGCAGAAACTGGGAACGCTCTTAAAATCTGTCAGATATTTGGGACTGAGATGCAATGTTTAGTAGTTATGTGAGTATAGATGTGATGAAATGACATTGTGAAAATCAAGAGTCTCTCACACAACATATATGAAGTGTACAAATTCCAAATATTAAAAACTATAAATTACAGGAAAATCTACAATGATCCATATTGATCCATAGCACAATAGTTATTGCTAAACATAACATAGTCTTCAGAGAGGTGTTAATTTTATTTCAAGACCATGGTCAGTATGGAATTTATCTTAGTTTTAAAAATGACATAAACAGCAGCATTATTGGAGGGAAAATATTTCTGAAGGAACCATTATATTAGACAAATAATGACCTTTAAGTTGCAGTGCAGGAAATAAAAAACTATTTTCAGTAGTAGTTTCTGTTTCAAAAGTAACAATTTCATTTCATGTCCATCTGTTTTCATTTTTTTTAAAACTTTTTTCTCATACGTCACTCTGCTCTCAAGAATAGAACAGAGATTGATTGCAATGAAGAATGACATTTCATTATTTGTTTGGTTAGATCTAACATAGATCTAGCCTACATCTAGAAGCACAACTAGAAACATATTTTTTATGCCAAAATTGTATGTGTGACCTGGAAGTGTATAAATTTAGTTTAACTTAGATGTTTTCTACACTTCCAGGGTTTTTTTAATCAGTATTTGTGCTCTTTCACTCCTGAGAACTTGCAGCTATATCCTGAAGTTGTAGTTAAGTGCAGACTTTTTCTCCTTCCTTCCAAGAGGAAAACATTATAAAATCCTGATTCCCTGCTTTAGATATGAGAATACATTAAAAAAAAAAAGGGACATTTTATAAATCTTCATTAAAACTCAAAAAATTATTACTCTTCATGCTGTTTCTATAAACATTGTAGTTTTGTAAACATTATGGAATTTCACTTACTGAAAAATTTTAGTTGAAGGGCCTCTTTGGTTCAGTTTAAATAGCAGCTTTGTTTCACAGTAGAATAATACATTAAGTTTACAGGATTTTTTTTCTTTTTAGTTCATGACTCTTTGAGTCATTGTTTAAAATCTAGTTCTGCTTGCAATGTCATCCGGGAAAGAATGTGACAAACAATCCCCTACTGTTGTGTAATAAACTTAGCTTCTTATTTATACGTCCTTAGTACTTGTTGGTTTTGCTTTATATATTTGCCATTTTATTTGCAAATGTTTATGAAGCAAATCAAAATAAATATAGTAAATTGTTATTTATGTTCGGCAAAAATGTATGTTTAAGAATCTTTATAATGTGTAGGCTTTTATTTATTTATTTATTTATCTACAGAAATATCTAAACACATGTAAGCAAATGCTAAGAAGATTATTTACATTTCTGTATTCTTAAACTATTGTTAATTTTCCTTTTTCCAATGCTTTTAATTGTGGTGTGTAACACTTAAAAATCTGCTGCAGCAGCACAGAAGATGAATTATAGCAGTAAGTAAAGAAGTAAAGAATATTTTTTGTGCACAATTTTTTTAACATTTATTTGAGATTTTAAGTGTTTACTCAAATGTCAAACTGTTTCCACCACGTTGCATATTCTGTACTTTATTCTGTAGATGATGAACAGCAGGGATTAAAATTAAACTGGTGATACATTTTTACATGATTAATTGCAGATGAAGATTAGAGCCCTGATAAACTAATTACCAGAGAAGCTCCTCAATGCGTCATTTTGCTATGCAGGGTCTAATAAATAAAAAGTGATTAGAGAGGAATGGTGATGTAAGATTTTACAGTAACTGAGATTACATTTTCCTCTTATTTTCCAATGCAATTTTTACTAGCTTTTGTTGCTCCCTGCCTTACATTTCTGTCAGTTACTCATGTGCACAGTGTTTAAGTACTGTTCTACTCATTGAGATTGGCTGACACTAGGAAAAGATCTAAAACTGTTTTCGTGGACATTGTTTGTATGTACGTGTATGTGTGTGCATACATACTTACACAGACAGATATACACACACATATATTAATGCATATTCACAGATGCTACACTACTCTTCTGGAAGAAATGTCTTTTAGCTTGTAAAAGTTTTGTAAAACTTGCTTATTTGGAGACTGTGCCATATCTACTCTGAAAAGAGAATGTTCATGCCAGTTGGGGAGTAGAAAAGGTGGTACTACAGTGTTGTTTCTGGGCTATGGATAGTTTTCCACCTATTTTGGGGGCTGGTGGTGTCAAAAACACTCGGATAAAATCTGTAATTCCTTGTGTTCATGTAGCCACCTCCTGCAAGAAGCAGATCCCAAAAATTGGAATAAATTTCTATATGATAACGTAAATATTACATGAGAATCTCTTTATCTTATGGATTATTGACAGCAGTGTAGCATATGCTGTGCATCAAAAACGGATCCTTAGTCATGAAATGAAGGTGACTGTTTTTTCAAGGTGCTGGTTTTTTATGATATACTGCATTTCAGAAAGGAAGAATGATACCTTTCAAATATTGTGTTCTCCATAGCACACCTAGACTCAAGTCTAGCTGACTGTTACACAGTATTTATATCTGTATTTGTGCATTTCTTATGTGTCTGTAATTTTTTCTTTCTTCGATAAGTTGTATATATCTCATATCTACCAGTAGGTTCAGATTGTAACAGAGAATTCTAGGATTACCCACTGCAGAGAATATTAAAACTTTTATACATAAAAAGAAATTGCCACAGAATCCAGTTGCTCAGTCTTTCGGCATCTTTCAGGCATCCAAAGCCATTATTAATTGACCTTGGTACGTTCATTAGAAAGAGAGAGAACAACTTTCATGTGTGTGTCAGTACAGATGGTGATAGCCCCAGAACTGTTGCTTCAAGCCAGAGATTACAAGCTATTTAAAAAAGAGCATATCCCTCGATATACTTCCTACTGATCACGGTCCATTAACAGTACCAAGTTCCAGTGGGAGAGGGGGCTAGTCAAGAACTCTGCTTGGCTGCTTTAGGGCAGAGCCTGTGTTAAGCAGTTTACTGCACTAATTATATACTCTTGATGAGCTCATTAGAGGACAATAAAGGAAAATGAAAACAGTTTGCAATATGTGTGGTCAAATTAGCCACACAGAGAAATTATGGTTTGTACTTAAATGCCGTTTAGAAAGTATCCATTAAAAAAACGTATACACTCATGTATGTACACTGTAATGATGCCTAAACTAATTTTCTTTAATGTGTTTATTTTTCAAATTGGGAATTGGACCCTGTTTCTATCTGATTAGAATGCAAAGGAAAGATTTAAATCAGACAGGCAACAGGATATCTACAGCCACGTACTTCATGGAAGTATACCTCGTGGAAGTTGTTAACTATGCAGATTGGAGTTGGTGGTCCATTTGCAACGTTTTTGTTTTGAACAAAAATTAAGGTTGAAATCTTATCTGAATTTAAGAAAGAGGCTATTCTTAAATTGAAAGACTCCACTTAAGACTATCAATTTAAGACTATCCATTTAAGTCTATCCTCTATGCGCTTAAGTGAAAATAAACTGCATGTAAGTGCAGTTAGGAATCTACTTTAACAAATTCATGGTAATCTGAAGAAAAAAACATTTTGAATATTTCTTTAATAAACTCTGTATATGTATACAAACACATTATTTCATATGCAAAATATCAGCATGGATAGAAGTTGACAGTGGTACTTAAGTTTGTAGATTTTGTTGACCTTGAAATGCGATGGGTTTTTTCTTCTCTGTAGGTGTACAAAAGTTCCTGCAATTTGTAAATGAGGAAAGTACAGTAGAGGTAGGCTTGTTTTATGGTTGCAGCCAAATTTGATCAAGATGGTGCTACAGAAGGCAAATGAGGGATCTTCCCCCCATCTGCTTAAAAGTTGGTATAGTTGCATGTGTGATTGTTGCTTGCTCTGAGGCTCTCAAATAACTCAGAGTTTAAAAGTCTTTAAGTTAACCTGGCTCATTCTAATAGCACTTGGTTAGGAAGCGATTCCACTTGCGGTCATACCGGCAGACTTGATGGGAGGAATGACTTTCAGTGAGAGTTGGATATATAATGGATATAATGGGCAAGTAAGGGCGGGCAGCCTACCCACCAGCCTCAGCTTAACTGTAATGAAGTGTGCCATTAATGCATGAATTGGTCAGGATAACACAGTCAGTGGCAAAACAGATTCTTGGTGCTTTCACCAACCGAATTAATTTCATATAACAGTTTTCAGCAAAATGCATTTGAAATTTCAGCCCAGTTATAAGACTAGATTTCTAAATGAGCCCTGATGCACCTTGACCAATGATTTTATAAATCATTGTTATCCTGAGACTTCTTTTCTGTTTTGTTTATTACAGCTTTTTCCC